>NC_044312.2:6061438-6372918 GCF_007474595.2 Lynx canadensis
AATTTGCTTTAGCCTAAAACAATGAAAAAAAGAAAAATTAACAAATGATCCAATTATTTTTCGCAAAAAAAAAAGTAAAACAAAGTCATTTTCCACTTTCATATAAAGTCTCATAAATCACTGTCTGTCCCTGACAGGAATTTGCTTCTACCAAAGTATAGGGGCAAATATATATATATATATATATATATATATATATATATATACATATATATATATACATATATATATTTATATTTATATTTATATATATTTGTATATACATATATATGTGTATATATATATATATATATATATATATTTTTTTTTTTTTTTTTAAACCCTCTCCTTCCACATTACTAATCACATCACCAGTCTCTAATGAATCAGGTACAGAATGTTGGGATCTATAGTAGACCGTCCCCTCTTCCCAAGCTCCCTGTCTTAAATAGGACTTGAATCTCTTTTTCTTTCACCATCGCACTGCTACTGCCTGGGACTTCAGTGACTGTTAGGAGAATGGCAATGCCTTCAATCTGCAATGTCATATTCTTCTACCCATGCCCTCAAATGCTTCAGGAAGAATCATCTTTCTAAAAATAAATGATCGTGTTGCTAATGTGTATTCATCTTTCAACAATTAGTCAAATAAAATAAGTTCTTCCTAGGAGGTTGCTTTTGCCTTTTCATTCTCTCTCCAAATTCCAAAGCTGGTTTTGTCCTTCTCAAACTCTATGGGTATCTCTACTACAAAAAAGTTTTTTTAAGTTTATTTATGTATTTTGAGAGAGAGAGAGCAAGAGAGCATGAGCAGGGGAGGGACAGACAGAGAGAGGGAAAGAGAGAATCACAAGCAGGCTCCACACTGCCAGCACAGAGCCCGACATGGGGCTCAAATTCACAAACCCATGAGATCACGACCTGAGCCAAAATCAAGAGTCAGACGCTTAACCGACTGAGTCATCCAGAGTCCCCTTTACTATAAAATTTATCCTAGCTTACAAATCCTACTCCCTCCAAAAACTGCCCAAGATACCAAAAAAGCAAGGATGAAGAATATTTATTATACATGTATGTTACAGTATGCTGAAATCAGTGAACAATACCAACCATTCACCTGTCCAACACTAATCGCCTACTCTTCCCCTTGACATCTGGCTATAGTCATTATGCCTTTCCCCTCTACCAGCTCTTTCTCATCGGTATTTATTTAAAAGTATTCCATCTTAAGCAAAAACAAAAACGCTCACGTGTACCCCATGCTGCTCTCCAGTCACAACTTTTCCCCTTCATTCTTACAACTTGTCAGATAATACAGTTTACTTCCTCCATTATTTACAGGTTACCTCTATGCATCTCAACCTTAGAAATACAATGTGTCTTAACCTTTTTCGAGTCTCTCCTGTCAATCCTTGCATTGATCAGTAAGGATTTACAATAACCCTCCAACTGATATCAATAGTAAGACAAGAGCGTGAAACAGTCTGTTGCACTGTGCCTCACATGTATTTCTGAAAACGGGAATTTTTATTTCAGATACAGGAGGGGCGAGGACCAAGGCTGTGAAACGCGCTGGGAGAGCCGTCATTAGTGGCAGAGTACCTCAAAAGGGCGCTGCCCCTGGTAGCCAAGTGATGGAAATATCAAGAATGGAGAAATTCAAAAGTAAGTAAACTCAGGAAAGAAACAGGTCTTCCTAAAAAGAGAATGAGCAACTAGAGACTGCCAACGCATCTCCGAGGCGGGAGATAACCAAGACTTTTTGCGCATCCCAAAGGGAGACCCTCACCCAGATTAGGTGAGACATTGAGGTGGCGAAAGAAGAGAGGGGGTTAGGAAGACAGCCAGAGGCCTAGTTCCCAGGAACCGTCCACTCCCAATTCTAAATGACTCCAAAACCCCCAAAACGGAGATACCTGGCGCAACACCTCGGCCCTGGCAATCCTGGTCTGTTCTTTACGTTCTTCAATACTTCTCTCACTTTCAAACCTGCCACTGGTGGCCGCCATTGTTGCTGTCGTCGTAAAACTAGGAAGCCGGCACAAAAATCTCAGTTTACGACTGTCGTAATTTAATAAACAAACGGGACTTCCTCCTGGCGGAAAAGGAGGGGGTGCTGCTACACCAACGGAGCATGCGCGCGTGTGAGCGTCGCTGAGGGCTCCGGTGCTGACGCGGATTTCGGGCTTCACGGGAGACTTTGCAGAATGAAGTTTTGACCTGTGCTCCCTTCACAAATTGGAATCTCCTCGAGCAGGAGAAATGTCACACTGCGTTTGTTACGCGCTTCGCACGACACCAACGGCATTCTCCTCGATTTCCTCTTAAAATGTACGAGTTAAAAGCTCATAGAAGTTAAGTCCCTGCAGCTCGAAATTTCCCACCAAAGTGCCCTTGTGGGCAAAGAATTTCCCTGTGCAGGAGGGATGGCCTGAAAGGGGGGAGGAAAGACCAGTTGCTGTGCAGTTTCGGTGCTTTGCTACAATTCAAGAAAACTTCTTTTTAATAAAAAAGCCATAAACCTACTTACTAAAAGTACACGCTGTGTACTTGGGAAAATCAACCCGAAACAGCGAGCAATGAGACCTATCATAGGAAAACTATTGGGATTTTAAAGGGAAAAACAGTATCTGGAGAATACAGGGAGAAAGATCGATTCAATTGCGTTTTTCTGTTTTGTTTTGTTTTTTGTAAATATAAATAAGTGTGGCATCAGTAATCAAACACATGGAGATTAGTCTCTAAAAGGTTGCTGAGGACAAAAAATAGGTTTTCTTCTATGACTTAAGTGAATATGTTTATGTAGTGTTTTTAAATCGTGTTCACCTGTTCATTGTTCATATATTCCATTAAATAAAAGCAACAATTTCACCTATAAAATAAACTAAAATAATGATAATAAAATGGAATTCGTGTGTGTTATAGAACAAATAGAATGAAGGAAGATTGATTCCGTTTTAATCAAGGAAATCAGATTCGCGTCGGGTTTATTAGGTCATCTTTCTTTTCCAATTCCTCTCCTTTTCACTCCCTTCCCGTACATGTCAGCCCGGAAGTCATTCCTTGGGTGGGCTAAGCAAGGTGTGCATACTTAGGGGGCAATGGGAAGGAATGCTCCCAGCACAAAAGGGTTGAGAAGAGTGCTTCTGTGGCAGAGGGACAGCTGAGACCAGGGTGTCAGGACCCAAGCAGGTGAGGAAGGAGTACATCTGAGTTGGAGGGTGGCCTACTTAACACTGTCGCAACCTGAGTGGGATACCTAGCACAGGATGTCAGGGCTCGAGTGGGGTGAGGAGGGCCTCCATGCCAGGAAGGGAGCCATGATGGCAACAAATAATCATTATATCTTGGATACTTGCACAAAGATGTTAATATACTAGCTTTATCCCTGTTGTAGAATGGAGTTTCAAATATGGAAATGAAGGGGTGCCTGGGTGGCTCAGTCAGTTGAGCCACCGGTTCTTGATTTCAACTCAGGTCATGGTACCCAGGATTGTGGGATTGAGCCCTGGGTGGGGCCCCGGGGTTGAGCACGAAACCTGCTTTGGATTCTCTCTCTCTCTCCCTTTGCCCCTCTCCCCCACTCACACTCTCTCTGTCAAAAATTTTAAAAATACAGTAAAACCTTGGATTGTGAGTAACGTGTTCTGCAAGATGAGCAAACATTGCTAATCAATTTTAACGTGACAAACTAGCAGTGTCTTGGAATACGAATAGTATGCGATGCCAAATGTCACATGATCACAACTGAGCCAATGGTTTTCTCTCTCTCTCTCTCTCTCTCTCTCTCTCTCTCGCTCTCGCTCTCGCTCTCGCTCTCTCTCTCTGCAGGAATGGGCAATCATCTCCCATGCTCAATTGCTCGGTCTCAGGTCACAGTGTTTGTCAGAAATCAGTGATTTTTTCCAGAACGTTGGAAGGTGTCCACACTATTGTATTTTTTGTCACTTCAAAGCACCTATGGGGGACTGAGCGTCAACTAAGCGTCCGACTTGGGCTCAGGTCATGTCATGATCTCACAGTTCGTGGGTTCCAGCCCCATGTTGAACTCTGTGCTGACAGCTCAGAGCCTGGAGCCTGCTTCAGATTCTGTGTCTCCCTCTCTCTGCCCCTCCCTCATCATGCTCACGCTCTCTCTCTCTCTCGCTCTCTCTCTCTCTCTCAAAAATAAATAACCATTTTAAAGAAAAAAATTTTAAGTAAAAAGAAAAGCACCTATGGACAGCCCTTCGCTTTTCCATACAAGAGTAAGCTTAGGAATGCATTGCTTCATTCTAGGTTATTGGTTCCTTGTTAAAGTTTCACTAAAAGAAAAAGATTCCATTGAGCCAATAGACAGCAGTGATTCTGTTGGTGATAGTGAAAGTCATCCTACACTCTCTTGTCTCCCTCACATCAGCCACGAGGTTTTCAAAGGCAAGTTCAGATTAATTTGTTTTTTTTTTATTTTCCATTTTCTTTATTTTTTGTATTATATTACAATATTGTAATCATTTTTATATGGATATTTTTGGGTTGTGGAACAAATCATCTGAGTTTTCATTATTTCTTATGGGGAAATTCGCTTTAATATACAAGAGCTTTGGATTACAAGCATCTTTCCAGAACGAGTTAGGCTCACAAACCAAGGTTTTACTGTGTATGGAAATGAAGCAAACTCTAATGGACACTGTGGTGTTGAATTGGATTTGGAGGTATCTGTAAGCATTCGTGTTGTTAGTATTTATAGGTAGATATAGAAATACAAACATTTCTGTGTATCTATATCACCTGTCTCCCCAGCTCTGTCCATTAAGAGGACCTAAAAACAGCAATCCCCCAATGTTAATGATCGTGTCTAATGCCCAGATCTTCACTTTGACCATTTTGAGGTTTACCTGAGCCCTGTGCTCCCGGACACAGCTGTCGTTTCAGAGGTCAGGAGTAGGAATCCACCTATCCATTTGTGTGCCAGGAAATGGCTTGCTGTAAAGAACCATCCTTCCCATGTGATTTAGATGAGACTTGCTCATGACATCCTTATTTACAAATAAGACTACAACTTATCTCCAAATTCTCTTTTTAAAAAATAATAAATGATTAGCTGGACTGTTTGTTCCCACTCACCGATCTGCACAATCTACCCGCTAAGCTGACTTGACCAAACTTAAGTCAGGCTTCTCCCCTCTCCATAGGTCCTTGGACTCTTGTTTGTTTTGTGCCATTGCTTTGACTTTTCTCTTTGGATTCCTTTCGACTCTTCCTTGACTCTCATCTATAACTATCACTTCCAAAAACTTTTATTCCCTTCATTTCTGTTTGATTTTTTTTTTCACTTTTCTTCTTCCTCTGCTTTCCTTATACTTTCCAGGTACCTCTTTCTGAAATGTTTTCTTTGATTTCTGATTTTCTCCAAAGTTCTCTGAGCATTCTTTTTATAGCTTGTTTTTCTTTAATTTCCTACAGCTTTGTTTAAAACAACGAATTACTATTTTCTTCTATTTTATAGCTCTATTTCTCCAATATATCATTCTCTGTGAATATGATAGTCCCATCATTCTATTTTTTCCCCTTTACAATATCTTATCTGGGAGATGGGTTATCTAGGAATTTTAGAAGGAGGATGTGCGGGGCCAGGATTACTTATTTCACGGCTCTAGGGTGCCTTTATCACTGTTTCCATGACATGAAAAATGTAGTTTCTACATCTTCACCAGCTTTCCCTCAGGTTTTTATATTTCCATTCTCTGGCACCTCTTACAGTCTTATCTGACCCTTCTGTCTCCTTTACCAGAAGAGTTCTTGCCCTGATCAGTGTGTTCTATTATCAGAAGCTTCTCCTACATCTTGGCTCTATGTTTTCTGGGTGTTTCTGAGAGCCTTGAGCACCCAGGCCACCTCAGCTCAGCTCTTACTTCAGCCTCTGTCTACTCACTTACAGATGGGAGTATGTAAAGCCCTTCCTAGGTTAAACTATTCCTTCACTCGGCGTTGGATGCCCTCATGTTGAAGTGAGCATTTGTTGCTGATCTCCGGGTCATGGTTCTTGGGACACTCAGAAGTGCCCTCTATCCCTCCTCCCTTTGCTCCCATACACCTGTGCTTCCTCGTAGCTCTTGAAGTTGTAGATGATTTGGCCTAACCCACTCAAATTCTCCATTGTTGGGATATTTTCTTGACTATTTGGGTTGAAGTGTTGCTTTCCTAGTTGTTGTCTATATTCGTGTTCGGAGATTTCAAGGGATTCAAAAACTATGCCACCTCTGCTGAGATTCCACAATCTTTTTTTTTTTTTTTTCAGTTTATGCTCTCTTGTTGGGTTGTACCTTTTATTAACACATAATATCTCTTGTTGATAGTGCCTCAAGAGCCCACATGTCTATCAACTGATGAATGGATAAAGAAGATATGATATATATGCACAACGGAACATCAGCCATCAAAAGCAATGAAATCTTCCCATGTGCAATGATGTGGATGGAGCTAGAGTATATTATGCTAAGCAAAATAAGTCAGAGAAGGCAAATACCGTATGATTTCACTCATAAGTGGAACTTAAGAAACAAAACAAATGAACATAAGGGAAGGGAAGGGGAAATAAAATAATATAAAAACAGAGAGGGAAACAAACCACAAGAGATTCAATGATAGAGAACAAACTGACGGTTGATGGAGGGAGGAGGGTGGGGGATGGGCTGGATAGGGGATGGGCATTAAGGAGGGCACCTGTTGGGATGGGCACTGGGTGTTGTATGTAAGTGATGAATCACTAAATTCTACTCCTGAAACTGATACAACACTATACGTTAACTTGAATTTAAATAAAAGCTTGAAAAAAAACCACATAATGTCTCTAATTACTCTATTTAATTGCTCTGTTTAAAGCATATTTAATGTTCCTCACCTTGAATGGATATTAGTATTACCACTGCTAGCTTTGTTTCTGTGTACTTTCCTGGTATAGCTTCCTTGCCTATATCTTTATTTTTTCAACACTTGGGGGGTTGGCAGGCCATGTTTTATAGACATATTTCTTTTATTCTATATGTAACTGGATGTTGATTTTTTTAAACCCTGTCTTTTGGGAGAAATCAGTTCACTCAAATTTGGTGTAATGATTGATAAACCAGATATTGGCCTTCCTTGTTTTATGCTTCTCTTAAATTTTATTTTGTTCTATTTATTTTATTGTTTCTTTTTTCACCTGTTAATTACTTTCACTGCCTTGGGCAAGGTTTCCCTCATTGATTTGTTAATCCTTGGTATGTATTCTAGCTCTCTTAACAGTTATCTCACTGCTCTCACATGATATAATTAAACATTTATATCTTCATTATTATGTAAAAATAATATCTATTTGTACATCCTCATCTGGATCATCTATTAGCCCAACCCTCTCATTTCCATCGAAATCAAAATGCCTTCTGGACATCCTTTCCCTGTCATCTCTAAACCCACCTCCATACACATGCTTGAGTTTTCTAAATCTTAACAAGTTATTTGTAGGATGTTTTTGTGTTTCCCTTATATTATACCTCTTTGGCTTCAAAAACTTCTTTCTCAGCATTTATAAACTTCATTATCACCAATATGGATTAATTTTATACTGCAAGTTTCCTTGCTTACCAATGTTTCCTTCTCTTTCCAAATATGTTTTGTTATTATACAAAACTGCAATGATATATTTTCCACTGTAAGGAATATTGATATAAATTCTCCCGCTATGTCCCTCCCCGCTAGGAAGCACATTGCTGACAAGGCATTTTTGCCAACAAACAAACAAACAAACAAACCCGTGAATTCAATCCAACTTCTAGATCTAACTAGTTTATTGAAAACACAGGAGCTAGAGAAACAGGCTCAGTGACATTACACAGAAGTGATCCAACCCACCAAGTCCAGAATTTTACTAGACAAGTTATACATCCTAGAGGCCATATAGCAAGCTACATATCTCTTCCTGATTCTTTTTCACAGTAGCACAGTATCCAATTATAGGAATTTATTCATCCACTTACGGCCTGTTTTCCCCCATCAAAAATAAATTCTATTAGAGCAGAGATTTTAGTCTGCTCTTTTTTCAGTGCCCACAACAATGCCTACTGTAAATACACATTGTATTTTCTTGTTGTTTCTGTCAGGAGAATTTCAAGGCATGTGGTTGCTCTGCTGGAGGAACCCCTAGGTGATCATGACTGTAGGTGGTGGGGAGGGGAGAGGGATGATCTGAGGTCAGCGTTGAGGTTTCTGAAAAGGCTTCCCATAGGCAACAATCCTAAACTGAATCTTGACACACCTTTAAGAACAGAGGACAGGGCATGGAGGGAGAGGGCGACTTCAGGGCAGAGAGCACAATGTAATGAAATGTACAGAAGCACAAGAGAACATGACACCTTGGCAGGGGGAGGGAGGTGAACTGCGGACCCAAAGGTAACAAAGTAGCTAGGAGCCAATTAGAATGATCCTTTTTTCTAATGTAGCCACTTTGGGAGAATGCTGCCTCTTTGAATAGCACACGGATGCTTGATTCTACTCCTGGGCTTCTTGAAAAATCTACAGAAGGTCTTCTCAAGCCTGGATATGAAAGGAGTTTCCATCGCCTTGAGGAAATATGCCTCAGTTATGAGATTAGCTCCCGCCTGGGGCCTCCTTCTTTGTCTTCTTTACATCTCCAAGAAATAGGTCTTTGCACGGGAGGTCCAGCAGTGTGCTTAGCTGGGCTGGTTCATCTAAAGGTGAGGCCTGCCGCCTGCCCAATGCAGACATTATTGGGTCCCGATCCGCACTAAACACAGCCAGTGCTCAAGGGATGACAGAGATGGAAATCTGGTCTCTGAGTGACAGACGGAGATGCGCAGGACGTGGGAGCTGCGGTGCCCCTATCCCTTCTCTCCCTCTGCACCTCCCACCCCTGCGCACGAGTTCAGGCTTTTGCACCTGCTGTTGCCTCTTCCGGGGACTCATGTAACTGGCAACTTTTTGTCATTGATGTCTCAGATCCAATGTCCCTTCCTCGAGGAAGCCTTCCCTGACCACACTCGAATTCCCCTGTCCTGACACTGCTCCCGGTTACTCCATCACACCCTCTGTTTTATTTCCAACATAGCTCTTGTCTCCACCTGTAAATGTCTCCACTTGTTTTGGGAGGTTTTGTTTGAGATTTTTTTTTTTCTTTTTGCCAATTTGTTTCCTGCGGTCTCTCCAGCATCTAGCAAAGTGTGACAGGGCAGCTCAGCAAATTCAGGGAAGGGATGAATTTATATTTTAAAAAAGTGTATTAATCTATTGCAGTTTAAAAAAAAACTCTTTGCAAACCTCATTTATTTGGAATTTGTATTAATTCTTGCAGGAAAATCAAAAGCTATCAGTTCATACAGAGTCTCTCAAAAACATCTTTCTACATGTTGGCTAACCTGCTAGATAAGAGAACTTGTTTGAAAAATCCTTCACCTAACTGTATGGGGTGGTTTCTTTGTAGGGGTTAAATTCTACCACCCTTGGGTAAGGCAGGCACAGTCAAAATTATCCATCAAAACCTTCAAATTGCCCATGAAA
Source organism: Lynx canadensis (assembly GCF_007474595.2). NCBI lineage: Eukaryota > Metazoa > Chordata > Mammalia > Carnivora > Felidae > Lynx > Lynx canadensis. The sequence goes on from NC_044312.2 coordinate 6,070,952, forward strand.
TACAGGCACCTCATCTAGTGAAAACAACCGTAAACAGTAATATACACGTATTTGTGTGTGTCAGATTCAGGTTGCTACAACTTCTCCAATACTCTGCAGGTCTTGAAAGTTGAAACTTACCTTGTGACTAGTCTGACCATATGTCCCAGTTTTCCTGCTGAAGTTATTAATAGCTTCTGACTTTTGGAAGTGTCCCAGTTTGGATGATTTATCATACGGCCACTCTACCGTGAAAATGTTACTCCTGCCTATCTTCAGAAGAAGGTAGAGTTGAAAGAAAGGGCAAGAGTCTTCTAACAATATGCTGCAGTCGATCACACAGATTTAAAAGTCCCTGTCCTCCAGCCATGACTGTAATAATTTAAAGGAATTAGTTGGGTGTTAAATGCTCAGGTTCCGAAGCCAGTGTTCTGGGTTAGATACGAACCCTGCCACTGACTAGCTGTGTCAGTTTATATCACCTGTGAAATGGGAATAACGGTCACATATACCTCGCAGAACTTCAGCGAGAATTAGACGGGTTGAAACGTACAATAAGTTAAACCTCAGAACAGTATGACAAGGGGCATCTGGGTGGCTCAGTTGGCTGAGGTCCGACTTTGGCTCAGGTCATGATCCCACGGGTAGTGAGTTTGACCCCTGCCTGTGTCAGGCTCTCTGCTGTCAGCACTGAGCCCGCTTCGGATCTTCTGTCTCCCTCTCTCTCTCTGCACCTCCCCCACTCAGGCTCTCTCAAAGTAAACAAAAAAGAAAAAAAAAAGAAAAAAAGAACAATGTGTCAAAACTGCAGCACAGAGCATGTCAGCAATAATCTTTTCAGACTTCATCCTATCCTTGTCTATTACCTGACGCCACACTAAACCATTCTTTTCTCTCTAATCTTTACCGCATGGGTGCCGGCTAGATTTATCGCATGCACATTTTCGAGTCATACAGGAAACTAAGAGAACCATTTCTCAGTGAGTCCACCCTGCCAGTACTTGTCCAGAACTGGCAGATCACTGTTCGCCTGGTTGGGCACCAGACAAAGCGCTAGCTTCTACTTAGAGACCATGTGGTCCGAAATCACCTCACCTCACCTGGCCCTCGTTAGTTAAATGCTGATGTGTTTCATTTTACTTCATTGATTCTCAATTAATAATTGATTTTTAAGGTGAGAGATGTCACCATGATGAACTCTTTCACTACTGTCTGATGTCTCAGTAGAATTGCTTTGAAAGTATTCAAACACATCTGTCTGATGCGTTCTGACTACCATGAACCCCAGAGGTCTGCGACCTGACAAGTTCATTTCCACCCAGTGGAAAACTAAAGTCTAAATTAGCAGGATACTGGGAGTGCTTCATGTACTAGGGAATTAGGTAGTTACTTTTTGACCCAGCATTTGGTGCTCTTGGGGTGAATCCGGGACAATGGGGGCTTTGCATTCATTCCCCCACTCGCTGTGGTCTATCTGCATGACACGTCTGCAGTTTCCGGTTTTCCTCTACTGGGGTAAAACTGGAGCTGGATTCTAGGACTGGAGCCTGGTTCTGCACCTCAGCTCAGCCGGAGGGGGCTCTAGGCTCTCCCTTACCTGCCAGCCTCTTTCCTGGGGCTCGACCCTGTTTTTGTTATCTCACACTATTTTGCAAGGATCCCCCGGCCTGTAGGATTCTGATCTCTCTACCAGATAACTAAGATTCCCCACAGTCTTCCCGTTGGCCCAGCCCTCTTGGATATTGACCCTTGCTCTAGGCAGAGCAGAACTGGTTATAGTTCCTTATTCTTAGTGATTTAAGAATGCTGTTTCTCCATGGAGGTCACCATATCTTCTGCCCCTGTTACAGTTTCTCCCAATTCCTGCTACTATTCACTTGTGCCCCCCACTCGATGGAAACACTGGTGTACTGTGTGACTAGGGGTCAGGATACCGGTCCCACCCATGTCAGCGGGCTTTGGACTTTCACTGTTTTGTCACATGAGGTTTTCATGGGTTTGGGACCTGGGTTGGCTGAGCCTACAGTCAGCAGATTTTTAGTCCTGTAAGCAACAAAGGCGGGGAATAACAAAATATTAATTTCTATTTCTCATGCATAAAGTTCATTGTGTTTTAAATACCAATCAACACTTCATTATCCACAGTAATAGAAGGGAGGAATGACATATTTCTGTACAGCACTGTCCTAAATAGCATATGCTTTGGAGCTTCATTATTCTCCCCAACGGCAGATGTACTTTGCTAGTTATCTTGCGTTTGTAATTTTATTGAAATGAGTCTGCTTTCCCTGAGCACTGAGCCTTAAAATCATAGGAGAAGACATCACAAAAGCTTTTTCCAGTGGCAGAGGCCAGACTTGGCTTAGATATTTAGACGAGATGCTTACTATAGGAAAATCCCATACATCTGTGAAGAGTCCGTTACGAGCACTTGAGACATCACGTAACAAGAGCATATGGTGGAATCAGGGGCGCAGGTGGGGTGTAATTTAGAGCGAGGCATTGAATATGTGGACAGTTATGCCAATGGAATACTCATGGAATAACACAGGCAGAAAAAAGAGAGAGAACACATTTATCAGCAACGACCTGTTGCGATGTGGACGTGTTCAAGCACTATGCTTGTTTACCTCACACTGAAAATAATTTTATAATAAAATAGGTAGTCAAGACGTTGAGAGAGGGCAGGGGAAAAAACGAAAGAGAAAAAGAGGAGGGGGAAGGAGAGAGGAAAAGCTCCCACTTGCTAAGTGTATCGCCAAGAATTGTGCTAAGCAATTTATGTGTATTAGCTCTGTGAGTCCTTGCCACGACCCTGTGAGGAAGGTACCATCACTGTCCTCATTTCACAGATGGGCAATGCAGAGAGGTTATGTTGCATAAGAACCCAAGACAATCTGATTTCGACAGCAGTATTATTCCCTACTTTCTACCACCTTTCACAGTAGAAAGGGCAGTGATGTTAAGTATAACTTGAACAGAACATCAAAGAAGAGGAAACATTTCTTGTAGTGATTGAGATTTTTTTAATCTTGGACAAAAGATGGCGATGGTTTGAGTGCTAAACGGAAACTAGAGGTAGGTCGTGGAGATATATTTTTGTTTTCTTGATATCCACATTTGTTTATCTGCTTTTATTTCCCATACACTACTTTTGAATTTTTTTTAATGTTTACTTATTTTTGAGACAGAGAGAGACAGAGAGCGAGAGAGAGAGAACATGAGTAGGAGAGGGGCAGAGAAAGGGGGAGACACAGAATCTGAAGCAAGTTCCAGGTTCTGGGCACAGCCCAGACCCCTACACAGGGCTCGAACTCACGAACCGTATGATCATGACCTGAGCCAAAGTCGGACGCTTAACCAGCTGAGCCACCCAGGCACCCCTCCCATACAATACTTTTTAAAGCTAGGTGCTTTAATCTTTTTTTCTTCCAAGATTTTATTTAAATTGAAGTTAGGTAACATATAGTATAGTATTGGATTCAGAAGTAGAATTGAGTGATTCATCACTTACATATAACACCCAGTGCTCATCCCAACAAGTGCCCTCCTTAAGGCTGATCATTCATTTAGCCCATCCTCCACCCACCTCCCCTCCACCAACTCCCAGTTTGTTCTCTATAGTTAAGAGTCTCTTATGGTTTGCCTCCCTGTGTTTTTTTATCTTATTTTATTTTTCGTTCCCTTCTCCTATGTTAATCTGTTTTATTTTTAAATTCCACATGAGTGAAATCATATGGTATTGTCTTTCTCCGACTGACTTATTTCACTTAGCGCTAATACATTCCATCTAGCACCATCCATGTCATTGGAAATGGCAAGATTTAATTCTTTTTGATGCCCAAGTAATATTCCATTGTGTGTGTGTGTGCGTGTGCGTGTGTGCGTTTGTGTGTACCACATCTTCTTTATCCAGTTCTACCTCCATTTTAGTTCAATCTGCATTATGTACAACAGTAGGTCAATGCAGATTATGTTTTATATAAATGCCCCTGCTTCAGCAGAGGTGAACTGAGGGCACCTGGGTGGCTCAGTTGGTTGAGCATCCAACTCTTGGTTTCAGCTCAGGTCATGATCTCATGGTTCATGGGTTTGAGCCCTGCGTTGGGCTCTGCACTGACAGTGCGAAACCTGCTCGGGATTCTCTCTCTCCCCCCCCCCCCCCCCCCCCGCCACTGCCCCACTCAAGCTATCACTGTCTCTCTCAAAATAAATAAATAAACTTAAAAAAAAAACAGAGGGGAACTACATCTGAGGAAAACCACACGATAGAAAGGGAAGAGTCTTGGGGAGCCTAGAAGAGGAAAAAGCTAAGAACACATATCAGCTATTGTTCAAGAGGAAAAAGCAGATAACACTTTGACATGCCAATCACCAGAGTGATGTGACCTGTCAACGTTTTGTCAATTCTTATCATGGCTGTAACATTATCTGTGCTGTGATTCCCAGGCCATCACGAGGCACACATCTAGGAGCCACCGTGTCCATGTTATTCTAGGGATTCCACAAGCATCATTTTAAGACTAACTCTACCTCCTAGGAACGTCAATTCTGACAAGGGAGTGTCTGGAAATACAAGTAAGAACATCTAACAAATGTTTTTGGTTGAAGTTTAGGTTCTAGAAAGAAAAGTCTTCCATTAGACAGGAACAAGAGGGGACTTGATCAGCCTCTTATGACCTTGGGTACTGAGACTCAGTCTGCTCCTCCTGATCAACCCTGGCCTTCTGGTCAAAACTGAGTTTCAGGATCTGCAAGCCTGAGGCCAAAACCCGGACAGTGATGATCACCAGCCCATCTGCCACGTCACGCAGACGGCCCTGTCTGGAAGGCAGCAAGTCTCATTGCTTTGTAACTGCAGCAACTTTTATAATTCCCCATGTTGTACTGGTTTATATTAACTGAGCACCGTTAGTGAACAGGTGCAAGGCATCTCGTAAAGTGAACACGGTCATTCCCCAGTGAGTTCATAATCTAAAGAGGCGACTGTCCAAGGACAGGACGCCAGGAGAAATACAAGAGTCACACACTAGGAGGCCCTGGTGTAGGAGCTCGAGCTCCACTTCTCTATAGCTTCTCCTCCTTTCCTCCAGCTCTAGCTTCCTTTTCATCATGACTCACCTTCTTGAAGGGAAGTCCCAAGGTCTGCATTGTTTTCCTTTTACCTAATTTCTTACAGAACGATTTCCTATAGGCCCCCCCAAACCCGCCCAATTCATGGTGCCAGTGTATCTTCACAAAATAAATGCAACGCATTTAATAAGAATAACCGAACCCACTATTGAGGGATTCTGCATCTGATGTGCTAGGGTATCACACATGTTCCCTTCCAAATGCCCTCACTGCATGGGGTGGCTGTGCTGCAGACCAGCATTCAGATTGCAGTCAATACCCAAGCGCTTTCATGAAGAAGCGTCTCTGCAGAAGATAGCATTTACCAAAGCAGGGGTGGGGCAGGGCAGGGGGATATACAACACGGCATGGGGTAGGGTAAGGATGCCTTTTAAAATATTTTCCTTCAAGACAGACTTCCAAAGAAGTACTCCTGGGATCGTGACATCCGGCTCTACTGTAGATTTTCACCGAAGGTTGAAATTTCCTTGACCAGTGCTGTCCAGCAGGACTTTCGGTGATGATATAAATGTTCTATATCTTCGCTCTCGAATGTATAGTAGCCACCACTAGCCACATGTGGCTACTGAGCACTTGAAACGTGACCAGAACAAGTGAGGAACTGAATTTTAAGTTTTATTTCGTTTTAATTAATGTTAATAACCATGTGTAGTTAGTGGCTACCATAATGGACAACGCGACTCCAGAAGAAAGAAATGGTTAAGCCATTGTCTGTGCCAGAGAACTATTGAAAAGTCCTCTCCCTGCTTCCACAGGACTCAGCATTGGAGAATAATGACAGTGTGACTCATGGTGATCGGGACCAGGGGGTGACGATTTGTAATTTCTTTCTGTCATTCAGTAAACTGTAGGAGATCAACAGCCGTCAAAGGCCTACACGTGTTTATGACCCATGGATGTTACCTCATAAGCAAAAGCTTGACCTACATAAAACAGGCATTTGTCTTTCTCTGATTGACCTATTTCACTTAGCATAATACTCTCTAGCTCCATCCCTGTGGTTGCACATGGCAAGATTGCATTCTTTTTTACGGCTGAGTAATATTCCATTATGTATGTGTGTGTGTATATATATATATATATATATATATCCAACATCTTCCTTATCCATACATCAGTTGATGGACACTTGCATTGCTTCCATGATTTGCCTTTTGTAGATAATGTTGCTACAAACACCAGGGCGCATCTGTCCCTCTGAATTAGTGTTCCTGTGTTCTTTGGGTAAATACCCAGTATTGCGATTCTTGGATCATAAGGTGGTTCTATTTTTAACTCTTTTGAGACACCTCCACTGTTTTCCAGAGTGACTGCACACATTTGCATTCCCAGAAACAGGAGGGCAATGACATTGTAATCTTTGGGGTCATCTTCTCCACCTGTCCAAAGGAGGAGGAGGAGGTGGTGGGAGGGAGGGAGGCAGGCATCTCAGACTGTCGAGTCAGTGACGCTAGATTTATCTTTCCCAAGAGCCGGCTTCTCTTTCAGGACGTCTCTCCAGGACTCCCACAAGGGCAATTTTCTTTTGCCCTTGTTCCCGCCCATCAAGGCAGTTGCTGTATCTTCTTTTAGGGGATTCCTCCCATTGCTACCCCAACTGCTACATTTTCTTATCACGTGACTGTCAAAGACAATTAGGCAAACAAAACTCTTCTGCACTGTTTAAGATTCAGGAAAACTTTTCAAATCGCCTTTGACCACCACTGTGGTAGTTGTACACTGAACACCAACAAGAGAGATGAAACTCATGAGCTATGAATGCCAGCCTCTTAAGGAAAAAGAGTATGTTTTTATATCTTTTAATAAATACATTTTTAAGTCACCTTTAATATTCACACCTACAACTGGTTCCTGAAGTAGAATTATCTGAATAGTGTGTAAGAAGCATTGGAAACATTTAAAAGGCCTGAGAGACGCAAGGTCTTTAATCTGTTGGAAGGGAGGGAGGAAAAACAAAAGTAGTGAATCACGAGGCTTCTAAGCGCTGGAAGCTTCTTTTCTTTCTGAGTTAGGCGGTTACAGATCAATTATTATAGTGAAAAAAGGAACCAAAAATACACTGGCGTCGACACCTTTCCTTTAACCTCCCATCTGGCCAACAAGCACCACAGGGCCTTGAAGCTGCACATCTTCCTTAAAGAAGAAATTCGTTTTTCTGATCTCACCTTTTGTCAAGACGGGCTTATTTGTCTTTCTTTCACATCATTCAGGGACCAGTCTGCTGCGGCCAAACCCCTGCACCCTACTCTGGCCCCCTCCCACCCCAGCCTGATCCAAACACCACCACAGGATACCTCTTCCTGAATTGCTGCTCAGAAAACTATTAGGACTCAGTTCCTATTATATATAAGCTCCACTTTCCTTAACGAGCATTTGAAGCCCACTGTATCCTTATCCCAACCTCTCTCTCCAGCCTCACCACCGGTGCCCCTCCCTCCACGCAGACAACACTGTGTAAAATAGCACTTCTCCACCTACAAGCGCCTGAGCATGCCTACGCCCAGTCCTCAGAGGTTCTTCTCTAGCTGGCCTGGGGTAGCTCAGACCTCTGTATTTAAAAAAAAAAAAAAAATTTTAATGATTATTTATTTTTGAGAGAGAGAGAGAGAGAGACAGAGTGCAAGTGGGAGAAGGGCAGAGAGAGAGGGAGACACAGAATCCGAAGCAGGTTCCAGGCTCTGAGCTGTCAGCCCAGAGCCCATTGCGGGGCTTGAACTCAAAAGCAATGAGATCATGACCTGAGCGGAAATGAGATGCTTAACCAGCTGAGCCACCCAAGAGCCCCATCAGACCTCTGTATTTTTAAAGGCTGCCCAAGTGATGCTGGTGTACAGGAAGGTAGAGAAGCCCTGGTCTAGTCAAACCAGACTCTGAAAATGACAGTGTGGACGTTTCTGCTTTCACCTCTTTGTGATTAATTAGCCCCTTTACGGCTGTGGAAATCCTACCCGTTCTTTATTGTGCCCCTAAAACACCACCCCTCCATGAATCTCTGTCAGGGTTCCCCTAGCCCGAGGTTATCTCAGACTTTCTCCAAATTCTTACACCAATCTGCTCCACCTACACAATCTCTCATCGTGATTACTAATCAATTATCACTGATTTCAGGTCTGGCAGTACACAAAGTTCTTCTGCAAATCTCTCCTAATCTTTTCAATTTACCATATAATGGAGGTTTTATCTCCCCCAAGTTATAGATGAAGAAACTCTGGTTCAGAGAGCACGGTTTTTTCCCCAAGCTCACACAGCTGGTAAATGACAAAGTAGCACGCTGAGCCTGGGTCTTCTGAGCATCATGATCTGGTCAGAAATATTTAAAACAGGAACAGAATCAAATCCCTTGCCATGCACAAACATCACTCCAGGAGCCTGTTAAAACGCACACACCTGAGTCCCAGCCTCAGCGATTCTAGCTTGTCTACCTGCACAGATCTCCTTGGGCACAACCAGGTAATTCTTAGGCAGGTGTTAAGGAGCCAGATTTTGAGGAAAACTGCTCTAAGTGAATACACACCATATGGAGATGGTAGAAAAACTTCCAAAGGGCCATATTACCCATGTAAAATGATAATTCTACGATAATTAAGAATTAATTGAGGGAAAAACACTTTTTGGCCAGTTGAGATCACAGCCCTTTTGCCCAAGAGTCTTTTCTTTGTAATTGTGAAAGTTGTTTCTTAAAACCACAGCTGTCAGTCTTCCAGACCAGCAGACAGTGGGTTGACCAGATGACTGCTTGGAGGCCACTGCAAACCTCCTCCCCCTGAATTATGACAGGTGCACTGGCTTTGTATTTGTCCTTGGGGAAGCACAGAAGTCGCATGCAGCACTTCTCATTCCAGAAGGGCTTTGGAGGAGTTTATTTGGCTTGGAGCTTCCAAACCAAATTTCCCTCATGAGAGACTCTTCACTGACATTCTGCTCAGTTGACCAGGGTAATGTTCTATGGCTTCCTGGAAAAAAAAAACCAAAAACCAAAAACCAAACCAAAAAACTCTGCCTAGATTAGAAACAGAACAACCTGCTTCTGTGGAAAATGTTTCCAGTATTTTACATGAGACCATTTTACAACAACCTTGACATTCTGAAGAAAATGTATCACCAAGAATAAAAACTGACACTTGGCCTTTTGGCATGAAACTTCTTCTGCAGGTCAAATATGTCAACAATATCCTGACTTACCTGTGCGAACTTTGTGTCGTCCAAGATTACTTGGGTCTATTCATTTCTCCAGCAGGACTTTTATCAAGGTTATTCTCTAACTGGAGGCAATAGATCTTTCATTCCTTCAGGGAATCTTCCCTCACCTATGCAGCGTCATGTACAGAAAGGAGAGAACACTGTATCTGATGAGCCCTTGTGTCTAGTTTAAACTGAATTTTAAAAGAAGGCTCTCTATTCTCTTGAGCACCACTTGATTTTAGAGCTCAAAGAACTTCTGTCTTTTGCCCTTCCCAGTCCTCTGGTTTCTGATGAAGGTCAGGAGTATCTGGCCAGTAATAACAATAATACCGAGGATAAGCCTACAGGGTACTGGCAAATTACCCAGGGCTGTGTCTCGCTCTCTGAAAAGAATTTTTCCCACTCTCAAAACAATATTGAGGCCTTTAGTGCTTTGGAAAGGGGAGTGGGAAACTAATTAACTTTCCGATTTCAAGCCAAAAGAGAGTTAGTTGTAGGTCAGACATGGCAAAATCCAATCCACATCTTTCTCCCCGTGCCCCAGGAAGCTGCCCTTCATGGACTGTATCACTGGGCTCCTTTGCTTTCTGGTTTCCTCTTCAGTTCAGCCAGTGAGGGACACAGGCAGAAGACTGCAGACAGGAAAAGAAAGAAGTAGGGGTATTTATTCCCCTGACTCCCTACCTGCTTGGCTGTAGATTAAATAGTCTGTGTTCTTCTATCAAAGGCCACTGCTGCTGTCAAGCAGCCCTCTCCCACGGCCACCCTCTCCTGGTTCCAGAAACCATCCCCTCCCTCTGGTCTTGCTACTTCATGCCTGGAGAGTGTTACGGCTCCCAGCTGTTGCCAGCTATGGGGTACTTCTCTCCGATGGTTTCCCTTAACCTTGCCCACACTTTTGTCACCAGCCCCTTCAGTAAACTTTCCCCCATTACCTAATTAGAGTATGTCATCTGTGCTGTTTGCTGGACCCCAATTTATACAGAGAGTAACCCTTAAATAGGCCATAACAATACTGAACATCTTAGTAACCTTGGTGTAAAGACACTGGGGCTGCCTTGATTCAAATTTGGAAAGCAAAGAAAGAGAGCTCTCAAATAAGGTGATAAATAAGGCAGATCTGATTGGTACAGATCTAACCTTATATCCCTACAATAAATGCCTTCTTTTCAGATGCTGCGACATTCACAAAAACTAACCGTATGCTAGGCCACAAACCAACCCTCAGTAAATTATTAAAAAGTAGAAACAGCATGGACAACATTCTATGATCATAAATGCAGTAAGAGGAGAAAAGTAAGGGAACTTTTGTAAAAATTTATTATAAAAGCAGAAAATAAATGTTTCCACTGTGCCTGGGAAATTTAAAGGTCTTTTTTGTAATTAACGCTTTGACAAATGGAAGTTGCCAGATTTCTTAAAATCAACCATGATGGAAACGTGACGTTATCAGAATCTAAAGAAGAGCTTAGAGGACAAGGGAAATCAATACAAAAGGAAAATGAAAATAAATGAATTAAGCACGTGTCTCAAAAAGGAAAGCAGAAAGATGTCAGTGAGTTAGAAAATAGAAAAACAGTATTAAGGAATAAATCCAATAGCTAATTCTTTAGAGAGAGAGAGAGTGTGAGCAGCAGAGGGGCAGAAAGAGGGAGATCCAGAATCCCAAGCAGGCTCCAGGCTCTGAGCTGTCAGCACAGGGCCTGACACATGGCTCGAACCCATGAACCGTGAGATCATGACCTGAGCCGAAGTCGGACGCTTAACCCACTGAGCCACCCAGCGCCCCCCAATAGCTAATTCTTTTAATTTTTTTAATGTTTAGTTTTGACACAGAGAGAGAGACAGAGCAAGAGCGGGGGAGGGGCAGAGAGTGAGGGAGACAGAGAATCTGAAGCAGGCTCCAGGCTCTGAGCTGTCAGCACAGAGCCCGATGTGGGGCTCGAACTCATGGACTGCCAGATCATGACCCGAGCCGAAGTCAGACCCTCAACCAAATGAACCACCCAGGTGCCCCACCAATAGCTAATTCTTTAAAGAGAAAGTTGGACAAACTACTAACCGAATCAAGTGATAATGGGACAAAGTACAAGAACACAGAATAAGAAATGAGAAGAAAAAGTAACCACAGGAAAAGAAAGTTAAAAGAATCATAAAAGACCACTTTGTTCAACCTTGTGTAAACAATTATGAAAACCTGAGGAAGAGAGAGAATATTCTAAGATACAACATCTGACCTCAGAGGAAGCAGAAAAATCTAATTACATTTCCATAGAAGAAATAGAAAACTTGCTAAAGACTATCCCTACTCAACAAAACAAAACAAAACAAAACAAAACAAAACAAAACAAAACAAAACAGAAAGGCCCAGACCACTTCATAAGAGTTGTACCCAGACTTCAAGGAGATCATCCCAATGCTATTCAACCATCTCAGAGCTTGAGGAGAGAGGTGGAGGTAAATGGGAAGGTGGAGAGAAAACTTCCATACTAGTTCTATGAAAAGAATCTATCATTGACACTAAAACCTGACAAAGACTCCAAAGAAAGCTACAAACAATTTTTGTTCATGAATAGCAATGCAAAGATCTGGAATAAAGTATTAGCCTACTAAAATAAAACACACATGACCAAATGAGTTTCACCTGAACAGTTTTCAATGCTCCAACATTAAAACATCTATCAACACAACTTATCAGGTTATAGATATAAGGAAAAATAATTACATCCATGTCTTGGGGTGCTAAAGTAGCACTTTAAAAAGTTAACAACATTCTTGTTTAAATAAAAGTCAATAAAATAGGAATAGACTTGATACTAGAATAAAATTTCAGCCATTTCAGCCTCAATACAAGTAACATGCTTAAAGGAAATCACAAGAATCATTTCCACTCATGTTAAGAATAAGACAAAGATGGGGCACCTGCGTGGCTCAGGTGGTTAAGCGTCTGACTTCAGCTCAGGTCATGATCTCACGGTTCATGGGTTCGAGCCCCGTGTTGGGCTCTGTGCTGAAAGCTCAGAACCTGGAGCCTGCTAAGGATTCTGGGTCTCCCTCTCTCTCTCTGCCCCTCCCCCACTCTTGCTCTGTCTCTCTCACTCTCAAAAATAAATAAACATTAAAAAAATTTTAAAAAGAATAAGACAAAGATAAGCACTATGTCCACTATTATTTAAAATTTTACTGGATGGGTGCCTGGGTGGTTCAGTCGGTTAGGCGTCCGACTTCGGCTCAGGTCATGATCTCATGGTCTGTGAGTTCAACCCCTGCATCGGGCTCTGTGCGGACAGCTCAGAGCCTGGAGCCTGCTTCAGATTCTGTGTCTCCCTCCCTCTTTGCCCCTCCCCTGCTCATGCTCTGTCCCTCTCTGTCTGAAAAATAAATAAAAACATTAAAAATAAATAAAAAATAAATAAAATAAAATTTTACTGGAGATACTGAGTAACACAAATAGATGAGAAAAGAAACTAGAGTCGTAACAATTATAAATGAGGGGTTAAAACTATTAAGCAAAAAGACCAACAAGTTTTTTAGTATTTTATAAGAATTTTATTTGAGAGAGAGAGAGAGGGAGGGAGAGTGTATGAGTGGGGGAGGGGGAGAGGGAGAGAGAGAATCTTAAGCAGGCTCCATGCTGAGTAGGGGACCCCACTGGGGGGCTTGATCCCATGACCCTGGGATCATGACCTGAGCTGAAATCAAGAGTTGGATGCTCAGCTGACTGAGCCACCCAGGCACCTCCAAGTTTTTAAAATTAAGGTGATTCAAAAGTACACACACACACACACACACACACACACACACACCAGAAACTCTGACATACCAGAAACTTCTTCAGAAACTCTGAAGAAACACAATTGGTGGGGAGGGAGAGGTGACTAGACTCGCCAGATACAATAAATCTTCAACAATTAAAACTTTATGGAACTAGTACATGAGTAGATTAAGAAATAATGAAACAATTTGGAAAGCACATAAATACATCCAGCTACATACAGAAGATTAATATGTGGTAAATGTGACATCTCAAACCACTGAGCAAATACAGACTATTTAATAAATGGTAGTGGGTCAACTGAGTAGCCATGTGGCAGAAATTAATCAATTTGACCCTTATGGTACAGTATGCAATAAGATAAACTCCAAATAGATCAAATATTTAAGCATAAAAAAATAAAGCCAAGATTACTAAAATCTAAGTGTGGGGTGGGAATGGAAGACACAGACCATTCCTTAATATCTTCACATAAGAAAGATCCTTCTAAGTTTGATTCAAAATCCAGAACCATGAAAGAAAAGATCGACACTAAAGCCCCATGATTGGCTACCAATACCATAAGAAAACTACAAAGACAAATAAAAACCTGGAAAGAAATATTTTCAATTCATCTCACAAAGGCCTAATCCTTAAAAATCAACAGAGAAAAACTTAAGAGAAAAATGGCCAAAAGACATGAAGAGACAATTCGTGGAAAAAGAAATATAGATGACTTAATACAAGAAAACATACTGAACCTCACTCACAAGAGAAATGCAAATTAAACGCCATGAGCTATGATTTTCCATCTATCCAACATTTTAATAACAAATTCAGATGGGGAGTCATCCTCACTTACTCCTGATGGGATTATAAATCAGTATGGATTATGTGATGGGTAATTGGAAATTGCAAACAAATTTACACATGCACATCCTCTCTGAGCCAGTGATCCCGCACTTTGGAGCTGTTCCTATAGATATATTATTGAAAAATATACAAATGTATGAGGTAGACACGTGCTTTTACAATAGCTGATAATAAGTGTATCGGTTATATTGCTGCATAACAAATTATCCCCAAACGTAGAGGCTTACAACAATATACATTTACGATCTTGGTTTCTGTGTGTTGGGAATCTGGGCATAGCTCAGCTGGTCCTCGGCCCCACTGTCTCTCATGAGGCCGCCAGATCTGCAGACTCATCGGAAGCTGCAAATGGGGAAGAATGCACTTCCAACCTCATTTAGTGGCTGTTGGCAGCATCCGTTCCTCAAAGGTTGTTGGACCAAGTTCCTCGCTGACTGATGGCCAAAGCTTGCCCTCAGTTCCTTGCCACAAGGCCTCTCCCCCACAGCACCTGCTATCATCCAAGCATGCTAGCCAAGAAGGAAATAGAGAGTCAGCTAGCAGGACAGAGGTCACTTTCTGTAGCCTAATCATGGAAGTGACATCCATCACATTTGCTGTATTCAGAAGCAAGCCACAAGGTCTAGTCCACACAGAAAATGGAGGGATCATACAAGGGCATGAACACCAGAAGGCAGGCATCATGGGGAGCCATTTGCAACCACAATCTACAACAGGAAGATGTCAGAAACTGGGCATAGAGATGACAAGGTGGTGAACAGGTAATACACTTACAGTGTCGAAATTTTTATTTATTTTTTCAATGTCTTTATTTTTGAGAGAGAGAGAGAGAGTGAGTGGGGAGGGGCAATGTAAGAGGGAGACACAGAATCTGAAGCAGTCTCCAGGCTCTGGGCTGTCAGCACAGAGCCCGATGTGGGGCTCAAACCTGTGAACCACAAGATCACGACCTGAGCTGAAGACAGTCACTTAACTGACTGAGCCACCCAGGCACCCCCCAAAATTTTAAAATAACAAAAAGGTTATCAGTGAAAAGGTACTTGGTAGTGAAGCAACCAAACACCTTTTTTGTATTTAAATTTTTCTGAACCATGTGACTATATTACTTAAGATTTCTTGTTTTTTTCTTTTTTTAAGTTTATTATTATTTTTTTTAGTAATCTCTGCACCCAAAGTGCAGCTCGAACTCATGACCCCAAGATCAAGAGTCTCATGCCAGGTGTCCCTTATTTAAGTTTTCAAATTAAAAATGCATTTACTTTTTTGGTAATCTCATCATTCTGCAGGAGCTCTCCTGCTTTTATTCTCTATCAGTAAATCCAATTTACTTCTTTTTTATTTTTTTTAAAGATTTTTTAAAATGTTTTTTATTTGTTTTGAGAGAGAGAGAGAGCATGCACGAAAGCAAGTTGGGGAGGGGCACAGAGAGGGAGAGAGAATCCCAAGCAGGCTCTCCGCTGTCAGCACTGAGTCCGACTTGGGGCTCCATATCACAAACTGGGAGATCATGACCTGAGCTGTAATCAAGAGTCAGATGCTTAACTGACTGAGCCACCCAGGCTCCCCAAATCAGATTTATTTCTTTAGAGCACTTACAGGATTTGTAATTTATGTAATGACTTACATCTTAACTTGTTTGTTGTTTTTCTTTTCTCACTACTTTAAACTTTAGGAAGGCAAGGGCAGGTGTGTTTCATTCCCAGTGTAGTACCCAGGACCACCACAGGACCTGGCACACAGCAAGTGTTCAGTAATTATTTGTTGCATTACAAACAAACCAATGAATGATACAAGCATTAAGCATGACAGTGTACATAGGACAAGAAGAGAATAGATTTGATTACATATATCTTCATATCACAAGGAAGTGAAATAAAGTTGAGAATGAAGTAAAAAAAAAAAAAAGTAACAATTTATCAACCCAATGGCATGATACAGCTCTTATCCCATTACTATACTTCTAACCAGATTGTTTTTCCACACCTGTGAGCTTCTTGAGAGATAATGAAACTTTATACAAGTATAACAGGTTTCAGGGCACCTGGGTGGCTCAGTCAGTTAAATGTCCGACTCTTGACGTCGGCTCAGATCATGATCTCATGGTTCGTAAGCTCGAGCCCCACATCTGGCTCTGCACGAACAGCTCAGAGCCTGGAGCCTACTTCAGATGATGTGTCTCCCTCTCTTTCTGCTCCTCCCTGACTCATGCTCTGTCTCTGTCTCTCTCTCTCAAAAATAAACATTTAAAAATTTTAATAAAAAACAAGTATAATAGGTATCAAATTTATTAATATTTCCTTCCAAAATTTAGCTTCAATATCTTTATTACTTAAAAAAAATGTTTAATGTTTATTTTTAAGAGAGACAGAACACGAGTTGGGGAGGGGCAGAGAGAGAGGGAGACACAGAATCTGAAGCAGGTTCCAGGCTCTGAGCTGTCAGCACAGAGCCTGACGCGGGGCTCAAACAAACCCATGAACCACGAGATCATGACCTTAGCTGAAGTCTGATGCTTAACCGACTGGGCCCCCCAGACACCTCTAGCTCTAATACCTTTAATTATGACATTTCTTTCAACAAAGAATTACCAATTCCCTACTATGTTCTTATTCCCTACATTCTAAAATAAAGATGGTAATTCATATATACAAATGAATATAATAAGGTACAAAAGAATAAACAGGAGCATCTCAGGTAAAATGCTTTGGAGATTGGAAGAAAAAGATATTATTCCCACCTGGGGTAGGGGAATGGGAAAAAGCTTTACAGAGGAGACAGCACTCAAAGTAGGTCTTAAATAATGGATAAGATTTGAGCGTCTGAAAATAACAGAAAAGAACATCTCGGGAGCAGGAAGAGAAAGAATCAGTAAACAACACAGGGAAAGTGTGAAGCATGCATGGAAATGACCAAGTGGCTTGGTATGAATGGGGCCCTAGGTGGAGGTGGGGAACAGAGAGAAGTGAGGGGCACACCTAGCAGAGCACTGTTCGATGAAGAGTCACGTCCGACATTCACAGTGGTTGAATTTCATCGCTGGGAAGTAAAAGTCACGATGGAGTTAAGGACAAACATCTTCAGATGTTATAAAATTCACTTTGGCAGCAGTGTAGAAAATCAAAGAGAGGTGAGGCATGGGGCAGGGGAGAAATCAATGCATGAAATATTCGGAAGTAGGAATCAGTGGAACTTGGCGACCTAAAATGCAGGAAATGACTGAACAGCACGAGACAGAATCGCTCACAGTACTGAATCTGGAGGTTCAGGCAGTGTGTGGAATGGAGTCCAGGGTGGGGAGTAGTTTAAAAGTGCCGGAGAGGGACGCCCGGGTGGCTCAGTCAGTTGAGCATCGGACTTCAGCTCAGGCCATGACTTCACGGCTCGTGAGTTCGAGCCCCGCGTTGGACTCTGTGCTGACATCTCAGAGTCTGGAGCCTGCTTCAGATTCTGTCTCTCCCTCTCTCTCTCTCTGCCCCTCCCCCACTTGCACTCTGTCTCTCTCTCAAAAATAAACATTAAAAAAAATTAAAAATAACAAAATAAAAGGGCTGGAGAGGCCAGAGTAGATGTTTGAATACCTAGTTATGAGGTCGTGCCTTCTGGGAGTCCTCGAGGAGCTGTGACTTTGCTGCTAAAGAAGTCACAAGTCCGTGTGGTGTTCTTGGTGTGAAAGACCTATGCTTTTTATTTAAGGGCAGATTGAGAATCCAAAACATGGCTTGCTCCTCATTACTAAAAGAACTAAGTCACTAAGTATTTTTCATTATTCAAACAATACAGTATTGAGCTAGAGTAATCGAAGAAAAACTAAAAAGCGTTGGCAATGTGTGTTCTGGTGGTTGACCCAGCTGCACGCCAGCAACCAGGGGACAGGTTCAGTGGCCTGAGCACTTAGACCGTGTCTGAATTGGCAGCTGCCATTGCAGTCACGACCTGGGCACGTTTATGACCATCCCCCGTCATTTGTCAAGGTCCACCTGTTTTCTGCACCAGCCAAAGAAAGGCCAGTGGAATGGGGATGTGGCTCGAGCCCTCGATGGTGACACTGATCTGCGCGGTGCCTTCAGGAATGTGCTGCTGCCTTGGGCTCATTATTTTCCTTAGGGAGGCAGTTCTAGTGGCTTCCACTTGGCCTTTCCTACAATCATAGCCCTGACTCCAGAGGGCAGGGAACCCACACAGGGATTGTGGCAGCTGAATATTCCAATTATTCATTCTGGAACCAGGGAAGTAACTGCAAGTTGGGTTCGGGGGCCCTCTGGGCTCACTGTGAGATGGACCTGAGCTAAAACTCCAATGATCACCTGACCTCCGTGAGCCCCTGCTCTTCCTGCTGGACCACGTGCCATCTCGGGTCTCCCAGAGCTATAGCGTCGTGTCCAGGGATCCCCACAAGGTCTGATTATTTTCTTTTTCCCAGTGCGCAGTCGCCCGGTCAAGGCCAGTGTGTCCCTTTGAGGAAGGCTGAGAGAAAGGTTCACAATATAAATTTTTAGCAGGGGACCAGCATCCTTCCTCAAGGGGAGCTGGCTTCCTCTTAATTCAAGGAGTTCTGGTCTGTAAACTGGCTCATGCCTGGGAACTGACTGAACAGCTGTGACTCTTTGTTTTGGTGATTCAAGTTAGACTTCAACTGGAACTTTCCTGCTTCTACTGTTCAAGTAAAAATTTAGTAGATTCTCATCCAACTGTCTTATAGGGACAGAATAGTCAACCAGCCAGCACCTGGTCTGCAGCCAGACTCTGACTGCTGCTTCCACTCTGCTGTCCTTCATGGTCACTGTGCCCACCTTGCTTTGGCGGTCAAGGGCAGCCACTGAGCCCCTGCCTCCCAAGAATCCCCTTGCCCCCATTGCTTTGGGGGTCCTAGTTTGTTGGCAGCTCTCATTGTAATTTCAGAGAACAGTGAGCACAGAGCTCTTCGAGGATCCTCGGGACTCCTCACAAACTTGAGATCTCCTCGGAGGTCCCCAGCCACCAACACTCTTCCTGACGCCATCGTTGCTCCACATGGTTCCAAGGTCTCTCTGGCTGCTGCTTGGATAGTCCCTCTTGCTCTGCCTGTCATTGGGAGACATTGCTATCGTCCCACGGGTATGATGGTCCTGGCCAGAAGATGCTGTGATACCATTTCTGCCCCGCCAGAAAGCCTCATGGTGCCAAGGCTACAAAACCTTATATGATGTAGGTTCAACTGCACCCTTTTCTGGAGGGGTAACAGTAAAATCCTTGTTATGTGCAGCCCAGCATCTATGGTCATTCAGGTTAGTACAGGCCAAATTCCCTTCGGGAAACCTTCTCCCCATTCCCAACCCCATAGTTTGTGTAGTACTGGTGCTACCCAAAGATACACAGGAGGGTCCTGACTCCTTAAGCCAATCAAGGTACCCCATTCCTCCGGCCACAGTGATGGGTGTAGAGAATTGCACACAACCCAGGCCTGAGCCAATCAGCACCTCATTCCCCTGGCCACAGTGATAGTGCAACAGATCAGAGACAATCCTACACCACCAGTCTTATGACTGTACAGCCCAGTAGCCACTGATAATCTGTAGGGGAATAGTTTTTGTTTTCTTTCTTTTAAAAAAAAAATATTTATTTTGAGAGATGGAGAGAATGCAAGTGGAGTAGGGGAGGGGCAGAGAGAGAGGGAGAGAGAGACAGAATCCCAATTAGATTCTCAACAGCACAGAGCCTGACGCGGGGCATGATCTTACGAACCCGTGAGATCAGGACCTGAGCCGAAATCAAGAGTCAGACGCTCAACCAACTTGAGCCACCCAGGTGCCCCAGTTTCGTCTTTTTCTATAATTGGCTAATGTTGCCACGGGTCTGTCTGAAAGTGGGAGGGTTCCATTACTATTGGTTCAATCGCTCTATTTAACAAGGAAATGTACTAGTCTGGCTTGTTTTATCGTCCAAGAGCAAAAATGGGAGTTTTCTGTAGGAAAATACCCACTATCCTGGTTAATACTTATCATGTCTCTCCTATTCCTGCCCCAAGGTCAATCACAAATTAAAGAACATATCATGTACTCTCTTCATTTTTGCTTACAGTCTTTTCTTCACATAGGACCTAAATATGTATTCAAAAGCGTTGGATCAAGGACTGATTCAAGTAATAAGTAATAATCTTATAGACATACTACCACCTACACACACACACACACACCTTGGGGGCACCTTTATATCCGAATCTATCAGTGCCTCTGGTGCTTGGACTTTGGGCTGTCTTTAAAATCTCATGAGCATAAGCAAGGTGGAGGGAGGGGGTCACTGCCTAGAGTCTATAGCTTGTGAGTTTTAACTTTTTTTAGAAAAAAAAAATGGACTCTCTCCTAAGAAGATGTGTACATGCACCTGCCCACAGTTATGTACACAACTGTGGGTCACTCACAAACACTCTGAAGCTTAGTCATGGACCACAGGTTAAGAACTCCTTCCTGAACTCTACATAGACCTCTCTTAGCCCTTTATGCTGAACCTTTAAAATGTGTTTTAAAAGCTTTTATTTCCTTAACTGCCCTCTTTTCCTTGCTGGAAACTACAAAAGCCAGAATGGACATTCTTTAAAATTGCATGATGGGCTTATTCGCCATTTCTCACTAATCAATAACCAACTCCACTGGCTTCTTCTGCAAGAGGGAAGAAAATGAGACTTTGCACATGAGAGAGTATCTATTGTTGTTCTTCTTTCACATTTGCTTTTCAGGGTTTTGGGGAACCTGTTGACAGAGGTGCAACAGAAGCAAGGCAGCAACAAAGCTCTTAACTCCCTCTTTCCATCACTGTTTATTTCCCTTGCTTCTGCAAAGGGCATTGGAAGGTTATGGTCCTGCATGCCTGGCTCTTCTTGGGGAAGCATTTTCTCCTTAGCAACTTACTAAAAATAAAGTGCCCTCCATCACCTGCCTTTCTATTGCTTACACTACTTTGGAATCCCTGGGTGTGTGTGTTTACCTCGATCTAATGGTCCCTAAAGGAGTTTATGATCACAATCCTTGTGCTGCCTTCTATTTCTGTTTTCACACACTGACTGAACATCGAGCTTCTCGGGAGCCTAAAGTACCTGCTGGGTTTATCAGCAGATGTTACCAGGACGACATGCTGGGGGCAGTGCCACGATGGATCTGTGCCCACGACCGAGGAGGGGAAGAACAGGACAAGCAGAAACTGCCTCTGAACGACAGGGCCCACGGAACAGATCGGAATCGCTGTGCAGTGGCTGCCCTCTCACGGGGATGGGGGCATCGCTGACGCCTCCTACTCTCCACACCCCACATCGAACCTGTCAGAAACACTGATGCCTCTACCTCCAAATCACACAATCACCAGCCTGTTATTTTTGCCCCCACCTCCACTGCCACCACGCTGTGGCACGCCAGCTGTCATCTCCCATCTGGATTATGGCCACAGCCCTCCATCCTGTCTCCCCGCACCACCTGCATCCTCTTGTCTAATCTCCACTCAGCGGCCGGAGCATCTCTCTTAAAATGGAGCTGAGAACGTGTGGCGGCTCCACCCAAAGCCACTCCAAACAGCTCACCGTCTGAGAGCAAAATCCGGAGACGTTCTGGCACGTCCCGCTTGGTAAGCCTCACCTCTCCACCAGCTCTCGGACCTCACTCACCTCCACCAGCTCTCACGCAGTCCCCCAGCCACACCGGCCTCCCGGCGCTCCTTCGTCTCAGGCCTTTGCATTGGTCTCTCCTTCTCTCTGGAATGTTCTTTCCCAGATAAGTACACAGTTAATCCTCCCCCTTTACAAGTCTTCACTCAGACGTCATCTTCTCAGAGACAACTGTCCTGACCACCCTTTTAGAAGCTGGAACTCATGTGCCCTCCCACCATTAACCTCCTTCTCTGCTCTGCTTGTTTTCTCGATGGAGGAAAACAACATAAGACACGGCTGACTTCCTATGTTTATTGTCCGTTCCACCACAGGCCGTGATACTACTCCCTCCAACTAGACTGTAAGCTCCGTGGGCACAGGATCCTTCCATGTTCACTGATGTATCCATTATTTAAAATAGTGCCTGGCACATAGTAAGCGATCGATAAATGAGCCCTGAACTCATTAATGCCTATGTCAGATTGACCACACACATACACATAAACACACAGGTTAGGGAAGGTAAAGACCAGGTTGTTTGCTCTCAGGGATGCGATGAAGCGGAAGAGGGGGAAGGAATGACCTGGCATTTACTGACTGTCTAGTATGTAGTAAGTGCCGTGAGTATTTTACGCGCAATCTCACATAATCCACCCAACAGCCTGCAGGTGGGTATTATTGTTCTCTCTTTGCGGACACATGTTTCCCCAGGGTCTTATGGCTGGTAAGTAGTGGAGTTCAGTTTCAAATCCACGTCTGGCTTAAAAACATTTTATTCATTCTAGAACCACTAAACCAATTTGCCTCAGGTCAGAAGGACACTAGGGAAGCGTATTTAGCAAGGCAGATGCTGAAAAGTAAAGCAGCCATAGTCTCCACCATACTCTGCTATTCACAACTAATTTTCAAAGAGCCAGCTATAGAAACTATGATTCCTATCACATGAGAGCCCTATTCTTATTTCTTATACTTGGGTCTTATCTTATCCAGTGCTGATTTAAACAGGTTTTTTTTTTTTTTCAACGTTTATTTATTTTTGGGACAGAGAGAGACAGAGCATGAACCGGGGAGGGGCAGAGAGCGAGGGAGACACAGAATCGGAAACAGGCTCCAGGCTCCGAGCCATCAGCCCAGAGCCCGACGCGGGGCCCGAACTCACGGACCGCGAGATCGTGACCTGGCTGAAGTCGGACGCCCAACCGACTGCGCCACCCAGGCGCCCCTAAACAGGTTATTATTTCTTCTTTTCTAACAGAGGCACTTAGGTTATCTTCCATACCATAAATAGGGTTTTGAAGCCACACGTGGGGAGCTAATATTTCTAACCCTACCTGCAGCCCCCAGACACTTTAATTCAAAAACCAATCAAACAGCAGAGGGAAGAATTATGAGTCGCAGTATATCCTGATCCCCCAACGCCCTCTATTAAAACTTGAGATTCTTCCTCTCATTAACTAAAGAATGATAACTCTTCAAAACTATAGGGTCATAACCGCAAAAGCGAATTGAAATTCTTAGTGTATGCGCTCTCTTCCTATATGGGAATTCTTTTATGGCAAGATCAAGACTTTTACTAAAGAAGGTTCTTCAGGAGAATGCCAACAAGACTGTACCTTGAATGTTTCTCTTCCACTTCAAGTGAAGACAAAATAACCAGACGAAGCTAGGAACCGAGAAGAAGCCGGGAATGCGAGGCGTAGAGAGAAGTAATACATTCTCTGCCCACTGTGAGTGGAAAACATTCAGGAGGCTGACTTGAGGCTATTGGCAAGAACAAGGGACTCACTTAGTCAACTCCTAATGTGGCCAACAGCACACATTTGCTATTTGAAAGCAGAAAAGCAATGAAGGGAATATTACAATGAAAGAATTTCTCTTAATTTTTTTTTAAATGTCAAGGAATAGAGAAATACTCAAAGTGGCAAAAAGAATAAATAATATGTTTTAAGAATTTTTATCCTTGCGGCTCCTGGGTGGCTCAGTCGGTTAAGCGTCCACCGTCGGCTCAGGTCCTGATCTCAAGGTTCATGGGTTTGAGCCCCACGTCTGGCTCTGTGCTGACGGCTCAGAGCCTGGAGCCTGCTTCGGATTCTGTGTGTCCCTCTCTCTCTGCCCCTCCCTCACTTGTGCTCTGTCTCTCTCTCTCACTCTCAAAAATAAACATTAAAAAAAATTTTTTTAATAAAAAAAAGAATTTTTATCCTTATAGTCAGTCAACATGGCTTACTTGCTCTACCCGGAATCGCAAATTCTCAAACACAATTTCCAAACATATTTAGGAACTGGCTAAGATCATGCTTCTTTCATATACAAACAGTGTCTTATTTCTCTCAACAGATCATAGAAAAACTGCATAATTAAATTAATTGGAATTTGAAGTAATCCTACTGTAAATATTTTTGGAAAAATAAGCATTATGAATACAATAATAAACCCTTTTCAACCATTAGGCTTAAAAAGTGAGTACATGAGAATTTTAATTTTTTTTATTAATTGAATTTTCCAATTATAAAATTCACAGAATTGTCTCCCTGGTCAACTCAGACGGGCTAGAGGTTTATCAATGTTATTAGTCTCCAAGAACATGCTTTTGGTTTCACTGCTTTTCTCTACTGTTGTTCTGTGTGTCTGATTCCTGCTCTGATCGTTATCACTTCATCTGCATACTGTGCACTGCATTCACTCCTCCTTTTCTAGTTTCTTAAGAAGAAAGCTGAGGTGCTTGTACTTGAGACCTTTCTTCTTTTCTAACATAGGCAATTAGTTCAGTACGCTTCCCCCTCAGTACTACTCTGAGCAACGTGCTGGGAGTCCCCAAGTCGGTTCCCAGGTTTGGTGATTCTCTAGGAGGATTCACAGGACTGAGCATATGATTGTTCTCAGGGCTAAGATTTATGATAGCAAAACACAACTCAGTCGGCAAAGGGAGAGGCACACGGGACGAAGTCCAGGGGAAACCAGGCATAAGATTCCAAGAGTCTTCTCCCAGTACAGTCACGTAGGACATGCCTAATCCCTCCAGCATGAAATGCTGCCAACCAGGGAAGCTACAGACTTAGTGCCCACGTTTATTGAGAGCTGGTCACGTAGGCACTCTCTGCTGGCACGCAGCCCAACTCCAGACTCCCAAAAGGGAAGCAGGCGTTCGGCATAAACCATAGCATTTGTAGAAACATGTTAGGCACAGGGAGCTACTCTTATCAGGTAGGGCAGCGGGAATCCCACGCCCTGAAATCCAAATTCACGGACACCAGCTAAGGGCTAACCTTCTAAGCAGGTCTTTCTAAGGACAGCAATGTCAAGCCTGGTATACTTTTGTTTTTGTGCACAAATTTTGATAGGCTGTGCTTTTATTTTCATTCAGTTAAAAATACTTTGTTTTCCCTTTTGAATTCTTGCTGAATCTATGGGTTATTTCCACTGTGTCCAGACAGCATATTTTGTATGACTTTAATACTTTTAAATTCCTGAGGCTTGTTTTATGGCCTAGAAGATGGTCTTAGTAAATGTTCTTGTGTATTCTGCTGTTGTTGGCTGGGCTGTTCTAAAATGCCAATAAGGCTGAGGCTAATACTACCCTTACTGACTTTCTAGGTACTTGTTCTATCAATTATTGAAATTTCCCTCTATAATTATACATTTGTCTATGTTTCTATACTTACATCAGTTTTTGCTTTGTGTATTTTGAAGCTGTTATTAAGTGCATAGAAGAACAAAGTTGGAAACCTTATTCCAAAACTTACTATTAAGCAACAGTAGCCAAAACAGTATTGGCATAAAATAGACACACAGATTAAAAAAAAAATTATGCAGAAATAGATCCACATATGTATGGCCAATTGGTTTTCCACAAAGGTGTCAAGCAATTCACTTGGGGAAAAGACTAATCTTTTCAAAATGATATTGGAACGACTGGATAGCAGCATGCAGAAAGGTAAGCCAACCCTCACAACATGTACATAAAACTTAATTTGAAATGGATCATGGACCTAAATGTAAGGGGTAAAGCTATAAAACTTCTAGATGACAACATAAAAGAAAATCTTAGTGATTTGGTTTAGGCAAAAATTTCTTAAACAGAACACAAGAAGCACAATCTTTAAAATTAAAAAATAACTGACGGGGGTGCCTGGCTGGCTCAGTCAGTAGAGCATGCAACCCTTGATCTCAGGGTAATGAGTTCAAGCTCCATGGTGAGTGTAGAGATTATTTCATAAAAAAAAGTTTGGTTTGGGGCACCTGGGTGGCTCTGTCAGTTAAGCATCTGACTTCGGCTCAGGTCATGATCTCACAGTTCAGGTGTTCAAGCCTCACATTGGGCTCTGTGCTGACAGCTCAGAGCCTGGAGCCTGCTTTGTATTCCGTGTCTCCCTCTCTCTGCCCTTCCCCCATTTGTACTCTGTTTCTCTCCCTCAAAATTAAAAAAAAAAAAAAAAAACACTGATTTTTTTTTTAATATTTAAAATATTTCACTGAATGTTTAGAACTTTCTTTTACAAACTGTTTTAAATTTTGAAGTTTATATTACATATAAAGGTAACAAATCCTAAGTGTTTTATCACACACTCCATGTTAGTGAATTAACACAAAGCAAGCGCCCATGTACATACCACCCCGAGAAATAAACTGTGAGCACCCCAGAAGGCCTTGAACTCGTTCCTTCCTTTCAAAAGTTCACCATTATCCAGTCTTGTAAAAGTATAATATTGCTTGTTTATGAACTCTCACTTAAAAAAAACTATGTAGTAGAGTTGACCTTATCCAAGAAGAGGTCTGGCCTTTGTCTTAGGCTCCTGGGAGTTAATGTCTAAGCCTTTGCAATATCCTGCCTGAAAAGGATCTGTTTACCTGGGGGGGCCTCCAGACGAGCTAGAGATGAAAGGTCAGCCATATGGATGGTCAACCATGTGCGTGTAGTTAAGCCCTCAGTTAAAAATCTGAACCCAAGCCTCATGTGAGCCTCCGTGGTTGGCAACACTCCATGTGTATTATCCTACCTGCTGCTGGGAGAAGTCAGCTCCATCCAGATTTCACCAGGAGGTGGCAACAGAAAGTTCCATGCGTGTAACTCTCCTGCACCTCTTCCCTTGGCTGATTTTAATCTGTAGCCTTTTGCTGTAATAAGCAATGGTCACGAGTATGACAGTTTCAGTGAGTCCTGTGAATCCTTCTAGCAAATGACCAAACCTGAGGATACTCTTGGGAGCCCCTGAACTTGCAGTCAGTGTCAGAAGCGAAGGTAGTCTCAGAGACACCTGCACTCTGAAGGAATTGTATGGTCTTACTTTGTGGGGTTTGTTACTCAGCATTATGGTCCTGAGATCTATTCACAGTGTACCCTGTGAAGACGATTTATTCACTTCCACTGCTTAGGTAGTAACATTCGATTCACTTACTCTACTGCTGATGGACATTGGGATTTTCCTTCCAGTTCTGCCTTATAATTATTGATAGACCTGGAAGGAAAAATAGAGAAATCCACAATCATAGCACGAAATTGTGATGTATCTGTTGCAACTAATAAGAGCAAGCAAAAAGACAAAAAATCAGTAAAACCATAGGTTTTTAATACACAATTAACAAATTAGATTTGATGTCACTCAATTCCTGAAACTCTTGAGGGCTTTCTCTGGGACTAATGATAATAAACATGTTTCACACACACACACTCTATTCTTGCACTGCTCTGAGAGCTGTTATCCCAGCTAATTGCAGAACAACTCCTCCAGCACCACAGCTGAGAAAACTGGAGCACAGACAAGGGAGGGAGTTTGTCCAGAGTCTCTGGCTAAAACTAATGGCAGATCGAGAATTCAATTTCCAGTCTGAATCAAGAGCCAAGTTCTGAATTCCTATGCGGCTTTTTCAACACCTTCCATTTTCTGCCTCTTCTTGAGTTCACGTATTTGCATCCTCCTTGAAAATCGCCCATTCCATCTAGATTTTAAAAGTTATTAGCAGGAGCTGAGCTTCACATTGCAATGTGAAGTTCTAGAATTTCTGTCAGAATAAAACTGCTTTTTTTTAGCCCCATAATTTGTCTTTTCATATCATGAACCTTATACATTCATCTGGAGGGAACAGTTACAATCTTGCAGTGAAGATTCCACGACAAAAACAATCGTCGTCTCATCCGAGACCTATTCATCACGGCCGGTTTCGGAAAGCTTGACGCTGGAAAATAAACATCTCAACAATAACAACAGACACGATTGTCTGGGCGTCATCGTTCACAGGAAGCAATTTTTCTTGAAGTAGTCTTAAGCATAACTGCTATAAAAGCAATGCATGTTTTAAAAAGTACTTTCCTTTTGCGTGATCATTTGAGCTACGGTTGACTTTCTACCTTTGTTCTTCCTGGAAACTTGACCTGAGTGGTAAGTTGACTGAGTGTGAAGTATTTGGAGGTAAAAACTGCTGACTGCGCCCAGACTGGTACAAACCATGAAGGAACTGGAGACACCCGGTAGTGACACCACAGCTGTGGCTGTAAGGGCATAATTAAGTCTGACCGACCATTCTAACTTTTGCTACTTAAACAAAGGAGTTGTAAGAGCCCACTGGGGTTGCCTTTAACACCTGGTCAATACATCAGGAATACCAACTAATTCTCGGTAACCAACTACAGTCAGGATTCGTGGTTACCGCAGCCCTTTGGAAATGATCCTTTGTTCCCGGGGAAAACCTCCAAGTCCTGTTTCACTTCTCACTACCTGGCACATTGGATCAATTTCATTTGCATACCGGCTGTCCTTCTTCCACAACGGAAGTTCCAGGAGGGCAGGAGCTTTCACTCTTGTTCACAGCTCCACTCACAGTACTTAAATACATAGTAGGGGTTCTGTAAGTATTTGTGGGATGAACGACCTGATGGGCTGAAATTCTACTGAGCACCTACTACGTGTCAAGCCTGCGTTAGGACGGTGAGGGGGGAGAGGTTATCGTCTGTGACTTTACAGAGCTAAGAGTCAAAGTCTTCAGACAATTCTCTACTGTCCAGAAATACTTCTTTATTAAAATGTTGTATGATTGCATCACTAAGATTCTACATGATTTAGTTCGCTGAGTAACCTTAATACCAAAACTTTGTCTTCAGAATGCTGCATTCTTACGCTGGGACCCCAAAAACTTCACAAACTACTTCAGTCACTTTTAAAATCCATCCCTATGCCTCCCTATTTAAGAGAACCGTTCCCACATTTATGGATAAAATGCCCATACTAGTAGCCCAAATGTGTCCTAACTAATCTCTACTTCCAATTTTCTCTCAGGCGTTCTCCTTTCTTTGATTCTTTTCCACACATTTTCTCTTTAAAAAGACAGTAAATTTAGAGTCCTTTAAAAAATAAAGCTGAGCCTTTCTTTCCGGTGTGTATGTTCAGAGACGTCAGACCTTCTCAAGAATCACACACCAGTTCCCCTGATCGTAGTAGCTTCGCAGGACGCGGGCGTCACTCAGAGTCTGGCAGGCGGCTTCCAGCTCCCCCTCACGGAACACGTGGTAGAAACGATGAAACACAGGACTTGGGTCATGGGATCCTCCCGGACCAAACGGCTCAGCAGGTTTGTCTTTCCCAGGGTTGCCCTTAAGGTGCCAGGGAACCAGTACGTCTTGAGAATGAAAAGAAGTCCTATTAGTGTGAACGGGGAGCTTGGAATTAGTGACTTCCCTTGAATTCCGCCGTCCCTCCTGGAAGTCACTGAGGGAGGGCACTCGACATGCTGGCTCCTTATGGCCTGTGTCAGGCACTTGCTCCACAAGCAACTCTGGGCCTGGCGTATCGCTGCTGACCTCCTCCTCCTTCCCCTGGCTCATTCTGTCTTCTCTAAGATACTTGGATTTCTTCTTATTATATTCTTGTTCCATTGCCCAGACATAAACGAGTGCCTTCCCGCCAGGTCTCAGGAGTCGAACGAGTTCTTGGAGAGCGGCCACTCTGCGCTCCTACGATAAAAACACACATTGCCATTTATCAGCCAAGAGGAGATAGAGAGGAAACAGGAAGTTGGACTGGCGATAGCACTGCTTTTCATTACGACGAACAGCTCAGAAAATCTACCAAAATATAAATATAAAATAAAATAAAAAACAAAAAAGAAAAACAAGAGACGGGAAATTGTCTGAGGGGAAAAAGTGTTGAAGAAATAAGGAAAAGGACATTTTTATTTGTGTTAATAAAATAGAGGCATAGAGGGTTTGCCACTTGGTTTTGTCCTGCGTTCAGTTCAGTCACAAGGTGCGTGGGGACTGCTGGTAATGCCAGCACAGGGCGATTTATAAAATTATCGCCGCTGGGGCGCCTGGGTGGCGCAGTCGGTTAAGCGTCCGACTTCAGCCAGGTCACGATCTCGCGGTCCGTGAGTTCGAGCCCCGCGTCGGGCTCTGGGCTGATGGCTCGGAGCCTGGAGCCTGTTTCCGATTCTGTGTCTCCCTCTCTCTCTGCCCCTCCCCCGTTCATGCTCTGTCTCTCTCTGTCCCAAAAAAATAAATAAACGTTGAAAAAAAAAATTTAAAATTATCGCTGAGATTAAGGGAGAAACCACCCACACACAGGAAAAATAAGATTCTGTTTTCTTATAAGAAAAATATAAAATATTAAATTCACTTATTTTTTTTAAGTTTATTTATTTATTTTGGGGGGGGAGGGACAGTGCAAGCGGGAGACGGGCAGAGAGACATGAAGATGTGGAGGTCAATCCCACGAACCATGAGATCACGACCTGAGCCGAAATCAAGAGTCAGACACTGAACCAACTGACCCACCCCAGCGCCCCTAAATTCACTCATTTTAAAATTAGGGACCTGTGTGCCTAACTAAAAGCATGAGTAACATACCACCAGCAGCTAAATACTTGAATTTTGAGAAGAGAAGAAAAGCAGAATGGGAAGTGGAGGACGCAGACGTCAGGGCTGCGGAGAAGGGCCGGGAAAGGCAGGTGGGGCACGGACAGAGAAGAGGCTGAGAGGCCGAGGAGAGACTGCTGGGGAGGCGCAGGGCCGATGAGCGCCTCCAGCCCCTGACAGCCGGAGCGCCGTGGCCCCGGATTCAAGGACACAACGATGAGGAAGGCTCAGGGAGGGAGGTGGGCGGTGGGCAGAGGGCAGAGGCCCACCGCAGCGGGGCACCTCACCTCCTTCCACGAGCTTTCTCAGCAAAGGGGGCAAACCACGTAACGAGGAAAGAGAAGGGAAAGAAAAGAAAAGCTAAAATAGGGTCCACGTGGGTGAAATCCATGAGCATTTCCTGCCACCACAGCCACAAGGTCTTGGAGAGAGAGAGAGAGAGAGAGAGAGAGAGAGAGAGAGAGAGAGCGAGCACTCACCGCTGTTGCAAAATGGTGAATAACAGCAACGGAGACGCAGGCATCACAGGCCCCGCCGCGGATGGGCACAGCCAGCGCGTCGCAGACGAAGGCCTGGAAGTGCCGCTCTCGACAGATGTCCACGAGGCTCTGGCTCCGATCACAACCGATCTGTAACAGGCAGAAGCGAGGAATCTCACAACCCCTTGTTTAAACGTCATGGGAAATTAAGAGCACTGGGCTCCTTCATTACCATAAAGTGAGGGCGCAGACCTCGTATGCACCGTGAAGCGGGTGAAGCCAGGGTTTACCAGTTCTTACAGCCCGCACAAAGTCAGATTCCGTCGTTTAGGAGGCAGCTTTTATTGTCTTACCAGGTACCAGACTGAGCTCAAAGTAGCGAACGGAAAGAAAACGACTAGTATAAATATGGCAGCAGTGGAAATGGAAAGGCCTAATTGCCCTCTAATCGATCACCCACCTAGATCCTTATGTGAGATCGCACGTATAAAAACGAAAACTATTCTGTAAACGCAGACATTCGGTCCTTTGTGCGGACCTACAGATGTCCCTCATCACTACACCAACGATACTGTGCTGGCCCAGATAGCAAGAGGGTGGCTGGGATTTGTGCCTGCTTCTTTTTACTTTTCAGTACATATTACTGTACAATCAGAAAATAAAACCCCAAAACAACAAAAAAGTAAAATAACTTATTTCATTTTTTAAAGCTATTGAGTCTTATTCTGCTAAACACCTAACCCATATAAATCAGGAATGAAGTGCTGAATTCAAAATCTGTCAAGTGCTATCTAATTACACCTTGCAGGCTAAGCGAACCGTCCCTAGGGAAAGGCAGCATGAAGGCAGCTCGCAGCCTCCCTTCATGTCCCTGGGCAAGGACCTCACGTGCCTTTCTGCCTGTGTCTGCTTCTGCGGGAAGCATCTGGGCACCGCGGCAGCCTCTCTCCTACTTTGGTTGTTACTGTTGTGTTCAGTTTTGCTGTTTGATTCTGAGGGCACCATGTGTGTGCACACATGTGTGTGCGTGTGTGCGTGTGGAGGGGAGGGAGAGAGCATGTACACAGTGTGCACACGTGAAATGAGGGAGGACAGGGAAGGTGGGCAGGGCATCGGAAAGGTTAAACCACTAATTAATAATTATCCCCAGACAGTTCTTTACTCACTCTCTACAAAAGAGAAAAAGAAATGTGAAAGCAGGTTTCATCAGATAGCAGTGGCCACCTCGACCTTGTGTTTACTCATCGGAATTTCTGATGCAGTGAGCACTGATTGTTAGGGTTCCCTTGGTCTATGTGAGAATAAGGAGCATGAGTCCTCATGTCAAAACAACTCTTTTTTTTAAGTTTTTTTTTTTTTAACGTTTTTTCTTATTTATTTTTGAGACAGAGAGAGACAGAGCATGAACGGGCAGAGGGCCAGAGAGAGAGGGAGACACAGAATCCGAAGCAGGCTCCAGACTCTGAGCTGTCAGCACAGAGCCAGATGTGGGGCTCAAACTCATGGACCACGAGATCATGACCTGGACTGAAGTCGCATGCTTAACTGACTGAGCCACCCAGGTGCCCCTCAAAACAACTCTTATTAAGTTAATGGACACTGCCAGGCTACTCATACTTAATATGAATTTGCTCAATTTCTAATTGGTATTAAACAGCTTCTATATTCTATCCCAGAGCTGCACTGATTTTTGAAGCATAATAAAAGGTACCACACTAGAGGTAAAATATAGCAATTTCCCTTTGATATATCTTAAGACAAAAAAGTCCCAGGGTGCCTGCGTGGCTCTGTAAGTAGAGCAACTGACTCTTAGTTTGGGCTCAGGTCACGATCACATGGTTCGTGGGTTCTAGCCCCACATCAGGCTCTGTGCTGACAGTGTGGAGCCTGCATGGGATTCTCTCTCTCCCTCTCTCTCTGCCCCCCAACCTGTACTCGCTCGCTTTCTTTCTCTCTCTGCCTCTCTATCTCTCTCTCAAAATGAATTTAAAAAAAAAAATGAAAAAGTACCAAGGGCCCATTAATAACAGGGGCCCAATTCCCAAATGATTGCTGTCTTTATGTAAGATATGTTAAGTGCTTTATTATTCCTTGTATTTATTTTCACCCATATTCTATACCACTGAGCTAGCAGTGACAACATCAAGATGACAACACCACTGAAGTAATATGCATATTACATTCTAGAGTTTGCCACTGTTTTTATAATAAAATTCAGTTCACGGAATCAGAAGTTTCAAGTATGTCCGACCCTGACAGATTGCTATAAATCTAGCTGAAAGTCGACAGGAAAAAAGTGCAACTTTACTACAGAACAAATACCAGGAGATAGAGCTCAACATGGAAAGAAAGTTATTACCCAAGAACCACAGATAAAGCAGAACACGGAGGAGAGCAGCCAAATAAAACAAGAGGAAATGTCCCTCTTTCCGCTGCCAGGCTGCTACCGTTACCTGTACAAAGTGCCCCTGTGTGGCAGTGTGAGGGATGGGACCGTCTCAGTCACAAAGCATCAGGTGTCGCGTAAACGTGATTCGTGCCCGGCTCAGAACTTTCATCCTGCACTTAACTGGCCTGAGTCTTTCATATACTGCAGTCAAGTCATCACTATCTTTTTCTCTTTTCTCTTTTTAAATTTCCTTAAGTTTTTATACCAAGGATAGTACCCAGTACTTGAAATTCTCCTTAATGATGTTGCATAACGTCAACAATATGACAGAAAATGGCCTAATTATAAATACTAGCATTCATTAAAAGACTCACATAAAGCTCTGTTAATTCTGTATGGCAGATGGAGATCAATGACATAAAAACACATACAGGTTGGACTTCAAATGTGTGCTTATACTCCTCTATACTTAAAAAAATTTTTTTTCACTTATTTTTTTTAAGTAGTCTCCACGCCCAGAGCGGCGCCCTAACACAAGGCTTGAACCCACGACCCTGAGATCAAGATGTGAGCTGTGATCCAGTCAGACACTTAACCAACCGAGCCACCTAGTGCCTGAACTTGTTTATAATTTTGAAAATCTCCAACAAAACGTTAAACATGCAAACTAGTAATCAAAGGGGCAAACTAGAAAACAAGATCTCGTTTTTCTCCCTCGAAGGTATCAAAAATATTTTAAAACCACAGTACACCATGGTGATGGCAGTAACAAAACTTGCTCTCAAAAGTGCTAGTGATGTTACAGATGGACTCCACCCATTTTCAAAAGCAGTTTGGCACACCGCTTTTCAAGGAAGATAAAAATGTTCACAACTTTTGACCCAATAATTGTTCTTCTAAAAATTCATCCTAAAAAAAGAAATAATCCAACATATGGAAAAAGCTAAACAGGATTTAAAAAAAGGGGGGGGGGCTTTTACTGGGGCACCCGCTAAATCTTACAGCAGATTCTCTGTGCTAATGTACCCACCGCGAAGATACACCCTGAGTCAGGTACTGTTACTACACTGCAGATGAGGAAACCTCCTCTCAAAGCACGTAGGTAGTTTGGCTCAAGTAAGATAGTTAAGCGGCGGAGCAGAGATTTAAACCTGGGCATCTCTCACTCCAAAAAGCCGCGTTCTTCCTTCTTGTCACAGTGTTTCTCAGGATAGATTCTCATTACTGTGTTATTTATAACAACTTCACACTGAACATGAGGAACCATCAAGTAACTCAAAGAGCATCATAAAGTCCGGGAACCATGTAAGGCCACACAGCAAAATGGAAATATGAAGCAATACAAATGAGTTATTGAGCTGTACACATACTCATGACGATATAAACATTACAGGAAAACACTGGAACAATCTTTCTCACAACAAACTGGTTTATTAGAGTGTTAAGATTATAGGTAAACACCTTTCCTTCCATCTTTGGAACTGCAGCTACATTATTTTTATTACTTAGAAAATACAACATTTTTAAAACTACTAAGAAAACAAGCAATTACAGGGAGATCAGACGGGCAGTACACAGTTGAGAGAGCCAGGGAAGAGTCAAAGTCAGTCCGGTACAGTGAAAACAGCACTCGGAACTCGCGAGCTGAAGTGTGGCTCCAGCAGAGCTTCTGTTTCCTCATCATAAAAATGCCTACTTCTCAAGGTTCATATGAGAATCAAACAAAATGATGTAAACTAAATATTTCACTAACCACAGCAGGGCTATGCAAATGCTATTATTATTATATGGAACAAAGAGTGGACAAAAACTCGCATCCCAGAGTCTAGATACAAAGAGAGATCCTTGTATCCTCAAGGTACATTACTCTGGGTGAAGGCCCACCCACTTTGATGTTGTCGCATTTCCTTCAAGATTACACAACACGGCATTGTGTATACTCTGCTTTCCATGTAAGAAATTGAGGGTGAATTCACAGGTTTGCTCCTCACCATTCAACAAACCATTAATAAGCTTCTATCACGTGCCAAGTAGGTGGACAACAAAACAGACATGATTTCAGGGCACCTGGGTAGCTCAGTCGTTAAATGACTGACTCTTTTGATTTGGGCTCAGGTCACGATCTCATGGTTTGTGGGACTGAGTCCCATGTTGGGCTCCGCACTGAAGGCACGGAGCCTGGTTGGGATTCCCTCTCTCCCTCTGTCTCTCTGCCCCCTCCCCCCTCCACATAAATAAATTTTTTTTTTTTAATTTTCTAAATCTCTCTTAGCAGAATGCCACAGAGTACAGACTGTGCAGCTGGAGATGAGGCTCCAATACTTGTCCTGACACCATGTAACCATGAGCCTGTCATAGCCTGACTGAGCATTCGGTTTCCCATTTGTAAAATGGAGGGAGTAATGCCAGTCTCCCACATCGTGTGAGAACACACAGCACAGCACTCAGCTCACGGGAGGAACCTGTCGATGTTAATATCCCTTCTGTTCTTTCCTTTATTGGCGTAGTCAACAGTTAAAACACAAAACCAAACCAAACCAGAAACGTGCAGAAGAGGTTTATATAAACATATCTCCAATTCTTCTAATTATAAATAGGTTCCTGGAGTTATTCTTATATTTGCAATCCAGACTATTTAAAACAACCAAGAAAGTCCCTACAATGGATGAGTCAGGCTGAGCTCTGGGTTCATACTGTCTCACCTCTTATTGGTACTATTATAAAGGCAATAAATCTCTTGAAGGTCTCAAGTTTTGCTTACAAAATTTAACTCTGAAAATAAAGACAACAGCTAGTGCTGATGACAGAAATGAACAGTAACCGATGATGTTATAAAAAATGAAAAGCAGTTTATAAAAGTATCTACAAGAGAGCTTAAGCTACTATTTCAAAAATGCACTTTAGGGGCCCTGGGTGGCTCAGTCGGTTAATCATCTGACTTTGGCTCAAGTCATGATCTCAAGGTCCATGAGTTCATGAACCCCGCATTGGGCTCTGTGCTGGCAGCTCGGAGCCTAGAGCCTGCTTCAGATTCCGTGTCTCCCCCTCTGTCTGCCCCTCCCCCACTCATGCAGTCTCTCTCTCTCTCTCACAAAGATTAATTTTAAAATAATAATAAATAAATACATAAATAAATAAAGTGCTTTATTAAGGAAGTATGTACTAATAATATTAATGACTTTTTAAATTCTGAGACTATCCTATGTTTTAATACCTAGAATGAATGTCTCGGGTCACATTTCCTCATGAATGTCAAGAAACATACATATTTTCAGGCTCAAAGACAGCTGCTCAAAGTACATTCAAATACACAGGTTGGAGCCTCAGCAGCTTACAAGAGCAGGCTCCCCTATATTGTATATAATTTCATTTCTGGTCCAACCAGACTTGTACCTTTCATTCATTCACTGAACCAACACTTACTGAGCCTTCCCGAGAAGTCAGACAGTGCAGGAGGCTCTGGGAATAGCAGACAGGAAGGAATACACGCGGACAGCCACTGATAAAATGAATACGAGCAATGGAAGGTAACAGTACTTGTGGGTTTCCCACTCTTCTAAATATATTCCTTCTCGAATAGCTTCAGATTTATACCTCAGTTTACCAAGAAGTCATTTTTCTCAATTGTAACAGGATAATGTTATCATCATGACTAAGTCAGTGTGGTTGACTTCAACCTAGCTTCTTGGTCACAGATGCTGCCTGACTAGATAAAGTTAAGGGTTATCATCAAGAAAGTGCAAAAGCAGGGGCGCCTGGGTGGCTCAGTCAGTTGAGCATCCGACTTCAGCTCAAGTCATGATCTCGCGGTCTGTGAGTTCGAGCCCCGCATCGGACTCTGTGCTGACAGCTCGGAGCCTGGAGCCTGCTTCAGATTCTGTGTCTCCCTCTCTCTCTGTCTCTCCCCCACTCATGCTCTGTCACTCTCTCCGTCAAAAATAAACATTAAAAAAAAAGAAGAAAGTGCAAAAGCAGAGCTCATTGAGAAACATTTTGGACAGTGCCTTAAGATTACAAAATCAGAAATATCACTTTGATTTTAAGTGGCATATCAAAACCTACTTCTTCAACATGAAAAAACATAATTCATTCGATCTTTCTCTTTATAAACTAAAACTTCATCCAAACATAATGACAATATACAACTACTAACAATTTATCGTGATGAAAAGCTATGCTTTTATCTCTTAATGCCCAAACCTTTCCTCAAGCACAGGAGTAACTTACTTTGTTGACATAGGTGTGTCATGTCAAGGATGAGGTGCAAACACATTACGCACAATCTGATGTGCTACAGTAGCCCGTGAGCGTAGATGGCTCTCATTCTCCTCGCCTACTGTCCTCACTCTAGTCCTCCCTCCCTAGTTTGAGAAAGGGAAGCTTCAGTCCTCCCAGAGCAGCGCTGATGTATTTATAATAATGCACTAGTGCAGGGAGAACTTTCTACTTCCCAGCATAGGAGAAAAAAAAGTCGACCTTAGAAAAAGGAAATTACAGCAACTGAAAACAGAAACCCTGGCATAAGAGACAGGTGAGTTCAGATTCTGGGCCTAGCACTGTAACCTCGGTCACATTTTTTAATCTACTTAAGCTTTAGTTTCCTCAACAGTAAGACACCAATAAATAGTAACCTTTATATTTTCCTACTATGAATAAAAGCACACTATATTTGGCGTCAGAGGCATGGGTTTAAATCCCAGTTATATTCCCTAATTCTACAACATTAGGGAAGAATACAGTCTGTGAGCCTCCGTTTCTTCATTAGTAAAAAACCAGATGAAAATATCTGCTTGACAACCGACAGAATCAGAGAAGATATTTGCAAATGACATATCAGGTAAAGGGTTAGTATTCAAAATCTATAAAGAACTTATCAAACTCAACACCCAAAAAACAAATAATCCAGTGAAGAAATGGGCAAAAGACATGAATAGACACTTTTCCAAAGAAGACATCAAGATGGCTAGCAGACACATGAAAAGATAGTCAACACCACTCATCATCAGGGAAATATAAATCAAAACCACACTGAGATACCACCTCACACCTGTCATAATGGCTAAAATTAATAACTCAGGCAACAACAGAGGCTGGTGGGATGTGTAGAAAGGGAACCCTTTTGCATTGCTGACGGGAATGCAAACTGGTGCAGCCACTCTGGAAAACAGTATTTTCCAGAGTTTTTTTCCTCAAAAAATTAAAAATAGAACTACCCTGTGACCCAGCAATTGCACTACTAGGTATTTACCCAAAGGATACATGAGTGCTGTTTCAACGGGGCACATGCACCCTAATGTTTATAGCAGCACTATCGACAACAGCCAAAATATGGAAAGAGCCTAAATGTCCATCGACAGATAAACGGATAAAGATGTGTTGTGTGTGTGCATGTATGTGTATGTATATATGTATATGTGTGTGTATACATATATATACATATATATACATGTATATTGCTGAGTAATATTCCATTGTGTGTGTATATATGTATATACATATATATACATATACACGTACATATATATACGTACACACACACACACACACACACAATGGAATATTACTCAGCAATCACAAAGAATGAAATCTTGCCACTTGCAACAACGTGGATGGAACTAGAGTATATTATGCTAACTGAAATTAGTCAGAAAAAGACAAATATCATAGGACTTCACTCATGTGGAATTTAAGATACAAAACAGAGGAACATAAGAGAAGGGAAGCAAAAATAATATAAAAACAGGGCGGGGACAAAACATAAGAGATTAAATACAGAGAACAAACTGAGGTTAGCTGGAGGGATTGTGGGTGGAGGGATGGGCGAAATTGGCAAAGGGCATTGAGGAGGACACTTGTTAGGATGAGCACTGGGTGTTATATGTAGGGGATGAATCACTGGATTCTACTGCTGAAATCATTACTGCACTATATGCTAACTAAATTGGATGTAAGTAAATAAACAAACAAACAAATAAATAAATAAATAACAGGATTAAAAAAACCAGAAAATATCTGCTTTAACTTTCTCATATTTAGAAGGATCAAAGCAAAGAAAATGGCTTCTATAAATATCCTTTCCAGGGGCACCTGGGGTGGCTCAGTTAGGTGTCCAACTCTTGATTTCCGCTCAGGTCACGATCTCATGGCTCATGGGATTGAGTCCCACGTCAGGCTCTACGCCGACAGCACAGAGCCTGCTTGGGATTCTCTCTCTCCCTCTCTCTCTCTCTCTGCCCCTCCCCCACTTGCAAGCTCTTTCTCAGAATAAACATTAAAAAAAATGTAAATATCCTTTCTAACCTGTAAAGAGTTTTACAGATATAAGATAGTATTACTGATAAAATAATCTCAGGAAGCAAAATCTAAGGAAAGGGAAGGGGGAAATTACAAATAATGGCATGCATGCCCACAAATTCTCGGGGAATAAATAAGAATGAGTGCTCATTAATTTTCCATCTGTTGGTTATAACTTTTCTGTAATGGCCTAATCAACAAACAACATTATATCATAAGGCAGAAAGAAGGTGCTAACAACCCTTACAAATAAAGCAAAAGAGAGCCAGAGGCAACAATTACTTGCCATATATAACTCCTTATTGATGCCAAGATACTTTCCGTTTCCACAGCCAACATCAGCCACTAACGAACCACGGGGCAAAGCTTTCAAAAACTCCACCACATGTGGCCAAGGGGTATGTCTTGTGCTGCTGAAGTGCCCAGCAATCTCCTCATAGACTCGGTGGACATACTCTTGCTCCAGTTGTGAGGCTTCTCTTTCGCTCTCTGGAAATGATGGGGGGGTCGCCTTCATCTGGCTGTCACAGACCAAAGGGTAACCTAATGCAAAAATTAAGCAATGAAAACTTTTCATTTTTATCCAAGTGATTCATAAGGTATCATGTTTTCTTAAAAGAACAAGCAAATCAATCCAAATTTGGTGACGGGGGCTAAGCAGGCTCTGATTTATCAGTTTAAAAATAGGTGGTACCTAACAAGTCTAATTATACGTGCAAGGGTCTAACACACACAGAAGGGGAAAAATCCATGTGTGACAGAAATGACTGCAAGTCTGCAGGCCATATAATGCAGGTGCCTATCACCACTCAGGATTAAGGGTCCTCTCATTCAGGAAAGCTTCCTGATGGGCCTGGCCCAAACAGAAGAAATTTAGCTGAACCAACATGACGTAGGGTTTTTCTCTTGGTGGGCAGAGGAGATAGGACTTCTGGGGCCCTCAGACTCTCAGAAAAACAAGCCCTAGGAGCAAAGTGCATCATTTGGTAATGATCACAGGCATTTAAACGAGCACTCTTTGAAACAGTTTATATGTGTGTTCGCAGTTCTCACAGGAACATCATGAGCTGGTACTATTGCATCCACTTTACAGATGAGGCAACTGAAGCAGAGAACATCAAATAACAATCCTCAAGGAACAAAGATGGCAAGTCGTAGAGCCCGAACTGCACCCAGCCGGTGGGAACACCGGAGCCCACATTTTCAGTGACTACAGGTGTCGCCTCCTTCAGTTGAATCAGCAAACTCCAAGGAGAACACAATCAAGTCAAGATGAGGAAGGAAATTTAGGATACACTGTTATTCTAATTAACTGAATTCTGAAGTTGTCCTTTGTTCTCTGCAATCATGTCTAATACTCATTTTAAATCCTTGTCTGTTCTCTGCTGTCCTATAATTTCCCTTTATCTTCGGCCAAAGTCCATGATACACATCATTTTATTCTGGAAAATAAAGGAAAAAGGAGTGGTGTCCCTGGAGAAACCACAGTCAGGACAAAGGAAATAATCAGAAATCGTGAGGCAGCTAAGAAGTGGGCTGCAGTGTTCACGGCTTCAGGAATTCTCCCTGCCTATAGTTAGAGGGTGCTGAACCTTGAGCAATGGGGCAGGAGATAGCTCATCTATGCTAATGTGTGAGGTGGAGCTCTAAACAGTTTATGTGGACGTTTCAGAAAAGGGCAGCCACAGAAAGCCTGAGGGCTCTAAAACGTACATGTGAAAACAGACAGGTTACCTTATCTTGGTCACATCAGAATCCGACACAATATACATTAGAATTATCCTAAACTGATCTTAGGAACATTTTTATTCTCTTGGAAATTATAAACATCTAAGTTAGCTAAAGGGAGGAGCAACCCTTATCCTTAAAAACCCACACATTTTGACAAAGAGTGTCTAAAAGATGGCCTTGAACGTGAAAATCATCTGTAAACTGAATATACATTCAGAGCTTCTACAATACGCCTCACATTTAATTAATGTCCACAACAAAGAAACATTTGCATAAGAAAACCGGCTCATCTTTCCAACTAGACTTCAGTTCCTGGAGAACATGAGCCATGCTTTATTTGTCAGTATCTTATAAAACTACTGGCAGTTTACGGGGCGCCTATCTGACTTCAGCTCAGGTCATGATCTCGCAGTTCGTGGGCTCTGTGTTGACAGCTCGGAGCCTAGAGCCTGCTTCCGATTCTGTGTCTCCCTCTCTCTCTGCTCTTCCCCTGCTCATGCTCTCTCCCTTCTTCAAACATAAATAAACATTAAAAAAATTTTTTTTTAATAAAAAAATAAATAAATAAATAAATAAAACTACTGGCAGTTTAGACACTCAACAAATACTAAATAAGCTTTTTTTTAATTGATAAAAATTTTGATGTTTTAAGGTAGCAATGACACTTTTAGCAAAAGAAACAAAAATCTGAAGTTTCACTAGATATCAAATATAGTAATTTCAAGTTTCTAACAGATACTATTTACAAAATGAAAGGGATTTTTATTCACTGGGTCTAAGAAATACAGGTCATGATGTACTTGTACAGATAAGTAGAAATAACATACTCCCGACATGTTTTTGAGCACTTCTTTTATTCCCTTCTAGATTTCCAAACTGACCAAAACACAAACCACTGTTTATCCCCCTAGAGTTACCTACTTACTAAGGAACAATCTGTCATCTCTAACTTCCTCACTGGGTTAATGAGAAGTAATTTAGAAACAAGACAAGCTGTTTCCAATAAAAACTATTTTTGTATAAGTGATATTTTAATGTCCTACAAGTGTGACTCCGATAAATAAAATATTTATTCAGCATCCAACTATGCTCAATTACTATATTTAGGAAAAATAAAGATGAATAAAATGCAGTCCCTGCCTTCAAGGAATATAAACTCTAATGGGGATGGGTTAAGAAAAGTCTACATTAAGTACAACACTAAGCAAAATATGGAAAATACCCTTAGTGAAGTTAAGACCGAGCTCTCCTTGGTTCTAATGGGACTTTAAAAGATTTTTACACTTGATTTACTCCATTGTACAGTGGAACCAAAATTATATACTTACTACAATTACAAGGTGTTTGCCTCACTTTCCTAAATGTAAATGATGTCCTTATTCCCCTCTTGCTTAAAGTTAAGTCTCCAACATCACTGGTGATAATTCCACTTTTGTGACCCTTGGATGCTTGAACAGTATCAAATTTTCTGGGTGTGATTCTAAAAACGACAGTCAAAATAATTTATTTAACACTGCATTCATAAAAGTATTTCAGGTCCTTTTAAAAACAGTAAGGGAACAGAGCAAATTTAGAAGAATTTATTGCAAATATCTACTGGATTTCCTGAATTGTTAAGCATTGTAGAGAAAAGAAAAAATAGAAGTCTCTATCTTTTAAAAAGTTATCCTCAGGGTAATCATATTAAAAGAATGTACAACTAACAAATTATTCAAGAGATACAAACAGAGTAACTAATATTTAATTAATACCAATTATGAGAGAAAAAAATAAGGAACAGATGGAGCAAAGAGGAAACAGTA
Source organism: Lynx canadensis (assembly GCF_007474595.2). Taxonomy (NCBI): domain Eukaryota; kingdom Metazoa; phylum Chordata; class Mammalia; order Carnivora; family Felidae; genus Lynx; species Lynx canadensis. The sequence continues at coordinate 6,114,025 of NC_044312.2, forward strand.
AAAAAAAAAACAAACCAAAAACAACAAAAAAACCCCATTTAAATCCAATCAACAATTACGTCAAATGTAAAAGGACTAACATATCCAACTAAACAAAGAATGTCAAACTGGATTAAAAAAATAAAGTCCAACTCTATGTCAATTATAAGAGATGCATACCTTAAAATAAGGACAGATAATGGCTGAAAAGAAAGACTGAAAAACAGGGTAGAACAGCACTTTCAACAATAGCCAAATTATGGAAAGAGCCTAAATATCCATCAACTGATGAATGGATAAAGAAATTGTGGTTTATATACACAATGGAATACTACGTGGCAATGAGAAAAAATGAAATCTGGCCATTTGCAGCAACGTGGATGGAACTGCAGGGTATTATGCTAAGGGAACTAAGTCAGGCAGAGAAAGATACCATATGTTCTCACTCATATGTGGATCCTGAGAAACTTAACAGAAGACCATGGAGGGGAAGGGGAAAAAAAAAAGTTAGAGAGGGAGGGAGCCAAAACATAAGAGACTCCTAAAAACTGAGAACAATCTGAGGGTTGATGGGGGGGGGGGGGGGGGGGGGGGGGGGGAGGCTGGGTGACGGGTATTGAAGAGGGCACCTGTTGGGATAAGCATTGGGTGTTGTATGGAAACCAATTTGACAATAAATTTCATATTAAAAAAAATTTTTTTTAAATGTCTTTTCCACTCTGAATTATACTGGGGTCTTTGTCAAAAATCAACTGATCTTATATATGTGGATGTATTCTGCCCCAATGGTTTGTCTATACACCAACACTATACTCTTTTGATTATGTAGCTTCAGTAAATTTTAAAAACTGGGTAAAATAAATCCTCCAAAACTGTTCGTCTGTTTCAAGATTGTTTTGATTATTCTAGATCCTTCCTATTTCCTTACAAATTTTAGAATCTGCTCATCAGTTTATATAAAAAGAGTCTTAAGATTTTAACTGGAATTACACTGAAACATTAGATCAACTTGGGACAACCTCTGAACAATATTAAGTTTCTATCCATGATCATGGCATCTCTATCTCTTCGTTCTTTCTGGTCCTCTTTAATTTCTCTCAGCAGTGTTTCATGATTTTCAGTGTGTATGTGTTGCATATCTTTTGTTAAGTTATTCCTAAGACTTAAAACTTTTTTTAAAAAATGTTTATTTATTCATTTTGAGAGAAAGAGTGGAAGCAACCTGGGGGAGGGGCAGAGAGAGAGAATCCCAGGTAGGTTCAGCACTATCAGCACAGAGCCTGATGTGGGACTTGAACCCATGAACTGTGAGATCATGACCTGAGCCAAAATCAAGAGTCAGACACTTAACTGACTGAGCCACTCAGGTGCCCCAAGATTTAAATCTGAGGCCAAGTTTTCTGCTTGATTTACCCTAGCAAGTTTATCTCCCTATAGAGGTGGGTTTTACATTCAGAGAGAATGTGCTAAGCCTCAAAGGTCTGAGCAAATTATACAAAAGCGTAATTTTATACTTAATGTGTTGATTTCTCTTTACTAAGAGCCAGATACGTTTTTTCTACACACCTAAAAAAGAGAAAGTTCAACTATATCATTAAAATGGATTTGATCCTGAAGTGAAAATAATGTATTTCAGCTCTGTTTTCGTTTTGTCACTGTTATACTGTTTCTTCAATTTGTTGTTAGAACCAGAATTCTCAAAAGGCAACAAAAGCAAAAATAAACAACTGGGACTACATCAAACTGAAAACCTTCTGCACAGTGAAGGAAACCATCAACAAAATGAAAGTATCTAAATATATAAACAACTCATAAAACTCAATAGCAAAAAAACAGTCCATTTAAAAATGGGCAGAGGATCTGATGAGACATTTTTCCTAAGACATACAGATGGTCAACAGGTATATGACAATGTGTTCAGTAACACTCATCATCAGGGGAATACACATCAAAACCACAATGAGATATCACCTCATACCTGTTAGAATGGCTCTTACCAAAAAGATAAGAAATTACAAGTGTCGGCGAGCAGGCAGAGAAAAGAGAACCCATGTGCACTGTTGGTTGGAATATAAACTGGTGCAGCCACTGCAGAAAACAGTATGAAGGTCCTCAAAAAATTAAAAGTAGAACTATCCTATGATCCAGCAACTTCACTTCTGGATTTCTTGTTTCCAAAGGAAACAACTTGAAAAGATACCTGCAGTCCATGGTCACTGCAGCATTACTTACAACAGCCAAGACTTGGAAACAACCTAAGTGCTCATCAATGAATGAATGAAGAAAACGTGTGTGTGTGTGTGTGTGTGTGTGTGTGTGTGTGTGTGTGTGTGTAAGGGAGAGGGAAGGGTAATGAAATATTATTCAGCCATAAATAAGAAAGAAATCTTTCCATTTGCAACAATGTAAATGGACCTTGAGGGTACTATGCTAAGTGAAGTAAGTCTGGCAAAGAGAAACAGATCCCATATGATCTCACATATATATGGAATGTAAAACAAAAACAAAGCAAACTTGGAACACGTGGGTGGCTCACGTGGTTAAGCATCTGACTCTTGATTTTGGCTCAGGTCATGATCTCACCTGATTGTGAGATCAAGCCCTGCATAGAGGTCTGTGCTGACTGTGCGGAGCCTGCTCGGGATTCTCTCTCTTTCCCTCTATCTCTGCCCCTCCCCCACTCGTGTTCTTTCTCACAATAAATAAATAAACATTGTTAAAAAACCTTACAGGTATGCTGAACAGACTGGTGGCTGTGGGGCTGGTGGGGGCGGGCCAGGGTAGGCAGAGCTGTGCAAAATGGGTGCAAGTGGTCAAAGGTACAAATTTCCAGTTACATAAATAAATCCTGGGCATGCAGTGTATAACAGGGTGACTACAGTGAGTAACACTGAACCGCATATTTGAAAGTTGCTAACAGTAAATCTTAAAAGTTCTCATCCCAACAAAAAAAGCCTGTAACTACATGTGGTGATGAGTGTTAACCAGACTTACTGTGATGATCATTTCACAACACATACAGATAAAGAATCATTATGTTGTACACTTGAAACTAACACAATTTATATGTGAATTATATCTCAATTTAAAAAAGAATCAGAATTCCCAGGCTAATATCTTTTTAAACCACATCATAATGAACTAATTCGGGTACTAAAACGAAGTATTTTACAGGTCTTGATGCTATTTTAAAAAGAATTTTATTTCAGGGGCACCTGGGTGGCTCAGTTGGTTAAGCGTCCCACTTCAGCTTAGGTCATGATCTCATGGTTCTTGCATTCAAGCCCCACATCTGGCTCTGTGCTGACAGCTCAGAACCTGTAGCCTGCTTTGGATTCTGTGTCTCCCTCTCTCTCTGCCCCTCCCCAATTCTCTCTCTCTCTCTCTCTCTGTCTCAAAAGTAAATATTTTTTAAAAATTTTTAAGTATTCTATTTCATTTTCCAAAAATTAATTTTTGAATCTTGACCTAGTATGCTACAACTTTACTATATTCACGGTTTAGTTCTAACATTTGTTTAGATTTCCTAGGATTTTCCTACATCCACAATCATAAAGAGTTTTACTTCTTCCTTTCAAATCTCAATGATCTTTACATCTTTTTCTCGACCTACTATACTATGTAAAACACCCACTATAATATTCAATAGAGGTAGTGAGAGCAGACATCCCTGCCTTGTTCAGAATCTTAGGAAAAAGCATTCCATATTTCACCATTCGATAAAATGTTAGCTGTGGGTTCGTCACAGATAGCCTTTATCCGACTGAAGATGTTTCCTTCTTGTCCTAGTTTGCCAAGTTTTTATCATGAATGGATGCTGAATTCTGTCAAATACAATTTCTGCATCAATCAAGATGATTAAATATTTTTTTTTCTCCTTTGTCCTTTTAATGTCATGAATTACACGTTTTGGTTTCCAAATGTTAAACCAATCTTGCAATCCAGGGGTAAACTCTACTTGGTCATGATGTATTTATATATATATCTCATACAATCGGATTTTCTAATATTTTTTAAGAATGTTTTCTCATCTCTGTTATGACAGATATTGGTCTGTAATTTTCTTTTGTTGTAATGTCTTTGACATGTTTTCGTGTCAGGATAATGCTGGTCTCATAAAACAAGTTAGGAGAGTGGCTCTTGGAAAACAGCTTGCACTGAAGGCAATTTTTTAGAAGCAAAAGCAAGCAATCATTGCCTGATTTTATATGATTATTACCCTGATAGCTGAAAATGATTAAAGCTATGGTATTAAATGCAGTCAAGATATTTTAGTACAATGAGTATCTTGAAACTCTTATTAGCAAGTAAATTTCTCTATTGAGGACTAAGTACTTCTCTGTTATGGCTCTTTTCTTTTTTTTTTTTTTTTTTTAAATATGAAATGTATTGTCAAATTGGTTTCCATACAACACCCAATGCTCATCCCAACAGGTGCCCTCCTCAATGACCATTACCCACTTTCCCCTCCCCTCTACCCCCATCAACCCTCGGTTTATTCTCAGTTTTAAAGAGTCTCTTATGATTTGCCTCCCTCCTTCTCTGACTTATTTTTCCCCTTCCCCTCCCCCATGGTCTCCTGTTAAGTTTCTCAGGATCCACATAAGAGTGGAAACATATGGTATCTGTCTTTCTCTGTATGACTTATTTCACTTAGCATAACACTCTCCAGTTCTATCCAGTTATGGCTCTTTTAAGTCAATTACTTCACTTGCCTACAATTAAAGCTTAGACAAAGGCCAAGCAATACTTAACTGCTTTTCTGAGATTTTCCGCAATGGGTAATCCATAGGTTAAGAATAATGAATTCTTGGGGCTTTTGGGTGGCTCAGTCAGTTAAGCATCTGACTTCGGCTCAGGTCATGATCTTGCGGTTCATAGGCTCAAGCCCCGCATCAGGCTCTGTGCTGACAGCTCAGAGCCTGAAGCCTGCTTCAGATTCTGTGTTTTCCTCCTCTCTGGCTCTCTCCTGCTTACATTCTGTCTGTCCCTCTCTCAAAAATAAATAAACATTTAAAAAAAAATTTTTTAAAGAATGAATTCTTTAAACAGTACTGAACATCCTTTTTTTCCTTCTGTACTCAAATTACAATCTAGTTGAAAAAAATCTTAAATAAAAAGATAAAAACATTTTTTAGATTTAAATAATAGTTCAATAGAAGAGACATCTCAAGGATCAAACAATCTTTAGGAGTTTAAGGGAGAAATTATTTCAGGCTAATGTACCCAGAAGTTTTATAAATCATAAAGGAAGTCAAGGTTGAGCTTTACTGTAAAAACAAAGGAAAGGAAGCTTACTGCACTGAGGGCTGGCGCAAGTGGAAAGGCTAGAGGGTACAGAGGGCACCATATAAATTCGGAGGAAAGAGAGCAATCAAGTCCAGCTGGACCATCATGGTTTTTTGGGTTTTTTTTTAATTTTATATATGAAATTTATTGACAAATTGGTTTCCATACAACACCCAGTGCTCATCCCAAAAGGTGCCCTTGGACCATCATGGTTAAGGGCACAGATCCTGAAGCCAGACTGCCTGGCTTCTCATCTTGGCTCTGACACTTAATGGTTCTATGACTCTGTACAAGTTCCATAACCTCTTTATGTTCCAATTTCCTTTAAAAATGGGACAAAGCATGGAACAAACTTTCCACTGTGACAGGATGAGTTAAGTCAGCAAACTGTGTGAAACTCTAAGCACAAGGGCCAGCACAAAGAAAATGCTCCAAAAGTAATTTAAAAGAAGAATCAAAGAAATGTATAAATAAGGGCCTCCCCAGGCAGTCAAATACCCTCATGGAGTGAAGCAGGTGGGCTTGTTTAGAAATGTGTCATTTGATGGGGCGCCTGGGTGGCGCAGTTGGTTAAGCGTCCGACTTCAGCCAGGTCACGATCTCGCGGTCCCGGAATTCGAGCCCCGCGTCGGGCTCTGGGCTGATGGCTCGGAGCCTGGAGCCTGTTTCCGATTCTGGGTCTCCCTCTCTGCCCCTCTCCCGTTCATGCTCTGTCTCTCTCTGTCCCAAAAATAAATAAACGTTGAAAAAAAAAAAATTCTAGGAATACTTGAAGCCATTGGATCACCTCACCTTTTTCATTTACTGTAAGTAAAAATATTTTAGATGGCCATGAAAAGTAAGCCTCACTGCACAAAATCAGGCCATCCGTTTTTATGGTTCACATTCAAGACAGGTTACAAATTCATTTACATGTTCATTTCCTTGAATTCTTATAAAAATGAATCAGTTAAAATCTTCAAGCAGGACATTATTAGTAAGTGAGGAACTCAGCAGTATTTTAAGTAGAATAGAAGTAAATTTTAATGGTATGATGTCTCCCTTCTCAAGACTAAAGATATATTCTTATCAAAAGTGCATAAACCCATTTCTTTGAGATTAGATTCAGTTAAACAAACTCAAAGTGAGGGACATTCTAGAAAACAACTGGCCCCTTAAATATGCCAAAATTATGAAACACAGAGAAGTTGAGGAACTGTTTCAAATTAAAGAAGACTAAAGAGAACTGACAAGTTAGCATGTCATAGGCAGAGTCCCAGATCAGAGGGGAAGGACACTGTGAACTCACAGACAGATCCCAGATCAGAGGGGAAGTGTACTATAAACCACTAGGAAAGATCCTCTGCTTGACCAAACTTTAGTTGGCCTTCTATGAGCCTGATTCAACCCCATCCTTGGGCAAGAGCCCAATTTTAGAAAGAATCCTGCTGAGTCAGTTTAACCAGAATCCCCCACTCTAGATATCTGATTGTCCTCAATAACCAAACATATTCCTCACTCCCCAACTGGCACCCCCCGGTGACCTCTGATCTGCAAGCATCCTATGTGGATTTAGCCAGAAGTGCCCCCACCCCCGGCCCCCCGCTCTGGCCCCATCACTGATGTTTCCTCTTCGTAATTTTCCCTCTACTGACACTGCCCCACTCCCATCCCAGCTCCTTGGCTATCAATCCTGACTTTTCCTTGTTGTATTTGGAATCTGGGCAAGTTCTATACTGTGGTCCCTTTTCTCCTACTGCAACAGTTTGAGTAAAATCTGGTTTTGCTACTTTAACTACTGGCAGTCTTTGACAAGACTGAACTATGAAGTACAACCAGCAAAATCTGTAGATGGTTTGTGTAAGACTGTGCTAAGAGTATTTTTATCAATGTTGAGTTTTCTGAATTTGAGTTGCACAGCAGCCTTCTATCATAGGGTTTGGCAAACTTTTTCTGTAACAGGATCAAATAGCCAATATTTGAGGCATAGAGGGCCATGTACAGTTTCTGTGACATATTCTCTGTTGCTTTTGTTTCTTACACCCCTTTAAAAATGTAAAAACCAAAATAATAATCACAATCATAATAATCCTAAATTAAAAAAATAAATAAATAAAAATGTACAAACCATTCTTGGCTCAAGAGCTGCACAGAACAGGCTATGGGCTAAATCTGGCCAACAAGCCATAGGTTGCCAACCCCTGATGTAATAAATACACTTGCTCTTAGGAAAACTGCAATGAGGCATGGAAGAGTAAAGGATCATAATGTCTGCAACTTGTTCTCGAATGACTCAGCAATAACAATAATAATAATGATAATATGTACGAGAGAAATAAAACACACGGTAAAATGTTCACAAATGGTAAATCTAGGTGAAAGGTGAGGGGAGTTCATTATACCATGCTAGCAACTTTCCATTAAACTTGACTTTTATCAAAATAAAAGGTTAAGATTTACCAAAAAAGGGGCATAGATATCTCTGGGGATTTCAACCTGGACACCTCAATGTGCAGACATGGGGCCTGGTTCTGGCAGCTCAAGCAGAAGAGAATGAGAACTGTCACAAAGGAAGAGGTATTCTGTCATCAAGGTCACTTCAATACATACCCATGTGTCCAGAGGTATCTAGATTCTCCGGTCATCACCAGCAAACTCCGACGAGGCAACATAACGGGCACCGTGATGCCGTCTGGGTGCTTAAAGTCCATGACAACCTTGAAGGAAAGACAAAAGCATAAAGATGAATCAAAAATGTCATGTACTCCAAGGGTGAGAATGATTAATTGATTCTGGCTTTCCAGGTTAACAGGGATTCAGACATGATAATGCTTACAGAAGAGTACAGCATGGTGGTCTTCAAACTTCTGTGCACATAAAAATCAACTGGATGGCTAAAAAACACCCTTCATCCATAGGCTCAAACTTAGCAGGTCTAGGATGAGGCCCAGGAATCTGCATTTCTAACAATCACCCCAGGAAATTATGATGCAGGTGGTCTGAGGACCATACATACAATGCAAAACACGAAGGCAGTGGTCAAATGCTAGGACTAGGGGCTGAAACATTCATATCCTGACTCTTCCATTTACTTGCTATATGACCCAGGACAAGTCAGTTAACCCCTCCGTGCCTCAGTTTCCTCAGTCCTTATAGGATTGTTACATGAATTAAATATATAATGGACATAAAAGACACTATCTGGCACATAATATAAAAATTCTATAATTTAATTATACACAGGATATTAATAATTAATAACACCCCCCGCAAACAACTATTAGATGCCTATTCTCATATAACCCATTTTGCCTTTAAAGTCATGCAACATTTTGGATACTGAAGGCTAATTTATAGGAGACAATCGAAGAACACAGGAACATTTTCAGTAACTCTTTCTAAGTTGTGCTCAAATATTATTATGAATAACAACCTATTAAGATACAACACCAGGAAACTATTTGTCCTCAGGAACCCAAATGCCAAAGAGTTCAGTCTAAACATAGCAGCAGCTGACAAAGGTGACTTTAAAAGGCACACCATGGGGCTAAAAAATATTTTTAAGTGAACAATTCAATCCACTTGAAAAATAAATATGACAATGAAGTATCAGCAGGATGAATGGAACTTAGCAAAGCATCTTTGTTAAAGGTGAACTTTTAGCACAGTACCTCGCATAACAACTGTTACCGACTATTATCGGTTCAAAGTAGACAGCAGATATGAAAATTCCTTGTAAACTACAAAGAATTATAAAGACCCAAGGTGCTTTTCTCCCTTTCGCATCTGTCCTGGGAAATAGGGAAAATAAAGCGAACTGACAGAATTTCATTTTCTAACAATTATCTGTTCCAAATGATCACTTTTGAAATTTCAAAAAACCATGCTCTAAAAATATTCTATTTATAAACACTGCAGATGAATTCTTAAGTTGTAGGGTGAAGTATAATGATACCTGCAACTTTCCAAAATGTATACATAAGACGATGGACTGATAAAAGAATGGATAGACGGACAACTATTCGATAAAGCAAAAATGTTAAAAAGTTAACTGTAGAATCTAGGTGGTACACACATAGGTATTTGCTATACAATTCATTCTATTTTCCTATATGAAAATTTTCATACTAAAAAGTTGAGGGAAAGGGAGAAAAACCCACTCTGACCCATTTTTATTTTTTTTTTAATTTTTTTTTGGTAACATTTTTATTTATTTTTGAGACAGAGAGAGACAGAGCATGAATGGGGGAGGGGCAGAGAGAGAGGGAGACACAGAATCGGAAGCAGGCTCCAGGCTCTGAGCCATCAGCCCAGAGCCCGACACGGGGCTCGAACTCACAGACTGTGAGATTGTGACCCGAGCCAAAGTCGGATGCTCAACCGACTGAGCCACCCAGGCGCCCCTGACCCATTTTTAAACCAACACATGAAGGTTTCAATCTTCTGAAGAAAAACTAAGGTCCATGTAGAGGACAGAATGACAAGCAGATTTATTAATTTTTTTTTTATCAGAGAAAATCATTTGTGGCTTAAGGAAATGAAAACTGTTGACAAGAAACTATTCTGAGAGACTAGACTCCCATTTATTCCTTGGATGAATATTTATTTTTCACTGTGTGAGCTTTCAAAGGCCACAATGGTAAGTGAGAAACATGTCCTCGCCTGCCCAGAGGTTACAGTTCCTGGCTAATTAACACTCAACATTTGTTACAAATCTACAGTGCCTATTTACTTGTAAAATGCAAACACATTTCCTTCCATCAACAGAGAGTAATGATCTTAAAATTGGGAAATCTCAGTTTAGACAAATGATCAGAACTAACAAGACAAGTATGAACTTGATGCTAATTATTTGGGAAATATTTGTCCTGAATACAGAAGCCAAGTTTCAAGGAAGAAAAATACACTACCAAGTAAGTCAAATTTTACGGGAATTAGGTTAGAATATACATAATACTTATCATTATTATTGATGATAATCATTATTAGTTTGCTAGACAGGCTCACAGAACTCAGGAAAACAGTTCACTCACTGTTTACCAGTTGATTATAAAATGATATTATAAAGCATCCAGATGAACATCCAGACGGAAGAGACGAGCAGGGCCGTGTGTGTGTGGGAAGGGGCACACAGCTTCCATACCCTCTCTACTGTGCCCTTCTTCCAGCACCTCTGCATGTTCATCGGCCCGGAAGCTCGCTGACCCCCAGACTATTGGGATTTTTACGGAGGCCTCATCGTGTCGGCATGACCAGTTACTAACTCTATCTCCAGCCCCTCTCGCCTCTGGAAAACAGGGAACGGGACTGAAAATTCCAAGATTCTGACCTTGGCTTGGTCTTTCTGGTGAGCAGCCACCATCCAGGAGCCCACAAGGAGTCATCTCACTAGAACAAGACACTGCCATCCCCTAGGGAATTCCAAAGGACTTAGGAAGTCTGTGTCAGGAACCCGGGTGAGTTACCAAATATTAGAACAAAAAATGCTCCTAGTACTCTTCTTATTTAGGTAATTTAGAAGTGTTTTTGGAGTTCTGTGCCAGGAACTGGGGACACAGACTAATATACCTGTTTTCTATTACCTCACAGGTATACAATGTGAGAGTTTGGTTTTTTTTTTAATTTAAGAAAGTAATTTTTATTTATAAAATTTAAAAAAAATTAAATTTTTCTTAAAACAGTTCATCATAAAAGACTGTCATTATCATCATATTTATTTAAAGTATCTGTATCTTAACTAAACAAGGCTTGTTAATACTAAAAAATAAATAAATAAATAAACAAATAAATAAAAAACAACTTTTTAAAAAATTCACAAAGGATTCACAATCAATAACGCTCCCTGCAACTGCTGAATCATTCTGCCAATGTGACAGCTTTGCTCCACAGGAGCTTTTTCCAATTATTCTTTTTGGTTTTACCTATTTTCCTTATTTTCCGAGATGGCAGAGTCAATAAAGATCAAGGTCCCAGCAAGCTCGTGGGGCATGATGGAGAATAATGTTCAGTTCAAAGCAAGCAAACAAAAAATCCTAGACTTTCTGATCTTATAAAACCTTTATGCATTCAAAGTACAATAGAAGTGAAAACCCCAGACACAGCCATCACTCTATCCTCAAGGAAAGATGACTCATGACAGAAAAGTACACGAAATAAATAGATCTCCGTGTCGGCTAAACAGGAAAATGAGGAGTACATTGCTACTGGGAGCATTTCCAAGAAAGAAGACAAACTTAATGTGGATCCTTACTGGTTCGAAAATTGGGTTGAGATCATGAACATTCTGAAACCCTGAACGGCATATGCACGAGAGACAAGATGATGTAAAGCATGACATGTGAGTCACAGAGAACGATGAAGACTGATAGGGTGGAAGTCACTATGTTTGACTGAAGAAAATATCCCACAGCTGAGAATGTAGCAGGAGCTAGAGAAGTCCACCTGTTCCCCATTTCCTGCCAAATATAAATCTTCTGTAATCGCACTGATGTTTTCATTGGATTCAAATGAAGCAAGAATTTGCTTATTTTAAATGGCAAACAAGGGGGCTCCTGGGAGGCTCAGCTGGTTAAGCGTCCGACTCTTGGGTTCAGCTGAGGTCACAATCTCATGGTTTGTGAGTTCAAGCCCCACATCGGGCTCTGAGATGACATCGTGAAGCCTGCTGACGATTCTCTTTCCCTATGTGTCTGCCCACTCAATCTCACCCCCACCTCTATCTCTCTAAAAAATAAATAAATGAATATTTTTTAAAAATGGCAAACAAGTGACTCTACATGTTTCATCAGGGCCATGTCTACCACATTTGGACAAGGGGGAAAGGAGAAAAGGAAAAAGGGAGAGAGTCATGAATGCAAATATACAAGACTGAAGCTATAAAGTATTTACAAAGAAATACAGGTCATGTCAAAAATGTCTGTTTACATACTTTCCTTGGACCACAAATACAGAATCCCAGTGTATCATGAGATATATAGTCCATTGTGGGGGAGAAGAGGAACTTAGAACATTTTTAGTAAAACAAATAATAGTTTTTTGTCTCTCTACAAAAAATGACGCCCCTAAATGTGTACTTTGCTAAACTGAAAAGTAGCTGGAAGAAAAGCCTGCTGATACGCCATATTATTCCAGGGCAGAGGAACTAATAGGAATTTTGTCTGGGACACTTGGAGAACACTGGCTGATGTCAATGACCTTTCAATCTCTTACCCACGCCAGATAAGTCTGCTTAGTTTTCATCCTTTAAGGCAAGTTAAAATCAAAGACCAAAACAAACCTATTTCCCTTCCTGGACTCCTATTGGCAAGATAAGTTTCCAAACAACAACAAAAGCAGGAGCCTTGAAATTTGCTAAATTTCTTGAAAGCTGAGAAGTCAAGATTACCAAGTCTTGTGAAACTCAAAGGAAAGAAACTGTGGCAGCCACACACCCTGAACATACTAGACCCACGGTCTCCCATTTGAAAATCGCTGAAAGAAAACAAACTCTACTCCCTTGTTGCACAGTCAGAAGCAATTTTGTAACGTCCAGGCCTCAATATTCTTGTCGTGAGGGGCAAAGTCGCGCATTAGAACATACAGATGAGATGGTACTTTGTGGCACAGCAAAGTGGTCCTTCAAGAAGTACGTGCAGGAGAGAACTACCGCTGTGGCCCAAATGCCCTCGTTCCCCACTGCCTCTGAGAGAGGATGCGAGAAGCAGAGCATCATCTGAGCTTCCGGTGTGAAAACTTTCCCCGCTGGTCAGATACCATGTCTGCATTTAGGCTCCATACCTGGGAACCTGCCTACAGTAGTGGATGTGTGAAACAAGCAAAATCAGGCTAAAATTTCAGAAGAAAACACCACAAACAACTCTAGAGCGAATGTCAGCAAATTCCACCTTTCGAATACAACTCTGTCTTCCAAAACTAGGTCTCCACTGCTGAAAGAATAGAGGCTGGCATCTCTACATCTTCCCCAAATACACATGATTTTGAACCATTTTGTCTGGCTGAGCTCAAGTAGAATATAAAACAAAAGTGGAAGCATTTTTTAGTTTAAATGGTCTAAATACATTTGCAAAAGGCACAAAAGAGAGCAAAGTAAACACTGCACAATGGAAGAATACACTGCAAAAAGAAAAGATGCTGAATTGGACACACTGTAGCCACCACTGAATATTATAAATGCTTAGCTTAAATGTCTGTAATATATTCATGCTCACGTGTTTGCACTGGGACCACTTGCTATCAGCTTTCATTTACCACACAGAGGCTTCATTCCTTTGCAGGAATTGTAAAGTGAAAATCCACATCCCCCAAAGTCGAAATCCAAAAACAAGAGACAATCACAAACCACTTCAGTAAAATTAAGTTTTGCTTTATATATGACAAAACTCCAAAGGTAATGAAACATTTTAGCTTTAAAAAACATTATTTGGGGGCACCTGGGTGGCTCAGTCGGTTAAGCATCCGACGTCCGCTCAGGTCATGATCTCACGGTTCATGGGTTCAAGTCCCACATCGGGCTCTGTGCTGACAGCTCAGAGCCTGGAGCCTGCTTTGAGTTCTCTCCCTCTCTCTGTTTCTCCCTCTCTCTGCCCCTCCCCACTCATGCTCTGCCTCTCTCTCTCAAAAATAAACATTAAAAATTTTTTTAAAAATTATTTGATATTTTATGCTTATTTACTTGTTACATTCTGTCTAGTAGATTACACTCAACAAATATTTTTGAATGAATAAATGAATGAATAAATTCACCACCAACAATTTATTTGAAAAGAATAGGGTGATGTACCTTACATTTTTGGACAGAAAGCTTCCAAATTCCATTTAATTCTTTTCTGAGCTTTCCTCCTTAGGCAAAATAAGTTAACAGATTCACATACACAGATAACCACAATGAGACAGCTAAAGCAAAAAGAACAATAGTAGTCACGAGTATATCTACTCCTGAGGCCCTAGCTTACTTCTCATGAAGCAAAACCCACTTATTAGAATAGCTTCCATAGGTACCATAATGAGGTACTACTTCACATCTCTTAGAGGGAAGGGAAGGGAAGGGAAGGGAAGGGAAGGGAAGGGAAGGGAAGGGAAGGGAAGGGAAGGGAAGGGAAGAAGGGAAGAAGGGAAGAAGGGAAGAAGGGAAGAAGGGAAGAAGGGAAGAAGGGAAGAAGGAAGGAAGGAAGGAAGGAAGGAAAGAAGGAAAGAAGGAAAGAAGGAAGAAAAAAAATAAGGGGAGGGGAGGGGAGGGAAAAGGGAAAGAATGAAGGGGAAGAAAGGAAGGAAGAAAGAAAGGAAAAAAAATAAGGGAAGGGAAGGGAAGGGGAGGGGAGGAAGGAAGGAAGGAAAGCCAAACAAGTATTAAAGAGTTAAAGACGTGGAGAAAAGAGAACCCTTGTGCACTGCTGCTGGGAATGCAAACTGGTGCAGCCACTGTGAAAAACAGTGTGGAGGTTCCTCAAAAAGTTAAAACTAGAATTACTCTCTGATCCAGCAATTCCACTTCTGGGTATTTACCCAAAAGAAATGAAAGCAGTAACTCAAAAAGATATCTGCACCCCCATGTCCACAGCAGTATTATATACAACAGTCAAGACATGGAAACAATCTAAGTGTCCATCAAAAGATGAATGGATAAAGAAGGTGTGATATTTATACACAACGGAATATTATTCAGCCATTAAAAAGAAAGAAATCCTGCCATGTGTGACAACATGAATGGACTTGGACCAGGAGGGCATTATGCTGAGTAAAATAAGTCAGACGAAGACATGCCATATGAGCTCACTTAATATGTACAATATAAAAAAATTAAAACACCAAACTCACAGATAGAGAACAGATTGGTGGTTGCCAAAGGCAGGGAGTGCAGAGTGGGTGAAATGGGTAAACAAACTTCCAGTTATAGAACTAGTAAATCGTGGGGAGATAAGGTACAGTATGATGACTAATAGTAATACGGTGGTGTATATATGAAAGTTGCTGAGAGATTTTAAAAGCTCTCATCACAAGGGGAAAACACTGTAATCATATGCAGGGATAGATGCTCACTAGAGTTACCGGGACTCACTAGATTTACTGTGCTGATCATTCCGCAATATACACATATGCCAAGTCATTATGTTGTGCTCCCAAAACTAATACAATGTTATATGTCAATTACATCTCGATTACAAAACAAAAAACCCCAAAACTATGAAATATACACTAAAACAACAACAACTCACTGCTGGTGCGATGATTATGGTACATCAGTGTCGGCAGTAGGGGTGGCAGCAACAGTAGCTGCTGTTATTGTTGAATTCTTCTCAATTCTGTACAATTAAAATTCAAAAATTATATGCCAACTTCAATCTGTGACAGAGAGCACAGAAAGGAGGTGACTTCTCCATGGTCCATTAAGATTTACCAGTAGGGATGAGCTACAACCCAACTCTCCTGACTTGTCCAATGATGAACCCAATCCCTGTGTGAAAACGTAAGGATCTGGACACAAGACACACAGACTTTAACTTTTTCAGTTTCTAGCACTGCACTGGAACATTTGATTGAATGATGATTACAACTGCCATCGGGTGCCTATATTACCTCATTTCTATTTATTTTCTGTGAAAGATTAATATGAAATCCTACTGCCTTTGAAGTTGATATTGTACAGATTTAGCATTTTAACATTTTCTAACTCAACGACTCAGAATTCTAGCTAAATACCATAATTGTCTGTAAGCCTTCTATAAATATAGAGAACTGGCCTTCATCTCAGACATTCTGAATCAGAATAAACCACAGTACCTGCTCTGGAAAAAGATAGTCTAGATAGTCTAGAGAAACATCTCTAGATATCTCTAAAGAACAGAAATGAACCACAGGGACCTCAAATATATAAATATCAGAAACAGGCTATAAAACAAAAATTCTTACCAAGTTTACAGATATAAATGCTAAACCTGAAAATTTCAGCAGAGAACTGGAAATGATTTTTTTTAAAGACACTGTAAATTTGAAGAAAAACCAAGTAGATACTCTGAAACTGACAAATACCATGACTGAAACTAGGCCACTGATGAATGAGTTTAACAGCAATCAGACATGGTTGAAAAAAAGAATTAGTGACAGAAGAAAACTGTCTCTAACAAAATACACTAAACACAGAAGAGAGGGCAAGCAAAATAAAGTCTATAGAAAACAGGCAGATGGACAGAGAACAGAACAGAGGCAAAAATCTATAGGGATAATGGCTCAGAGTTTTCCAAAATTGATGGGGAGTAAAAAATCCACAGGTTCAAGAAACCCAATAAGTCCCAAGAATAATAAACCCATAAAAATAAACAGAATAATCAGGCACATCAACATAAAAGTACAGGAAACACAAGAGAAAGAAGAAAATCTGAAAAGAAGCCAGAGAAATAAACAAAGTCATGGGAGTGATAATGTGAGCCACAAGGAAGTCAATGAAGTCTTGCATGCACTATAGGAACTGCCAACCTCAAATTCTATACCCAGTGAAAATAGCCTGAAGGATGAAGGTGAGGTGAAGACACCTGCAGACAGAATAACAGGGGCAGCGAGCAGTGCACCTGGACTCAAGAAAATTTAAAGGTTGTACATTGTGGAAGAGGAAAATGATCCCAGATGGGAGGTCTGAGATCAAGGAATGAAGAGAAAAGAAAATGGTAAGTATGTCTAAATGATCACTAATGGTATAAATCAGGGAAGTAGCTAAAAAAAATGAAGAGAATTCAACTGCACAGTAATAACAATATGTAAATTATAATGGAGTCTCAGAGTTAAAGTGTTCTGAAGTTCTTATACTATTCAGCAAAAAAGTAAAGATTCCAATTAAGCTTCAACTCTGAATGAATCTCAAATAATTGTGATGAATAAAAGAAACCATACAGGAAAGAGTACATACTGCATGACTGCTGTATAAAAACTCTGGAAAATACTATGTAATCTAAGATATTAAGGAACAGGAGGACACAAGGAAACTCTTGGGGATGATGGATATGTTCATTATCTTGAGAGTGGTGAAGCTTTCATGAGTGTTTATTTTAATACGTGCAGCTATTGACAATTACACGTAGGAGCTGTTCTTGGAAGAAAATATTGTGGGGTGCAGTGAAAATAGTACTTGAAAGCAAAATTCACAATTTTAAAAATGTACATCAAGAATGTTTCCCAGGTTCTACACTGATCGACTGGAGGAAATTAAACAGAGCAGGGAACTGAGGAAGAGACAAAGTCTGTTTTGTTTTGTATGGGAGAATAGCAGTGGGTGGAAAATGGCTAAAGACAAAGATAACAAGTTCATATTTAGAAAAAAGAAAACATCTTTTAGAGAGCTGGATATTCACATCGAAAATCTGAGGTGGGGACGGGGTAGTCAAGGCTGGAAATGTTTTTCTATCTCCCAAATTGCTTGTGAAAATGCTGTTCACATCAATAAAAGCTCTTTTAAGGAAGGAGCCAAGATGGCGTAACAGCATGGAAGCTTTTAGTGCGTCTTGTGTCCATGAAATACAGCCAGACCAACACTAAACCATCCTACACACCTAGAAAACTGATTGGAGAATTAACACAGCAATGCACACAACCTGAACCACAGAATTCAGCAGGTACATGGCACGGAGAGCTGAACTTGGGGAGTGAGAAGCCGCAAAATGTAGGGAACTGCTTTTGTGGGCAGAGAGAGGACAGAGACTGGGGAAGGAGGGAGAATACAGGAAAAGCACCCCTCCCCAAAAGCAGTTGGAGAGAAAGTAGAAAATTGGAAACAGCCACAGGGACTAAACTAAAAAGGGAGAAAGGAGAAAGGAGAGGGTTTAAATTCCATTAAGACTGTAAACAAGGGGAGTGCAAAGGCTGCAACTCCACAGCTCGATACCTGGAGGTGCTCTGGTGGGAAGGGTGAATCCCCAGGAACAGAGCGGGGTCTGGGAGGTTCTCAGGCCACACAGGGAAAAGCAGTTCCACTGCTGGAAGGACATTTGGGTAGAGACTGTTGAAGCCACCTGGTCCCAGAAGACCCCGGAAGGTGGCCACATTCGCTGGTGCTGGGACAAGGTCGTTAAGGGTACAGCCTGGTGCCAGATTTCGGTTGCTATTTTCCATAATCCCTGAGACGCTGCTGCTACGCTATATCTCACGAACTTTTTCTGGGGCGGGCTGGCATCTGGCTGCAGTCTCGGGGCACCGGCAACAACAGGGTCCAGCGGGCGTACCTGGGTACAGCCTATATTTGGCCATTGCTTGGTGAAACCCTCCTGCAGAGGGGAGGAATGGGTCAAAGCCGCAGACCTTGGAAGTAAGGGGCCGGGGAAAACAGCCGCATCTGAGACAAGGCTTGGGAGAGAGGTACTGCCTGGGGTCTGGTCAGAGAGAGTAAAGAAGCGGGGAGTGGACGAGAGCTGAAGGCAGACGACGGTGCGCAATTGCCTATCCAGGACAACACGCTGGGCAGCTGGGTGGCGCCATTTTCACCGCTCCCGAGCATGTGAATACGCACCTATGAGCGCCGCAACAATCCACTCCAGTAGGCTAGAAGGGCCATCTAGTGGAGAGCGGAGCTGTTACACCAAGCCCCGCCCAACTGGGCCAACTTCGCTCCTCAAGAACACAAACCTCACTGCCGGCTTAATTTATGGACTATAAAGAGCTACACAGACTGACTTCTAGGGGAAAACGAAGCAATTTCAGTCCTACTTCAATCTGTTAGCAGGTTCATCTATTCAATTTTCTTTCTTTTTCCTTTTTCTCTTTTACAAATCTTTTCTTTTTCTTGAATACAGAAAGAGAAAAAATTCATTTTTATTTTCAATTTTCATTAAAAATGTCTTTAATTTTTATTACTATATTTTTTCTTTTGTGTAAATTTTTTCAAATTCTACTTTACTTCCATCATTTTAGTTTAGTCTACTTCAGTGTATTCACCGTTTCAAATTTTCAAACAATTTCCTTTTTTTCCTTTCTTTTTCTTTATTGTTTCTTTTTTTTCTTGAATGAAGAGAAAAACTTCATTTTTACTTTCAATTTCTATTAAAAATATTCTTATTTAATTTTCATTACTATATTTTTTGCTTTTATGTAAATTTTTTCAAATTCTACTTTACTTCCATCATTTTAGTTTAGTCTACTACACCGTATTCACTTTTTCAAATTTTCAAACAATTTCTTTTTTCTTTTTCTTTTCTTATCTTTTTTCTTTTTTGTTTCTTTTCTTTTTTCTTAAATGCAGAAAACAAAAAAATTCATATTTATTTTTAATTTTTATTAAAAATATTTTTCTTTAATTTTTTTCTACTGTATTCTTTACTTTTGTGTATGTTTTTTCAAATTCTATTTTACCCCCATCATCTTGTTTTAGTCTACTTCAGTGTATTCATCTTTTCAAATTCTCAAACGATATCCTTTTTTTTTCTCTCCCACCCCCCTTTTTTTTCTCTAATCTGTCAAACCACTTTCAACACCCAGACCAAAACACACCTAGGATCTAGCATCATCTATTCAATTTTTGTGTATGTGTGAGTTTTTAATTTTTAATCTAAATATTTTTTTAATTTTAATTTGTTAATTTCAATTTTTTCTCACTAATTCCTTTTCTCCATTCAAAATGACAAAACGAAAGAATTCACCCCAAAAGAAAGAGCACGAAGAAACGACAGCCAAGGATTTAACCAACACAGATATAAGCAAGATGTGTGAACCAGAATTTAGAATCACGATAATAAGAATACTAGCTGGAGTCAAAAATAGATTAGAATCCCTCTCTGCAGAGATAAAAGAAGAAAAAATAGCCAGAATGAAGTTAAATATGCTATAACTGAGCTGCAATCACGGTTGGATGCAGCGGCAGCACGGATGGACAAGGCAGAACAGAGAATCAGTGATATAGAGGACAAAATTTATAGAGAATAATGAAGCAGGAAAAAAGAGGGAGATTAAGGCAAAAGAGCACGATTTAAGAATTAAGAGAAATCAGTGACTCCTTAAAAAGGAACATCAGAATCATAGGGGTCCCAGAAGAGGAAGAGAGAGAAATAGGGGTAGAAGGTTATGTGAGCAAATCATAGCAGAAAACTTTCCTAACCTGGGGAAAGACACAGACATCAAAATCCAGGACTCCCATTAGATTCAACAAAAACTGACCATCAACAAGGCAGATCATAGTCAAACTCACAAAATACTCAGGCAAGGAGAGGATTCTGAAGGCAGCAAGGGAAAAATGTCCCTAACATACAAGAGAAGACAGATCAGGTTTGCAGCAGACCTATCCACAGAAACTTGGCAGGCCAGAAGGGAGTGGAGGGATACATTCAGTGTGCTGAATCAGAAAAATATGCAGCCAAGAATTCTTTTTTTTTTTTTTTTTTTTTTTTTTTTAACGTTTATTTATTTTTGAGACAGAGAGAGACAGAGCATGAACGGGGGAGGGTCAGAGACAGAGGGAGACACAGAATCTGAAACAGGCTCCAGGCTCTGAGCTGTCAGCACAGAGCCCGACGCGGGGCTTGAACTCACGGACCGTGAGATCATGACCTGAGCCGAAGTCGGCCGCTTAACCGACTGAGCCACCCAGGCGCCCCCCAGCCAAGAATTCTTTATCCAGCAAGGCTGTCATTCAAAACAGAAGGAGAGATAAAAAGTTTCCCAGACAGACAAAAATTAAAGGAGTTTGTGACCACTAAACAAGCCCTGCAAGAAATTTTAAGGGGGACTCTCTGAGAGAAAAGATGAATATATATATATATATCAAAAGCAACAAAAGATTAGAAAGGACCAGAGAACACCACCAGAAACTCCAACTCTACAAGCATCATAATGACAATAAATTCATATCTTTCAGTATTCACTCTAAACGTCAATGGACACAATGCTCCAATCAAAAGACATAGGGTAACAGAATGGTTAAAAGAACAAGATCTATCTATATGCTGTTTACAAGAGACCCACTTTAGACCTAAAGACACCTTCAGATTGAAAAGGGATGGAAAACCATCTATCATGCTAATGGTCAACAAAAGAAAGCCGGAGTAGCCATACTTATATCAGACAAGCTAGACTTTAAAATAAAGACTGTATCAAGGGATGCAGAAGGGCATTATATCATAATCAAGGGGTCTATAGACCAAGAAGACCTGACAATTGTAAACATTTATGTGCCAAATGTGAGAGCACCCAAATATATAAATCAATGAATCACAAACATCAAGGAACTCATCGATAGTAATACCATCACAGTAGGAGACTTCAACACCCCACTCACTGCAATGGACAAATCATCTAATCAAAAAACCAACAAGGAAACAATGGCTTTGAATGACACACTGCACCAGATGGACGTAACATATATTCAGAACATTTCATCCTAAAGCAGCAGAATATACATTCTTCTCCAGTGCACATGAAACATTCTCCAGAATGGACCATATACTGGGACACAAATCAGCCCTAAGTAAGTACAAAAAGATCGAGATCATACCGTGCATATTTTCAGACCACAACGCTATGAAACAAGAAATCAACCCCAAGAAAAAATTTGGAAAGGTAACAAATACTTGGAGATGGAAGAACATCCTACTAAAGAATGAATGGACTAACCAAGCAGTTAAAGAGGAAAGCAAAAAGTATATGGAAGTCAATGAAAATGATAACACCACAACCCAAAACCTCTGGGACTCAGCAAAGGCAGTCATAAGAGGAAAGTATATAGCAATCCAGGCCTTCCTAAAGAAGGAAGAAAGATCTCATATATACAACCTAATCTTACGCCTTAAGGAGCTGGAAAAAGAACAGCAAATAAAACCCAAAACAGGCAGAATACAGGAAATAATAAAGATTACAGCAGAAATTAATGCTATCGAAACCAAAAAGACAGTAGAACATATCAATGAAATGAGAAGCTGGTTCTTTGAAAGAATTAACAAAACTGATAAACCACTAGCCAGTTTGATCAAGAAGAAAAAGGAAAGGACCCAAATAAATAAAATCAAGAATGAAAGAGGAGAGATCACAACCAAAAAAACAGAAATAAAAACGATAATAAGAGAATATTATCGGGGCACCTGGGTGGCTCAGTCGGTTAAGTGTCCGACTGCCGTTCAAGTCATGATCTCGCTGTTTGTGGGTTCAAGCCCCACATCAGGCTCTGTGCTGATAGCACAGAGCCTGGAGCCTGCTTCGGATTCTGTGTCTCCCTCTCTCTCTGCCCCTCCCCCGCTCATGCTGTGTGTCTCTCTCTGTGTCAAAAATAAATGAACATCAAAAAAAAATTTTTTTTAAAGAATATTATGAGCAATTGTATGCCAATAAAATGGGTAATCTGAAAGAAATGGACAAATTCCTAGAAACATATATACTACCAAAACTGAAGCAGGAAGAAAAAGAAAACTTGAACAGACCCATAACCAGTAAGGAAATCGAATTAATAATCAAAAATCTGCCAAAAAACAAGAGTCCAGGGCTAGATGGCTTTCCAGGGGAATTCTACCAAACATTTAAGGAAGAGTTAACACCTATTCTCTTGAAGCTGTTCCAAAAAATAGAAATGGAAGGAAAACTTCCAAACTCTTTCTATGAAGCCAGCCTTACCTTGATTCCAAAACCAGACAGATACCCACTAAAAAGAACTATAGACCAATTTCCCTGATGAACATGGATGCAAAAATCCTCAACAAGGTATTAGTCAACGGGATCCAACAATACATTAAAAAAAATATTCACCACGACCAAGTGGGATTTATACCTGGGATGCAGGGCTGGTTCAATATCTGCAAAACAATTAACATGATGCATCACATCAATAAAAGAAAGGACAAGAACCATATGATCCTCTCAATAGATGCACAGGAAGCATTTGACAAAATACAGTATCCTTTCTTGATAAAAACCCTCAAGAGGGGTGCCTGGGTGGCTCAGTCAGTTAAGTGTCCGACTTCAGCTCAGGTCATGATCTCACAGTTTGTGAGTTCAAGCCCCGCATCGGGCTCTGTGCTGACAGCTTGAAGCCTGGAGCCTGCTTCGGATTCTGTGTCTCCCTCTCTCTGCCCCTCCCCTGCTCATGCTCTGTCTCTCTCTGTCTCAAAATAAATAAAAAGCATTAAAAAAAAAGGTTTTTTTAATAAATAAATAAAAATAAAAACCCTCAAGAAAGTAGGGATAGAAGGATCATACCTCGAGATCATAAAAGCCATATATGAACGACCCAACGCTAATATCATCCTCAATGGGGAAAAACTGAGAGCTTCCCCCTAAGGTCAGGAACAAGACAGGGATGTCCACTCTCGCTACTGTTATTCAACATAGTATTGGAAGTCTTAGCCTCTGCAATCAGACAACACAAAGAAATAAAAGGCATCCAAATCGGCCAGGAGGAGGACAAACTTTCACTCTTCGCAGATGACATGATACTCTATATGGAAAACCCAAAAGATTCCACCAAAAAACTGCTAGAACTGATTCATGAATTCAGCAAAGTGGCAGGGTATAAAATCAATGCACAGAAATCGGCTGCATTCCTATACACGAACAATGAAGCGACAGAAAGAGAAATCAAGGAATCGATTCCACTTACAGTTGCACAAAAAACCCATAAAATACCTAGGAATAAATCTAACCAGAGAGGTGAAAAATCTATACACTGAAAACTATAGAAAGCTTATGAAAGAAATTGAAGAAGACACCAAAAAATGGAAAAAGATTCCATGCTCCTGGATAGGAAGAACAAATATTGTTAAAATGGCGATACTACCCAAAGCAATCTACACATTTAATGCAATCCCTATCAAAATAACACCAGCATTCTTCACAGAGCTAGAACAAACAATCCTAAAATGTGTATGGAACCAGAAAAGACCCCAAAGAGCCAAAGCAATCTTGAAAAAGAAAACCAAAGCAGGAAGCATCACAATCCCAGACTTCAAGCTATACTACACAGCCGTAATCATCAAGACAGTATGGTACTGGCACAAGAACAGACACTCAGATCAACGGAACAGAATAGAGAGCCCAGAAATGGACCCACAACTGTATGGCCAACTAATCTTTGACAAAGCAGGAAAGAATATCCAATGGAATAAAGACAGTCTCTTCAGGAAGTGGTGCTGGGAACACTGGACAGCGACATGCAGAAGAATGAACCTGGACCACTTTCTTATACCATACACAAAAATAAACTCAAAATGGATGAAAGACCTAAATGTAAGACAGAAAGCCATCGGGCGCGCCTGGGTGGCTCAGTCAGTTGAGCCTCCGACTTCGGCTCAGGTCGTGATCTCGCTGTCCGTGAGTTCGAGCCCTGCGTCGGGCTCTGTGCTGACAGCTCAGAGCCTGGAACCTGTTTCGGATTCTGTGTCTCCCTCTCTCTCTGTCCCTCCCCCACTCATGCTCTGTCTCTCTCTGTCAATAATAAATAAACATTAAATATTAAAAAAAAAAAAAAAAGACAGAAAGCCATCAAAATCCTCGAGGAAAAAGCAGGAAAAAAATCTCTTAGATCTTGCCCGCAGCAACTTCTTACTCAACACATCTCCGGAGGCAAGGGAAACAAAAGCAAAAATGAACTACTGGGACCTCATCAAAATAAAAAACTTCTGCAAAGCAAAGGAAACAATCAGAAAGACTAAAAGGCAACCGACAGAATGGGAGAAGATATTTGCAAATGACATACCAGATAAAGGGTTAGTATCCAAAATCTATAAAGAACTTATCAAACTCAACACCCAAAATACAAATAATCCCGTGAAGAAATGGGCAAAAGACATGAATAGACGCTTCTCCAAAGACATCCAGATGGCCAACCGACACAAGAAAAAATGCTCCACAACACTCATCACCAGGGAAATACAAATCAAAACCACAATGAGATACCACCTTACACCTGTCAGAATGGCTAACATGAACAACTGAGGCAACAACAGATGTTGGCCAGGAGGCGGAGAAAGAGGATCTCTTTTGCATTTTTGGTGGCAGTGCAAGCTGGTGCAGACACTCTGGAAAACAGTATGGAGGTTCCTGAAAAAACTAAAAATAGAACTACCCTACGACCCAGCAATTGCACTACTAGGCATTTATCCAAGGGATACAGGTGTGCTCTTTCGAAGGGACACGTGCACCCCCATGTTTATAGCAGCACTATCGACAATAGCCAAAGTATGGAAAGAGCCCAGATGTCCATCGATGGAGGAGTGGATAAAGAAGATGTGGTATATATATACAATGGAGTAGTACCCGGCAATCAAAAAGAATGAAATCTTGCCATCTGCAACTACGTGGATGGAACTGGAGGGTATTATGCTAAGTGAAATTAGTCCATCAGAAAAAGACAAATATCAGATGACTTCACTCATATGAGGCCTTTAAGAGACAAAACAGATGAACATAAAGGAAGGGAAACAAAAATAATATAAAAACAGGGAGGAGGACAAAACAGAAGAGACTCATAAATATGGAGAACAAACAGAAGGTTACTAGAAGGGTTGTGGGAGGGGGGATGGCCTAAATGAGTGAGGGGCACTAAGGAATCTACTCTTGAAATCATTGTTGCACTACATGCTAACTAATTTGGATGTAAAGTTTAAAAAATAAAAAACAAAATTTAAAAAAATAAAAATAAAAGCTCTTTTAAGAGGTTATCTATTTGACCAACCAACCGGCTCCATTACTTCTAGAAGGTACACTCACGCCCTGAGTGTCTGCTGATCCTCGGCCACTCTCCAACACGCACTCGGACCTCTACTCTCACCGGCTGGGCTGTACCTGAGCAAGTGAAGCACTCTGTGCCATCCACAAATGTTCTGCGGTTACTCGATTTAATCATCTGTTATGCAAACCGATGAAACTGACTTAAGAGAAGATAGGTTTTTTTCTCTATAAATCAGGTTGAATGCTGTTGAAAGACTCAGTAGAAGTGGGCAAAATAATAAACGTTGTAACAGATGTGACAGTTCAATAATAAAACCTTAGAAATAAAAACATCAAAACCTAAAACCTTAAAAAACCTAAAACCTATGGAAGGTTCCATAGATGTCTTTAAGCTTTTGCTTCACTTTAAAGGAATGAAAACTGTAAAGACAAGGCAGACCGTGGACTCTCACAGAAAGGACCTACATCAAAATACTGGTGAGTAAATTTATATGTGAGGTAAAACAAAACGTTTACAATACATATGTATCTTTACTAATATTATCCCCAAATCAGTGACTTCTCAATAAGAAGCCAACCAGTGGATCCAACTACGTCTCCTAAAATTGACTCTATTGTAGTTTTCTGCACTCAACTGATAAATTTTATTCTAGTTCTACATACCTGGAGTGACAATAATGCTGCTATCTTGCTACAAAGCAAATGTATGAATTCTACCTGAAAAGATCCAAGAATTGGTACTTAGAAGACCTCGAATACAACAAAATATTCTATTTTATGATGTCGCACCACGATACAGACTCTGTTAGCAGATTACTGGCCAAAATAGACATATCTCTTTGCCATTATCCTTACTGTAAGGGCATGAATATTACTGCATATAAAGGAGATAAAGAGTACACTTTAAAAACTGTCAGCAGACCCTCATTTGCCCAACTGACACAAAAGGGGATTTTGGCTCCCAAGAGACCTTGTAAGATGAGAAAATTACACAAATATAGGAATCTTCCGAACACAAGTTTGAGAAAATACTTAAGTGAAAACAGAATTTGATTATAAAAATGAACATGACCAAGTAAGGGAAAGCATTTATTTCTGGCCCACAAACCAGCAGACCTACTCATCCACAGAAGTTCTGAATGTTAGGGACACACTGGATAAAAAGAAAAATGAAGATGTGGCCCAATGCCATGTTGACTGTACTATAACGAAAATAACTGTCCAGGGCGCCTGGGTGGCTCAGTCGGTTGAGCGTCCGACTTTGGCTCAGGTCATGCTCTCACAGTCCGTGGGTTTGAGCCCTTCATCGGGCTGTGCTGACAGCTCAGAGCCTGGAGCCTGCTTTAGATTCTGTCTCTCTCCGTCTCTCTCTCTGCCCCTCCCCTGCTCACATGTGCTCTCTCTCCCTCTCTCTCCCCCTCTCTCAAAATAAATAAATAAACTTTGAAAAAAATGTTAAAATTTTTTAAAATAAGATAAAAATCTTAAAAGAAAAAAAGAAACCAATATGAAAAATATTTACGGATAAACCAACTTCTTATAAAATTAGTACTTCTCTAAATATCTCTGTGTTTAATTCCAGCAGCGATCTGTGCCCACTGTGGTAACCGTCTGGACAGTCTTTCCATGAATCTTGATGTGATACATATGGACTTTGCAGCGTGACAGAAGGTAACCAGACTTGCTATGGCTGATCAGTTTGTAATATATGTAAATATCAAATCATTACATCACACCTGAACTCAATATAATATTGTAAGTCAATTATACTCAAAAAAATTAGGAGTTCTCAGAAATTTTCTAGGAAAAGCAAGCAAGTCAAGAGCTAAATATAATCTCAAAGATTTTGGGCAAGGAGAAACAAACAAAACAAACACTAAAAAAAAAAAAAAAGGTTATGCTGACAAATTATTACTGGGATAGACACTGTAATACATTTCTTACAACAATTAAGGATGTCAAGGCTGAGAACATAGAGAAAAAAAGGACAGAAGTCTGGGAGCCAGTTCCAGTCCGGGGTAAAGAACCAGCAACTGCACAGTAGGAAAAAGCAAACAGCACACGGCCCAGGTGTGACAGTGGGTAAATTCAAGAGGAAAAGCTGAGGTCACTTTTCTGGTGACCACTGGAAATCTTATTTTGAGGCCATGGGAATGTAACCTTCCTTTTGATACACCTTCCCGGAAGGAGCCCCAGAAGTAGCTCCCCCTTAGTAAGATGTCTCTACATGTACCCAGTGCTCAGAGTTAGAACGCAGTCCGCATACGCTAGCCCCCAATCCTTCAGCCAGGCAAGAGCTGATGTTAATGCCATTTTTCATACGAGACAAAGGGCTCCAAATACAGTCAACTTTTTAAATAGCATGACAAACTTACCTGCCGAGTGAATATTTTTCCCCAAGTTAGAAAGATTCTCTACCCCTCAAAAACTCATTTACAAGAAAATCTGCTGTTCTTGTCGTAATGTATAACATGGATGCTTTCCTGCTCTTACCAGGCCAGCTGTAACCAAGATCCCCACCATGCAAACTGGCAGCTAACAGTTATGTGCCTTCAGAGACACCAAGTGGAGACAACAATTACAGCAGATTATCGGTGCAGGTAAGGGGCACGTTGTCCCTTCTCTACAACTTTCGGCTGTGAGGGGACACTTAGTTCCCAGTCCTCCTATTTCCCCAGGAGGGGAGGGAATGTCCCCTGGAGTGAAAGTACAGAACATAGCAGGCTTTCCTCCCCACCCCACTCCCACCCCTAACTTCCCAGGAGAGAAGGCCTGGCTTCCACTGAGTGGCTTGCCTGGGGTCATGCATCTGGCTGAGCTCTTTCCTCTCTCTTTCAGATCTAACTGGCTTGCAGAACCTAATATATGCTCCTCCAAGTCCTGTTTTAGGGGAAGTCTCTGCCTCTATGAGGACGGTGTCCAGCCATCTGGCTGTGCCAGGGACAAGGACGACGTGTCTCTTAACTCAAAGGGGAAGTATTAACACGAACACGGCTACAGATCTAGGACAGTCTGATCTCCAGTTATGTCTCCTTTCTCAGTTCAGTACACAGTTGAGAGGAAAGGACAAAGATGTTCTTTACTGATCCCCTAGAGCCATAAGCCAGTATTAAGAAGATACAAATAAGCTAGACAAAGACCTTTTTCTTTTTCCTACCCATCTTCATTACTTTTGAAAGCATTTAACAAAAAATCCACACATGTAGCTGATACAATGGTTCCGTCTCATCAAATGACACCAGCTTGCTTGTCCCAGAATCAACATGATCACACCAGCTCAGCATGGGTTAACAAGCCAAAGCACTTGGGGCACCTGGGTGGCTCAGTCAGTTAAGTGTCTGACTCTTGGTTTTGGCCCAGGTCATGATCTCACAGTTCATGAGTTCCAGCCCCGCATCAGGCTCTGTGCTGACAGCCTGGAGCCTGCTTGGGATTGTCGCTCACTCTCTCTCTCTCTCTCTCTCTCTCTCTCAAAATAAATATCCTTTAAAAAAACAAACTAACAAACAAACCCCCTAGTCAATAGTATCGGCCCTCAGCAACAAGATTAGATTTTGAGGCAACCTCTAGTTAGATCAGATGACCTCATATGTTAAGGGTTCTTCTGGACTTAAAGTTCTGATTTTTAACTAAAACTCTATCTGCAGTTTGCAACCATCACTAGAAATCACACTTTTCACATCTTCTTTAGCAGTTCAAGTAAAGTGCAGCGATACGAACAAGTCAATGAATACACATGAGCCACTTGTTCTTTATCTGTAAAAATGAGGATATTACCGTGTACTGCTCAGGTGTCGTGAAGAGACCAAATCACTTAATATATGTGAAAAAGCATCAAAATTCTGGACACGCACATTTCTGTTTTGTTTCCTTTCTGCGTGGCCGGCAGCTACCGCCTTCCGCCACTAGATGGCAGTGCTGCATGGGTAAGGCCAGTCTGGATTGTAGTCAAGGGCTTCAGGTGAAATGTGTGAAAAATCAAATTACAGGGGTTTTCCTGGCATCCCATAAGGTAATAGAGTTGTAGATAGCTAATAAAAATGTGTGAACGTTTACCTCTGACCCCAGACTGAGAGAAACAATCTCATCCTCAAAAGCAGAATGTGTGTCAATATGAGCAGGAATTCCTGGGACAGAAAATAAGATAACATGTCACTTCATTTTTCCTTTTAGCAGATTAAAGATGACTCTAAATACAGCCTCTAATTATTATGGTTGAGAACACTGTGTGATAATCGGGAGTGGAGGATAATTTTAGTTATAAGGAAACATTTAGGGTGAATGTGACTAAACAAAATCAAACTAAATCTCAACTAAAAATATCTTAACTTCATGATGAAGTGCCACTGGCACTCAATTTTGAAACCAAAACGTGAGAGTCACTGCTGACCTAGGACAATGACCCGGTCCCAGCCCGAGAGAAAGGTGTGAAAGATAAATACCAAAGTCACATTCTCCTTGAACACTGGATCCCCAAGTACACGCAGGGCAAAAGCGACAGCCAGGTGTGAGGACCAAGCCTATCAATAATTAACATGCGGCTTCCACTATCCATTTCTCATCTATGTTAACTGAGTATTTCCTAGAAAAAGGAACTTTGCCACATGGTATGAGTACATAAAACAAGTAAGATGTACCCGTCCTCAAGGAACATACAGACCAAGAACACCGATAGGTAAACAGGCAATTATAATACATTGTGATAAAAACAGGAAAAAAAACAAAACCCCACAATGTCTGACATTAGTCAGATCCTTAAGACCATTTCGTTACTACAAACATCAAATGAAGATGCTAATAACTGCAAAAAAATCAGGACCCTAAAGATTTTTTCACTGACGTACCATCCTAGAATTGTCTTCACCTTCTGAGGGGAAAGAAGAGAGAGACCAGGTATCTGTAAATTATTTGGATCCTCTATCACACTTGTCTCCTATGTCCTTAAAACAATCTCCCCTCTCTCTAAATGAAACGTAGAGAAGTGAGTGAACAAAAAAAGAAATCACACACAAAAAAAAATCACACAGCAACTACGTCAGCCTGCTTACCTACACTTTGAGAAGCAAGTTCCTCAAGGGATTAACGTTTGCCTTACATGTAACAAACACAAGCAAATTACTGTGAAGAGATAGTTCAAGATAAAAAATAATATCTTTGATTTTAGGGAGTTGCATACTCTACTTCGTTATGAAATATGTGGTTGGAGTATTAAAAGAAGAAGCACTCACCATGTCCAGGTTCATACTGGTTTACAGTCAACTGATCGGGTTTGTGTTTAATGTAACCTTCTTTCAACCATTTCTCCAAAATGCCATCACAAATGTCAGGAAGACCTGATGTCGGTAATCATAAAGGTGAAACATATTAAAATATTTACTTTACATGTTTTACTCAAGAATAAAGTCACTGTGAGAAAAATCACACAGCTTTTAATTTCACAGTCAGATCCAAATGCAGCAATAAACCCATAACGCAAAACAAAATAAAAACAAAACCTTCTTGAGAAGCTTCTGAAGTTATTTTATTGATTTTAATCAATCAAGTATCCAAAAGAACACTTGTGCTAACAATTTTGGTATTTTGTAAAACAGCAATAAGATTATAAAAGTTACTATTATATACTAGAAATTAGCCTGACCGCTCCTTTTAAATTATTTTAATTATTTTAAATTAAATTTAAATTTAACTTAGTTATTCCAAGTCATTTCCCTTTAGAAAAACACAGTTTTCAGGGCACCTGGCTGGCTCAGCTGATAAGATCATGAGACTCTTGATCTCTGGGTTGTGAGTTCAAGCCCCATGTTAGGTATAGAGATTACTTTAAAAAATAAAATATTTAAAAAACAAAAACAAAACACAGCTTTCAAAGTAGAACCAACTTACTTTCACCGGAGTCAAAAATAACAGAAAGTTAAAAGTTTTACAGCATCCAATGTTGGCGTGGCGGGTGGGAGAGGAGGTACACGCTTGGTAAGAATATGTCGACACAGCTGCTTTAGGGGGCAATGTTTCAGTGTCTACTAACATTTTTAAATGAACACAACCTTGATCTAACTATTCTACTTCTCCTGGCTTACTGCATGACAGGCGGGCACAAAGACACTCACAGCAGCACTATTTATAACAGCTAACAACTAGAAACAACCTAAATGTCTACCAACAGGGAACTAACTGAATAAGCTACCGCTAAACACTGAATAAAATTAAAAAGCTGTATTAGATCTCCCAGACATTTAACGAAGGGAAAAGAACAAGCAGAAGGATACACGTAATATGTGAACATACCACATATAACCACAACATAGTGAGTATGACATACTAACAACTATCTACCTTTACAGGTGTCCCTGGTGGGATGTAAACTCATTTGTTACAGGACTGGAATAAAATGTACTAGCCGGTTAACAGTACTACTTCTGAGAAGTATGCGAATAAGGATGGTGTTCAAGAGGGACTTCAGCCTTGGCTATATGTATCCAATTTTGATAACAAAACTGCACTACGTATGCAATTTAAATGTTTTAAATTTAACCAGTTATCTCACCAGTTTACCTAGAAATGACAAATGAAACACACTATGACATCCTTCCAATAGATTAAATCTTTCTTTTCTGACTCAGCATTTGTCACCGATTCACAATTACTTACCCCCAGGTAATGGCTTGCCTCTATCCACATTGTTGTTTTCATAGTGGAATTCATAACCAAAGTGCTTTACTCTTCTGTGCTTTAAAGATTTTTGAACTATACGAAGAGAAGAAAATAAACTACTTGAGAGAAAAAGAATTGCATTTCTTTGTATATTCGAGGTCAAAATTGTGAGTAAAGATTCCCTTAGTAATAGTAATTTTTGCTAACTGCTAAATTATTGTCGTTAATAAAATTAACCACTCTACCTCATCTCTGCTACATTTTCAGTCTAAAATTGTGACAATCCCTTTTTTCACTCCAGTCAACTTTAAAGAGTCAAACACAAACACTGCCAATCACAAGACCATTAAAGATCCGGAAAGAGTCAGGGTAACTAATTTGCAAGACTCTCCAGGAGGCTCTTACTGCATTGTGAACTGGTGATTCCTCACAGGAAATGTGCCTTAGAGGGGAGAGGATCAACTAAGATAATACATGTGAAAGGGCTTATCTGTGTTAGCTCTACAAAAGTTAGCTAATAAATATTAATTAGTTTGGAGCTTAAAATTGATAGTTATATAAATGTCATTTATGATTAATGCTCCTAAGAATTATTGGTATGACTTGCCTAATATTAGATCTAGGCTACTTCCAATAATTTTGAGGAAATATTAGAAGTTTTAATAAAGCAAAGGAGGAGGAGGAAAGAAGGAGCAGTAACATGGTATTTTGCAGAGACACTTAAATAACACATTTAAAAAGTTTTACTTACCATTTTGATTGCCTGTATCTTCTGTCCAGTTAATACTTTCCAAAAGCATTTTCTCATCCTCAGAAGAAATAATTTCTTCTACTACCATGAGGCCTGGAGGTAAGGCCTGAAGCCCCAACTCTTTCCATTGTGCTGTGGGAAACCAAATTAAAACAGTCACATACAAAACTTACAGTTTCTAAATACAAATAATTCTGTCCATAGCCATTTATGAGATCCCAAAATTCCCAATCCTTATATTCATAAATAAGAACACTAGAGGCACATGACATAGGAAAATATAAAAATAAAGACCAAGATAAAAATCATGGTACATTTTATCCACTACAGTTACCAACAGCAAATAAAACAATATTTACTTCAATATTATTTGAACACAATTGAGTTTTTTTTTTTAATTTTTTTTTAACATTTATTTATTTTTGAGAGACAGAGCATGAGCAGGGGAGGGACAGAGAGAGAGGGGGACACAGAAACCGAAGCAGGTTCCAGGCTCTGAGCTGTCAGCACAGAGCCCCACGCGGAGCTCTAACTCACAAACCGCAAATTCATGAGCGAAGTCAGATGCTTAACCAACTGAGCCACCCAGGCACCCCACGACTGAGCTTTTTAAATCTCACTAGGAAACAAGGTTTTTCATAATATCTACAATATGCTCCTCTATTTAAAAGCTAGATTGTCTGTAAATATTGAAAACACAAATTTAAATGCTCATTTTGGCCCTTAGGTTCTTGATACTATGGTCAAGTAACAGAAAAAGGTAAAACAACAAAAAACTTATTCTAAAGAAATAAAAATATCATTGTAGAATTGATGCATTAAGGAATTATTTGGTATATATTAAAATAATTTAAGTCCGTGTGTTCTTAAAGTTTAAGACAGATGCAACTGTGAAAGAAAAAAAAAAGATAGAATTTATGATTAAAGGAACAGTGCAATTCACATTTATCATTAGGGATCTCATTGTTCATGTTAGACGTGATTTCTAAAGCTTTTCTGCTGAAGAGTTTTCATCTTTGAATCATGTAATAAAAAAATTCACAACAATAATAATATAAATGTCTACTAGATTTTATTACTATTTCAGAAATACAAATAGTGAATAACCTGATAAATATTCACCAAAGTGTTTAACGTATGCCAGGCATTATATTATTTGTTTAAATTATGTAAGAAACACTTGGGGAAAATTCCTTAAAGATAGGCAATTTATAGTATAAGAAATTCATACTTAGTTTTCTAAAAATAGATTTAAAAAAAGATTAAAAATACCCCTTGTATTTGTTACTCAGTGGCTCTCTGGTGGTGATTATCAGAACATCTGTGACACAACTCTATTGTCTATTCATTTCTACCAAGAATTATCTCCAAGGTGGGGGCACCTGGGTGGCTCATTCGGTTAAGTGCCCAACTCTTCATTTGGGTTCAGGTCATGATCTCACAGTTCACGAGTTCAAGCCCCACATCAGGCTCTCTGCTGACAGCATGTAGCCTGCTTGGCATTCTCTCTCTCCTCTCCCCCTCTGCCCCTCTCCTGCTCATACTCTCTCAAAATAAACAAACTTAAAAAAAAATGTTTTAAAAAGAATTTTTTCCAAGGTTATAAACATGATAACAACAGTCTTGAAAGTACATCTGTATCTAACACGGGATTTCAAATAAAGAACACTCTAGAACTCACTTTGGGCAATTTCTTACAGGGTGTTCAACATACTGACTAGGAGAAAACCCAAAGACAGTATTTTCTAATTAAAACTTACTCCCAAACCATTCAGTTTTCAAAAGCCAATCATAAACACATACTAGATATAATATGTTTTTTTTTTTTAATCTGCGAAGCTTAAGCCAGATTTTAAATTAAACACATACAGATACTGAAAATTATAACACCTAGAATAGATCTTTAAAAAGTTTTAAAAAGTTTCCTTTGAGTCTTACTTTACCAACACATAAATTTGGTCAGATTATGCTCACCTACCAGTCCCCAGGATACCTGAACAAAACATGACATTGTCTGAAGAGGTGACAAGTTAGGGGCACATGGGTGGCTCAATAACGTAAGTGTCCAATTCTTGGTTTCAGCTCAGGTCATGATCTCATGGTTCATGAGATCGAGCCCCACATCGGGCTCCTCGCTGCAGTGTGAAGCCTGCTTGGGATTCTCTCTCTCTCCGTCTCTCTCTGGCCCTCCCCTGCTTGTACTCTCTCCCTCTCTCAAAATAAATAAATAAACTTAAAAAAAAAAAAAAGAGGTGGCAAGTGAATTTAACAGGAGATCAGATGTCTAAGTCAAAGTTCATCTCATTTCCATGGGACAAGGGTGAAGAGACATAATAATCTCCCTAGCAGTTTTGTAAATCAGCCTATAAAGCTTTTATTTAAATTAGTTACCTTAAATAAAATTAAATTAAAAAATCAGTTCCTCAATCCCACAATCATGTTGGACAGTGCCACTATGAACGTCTGAACATCTGCATCATCACAGCGAGTTCTACTGGACGCTGCCACTATAAAGCTTTAGGGGTCTGGCGGCTAACGGGTAGCCTCCGTAAATGGAAGTCTGACACACAGTCATCTGGATCACAATTAATTCTAAAGTGATAAACTGAAAGCTTCTGGGTAGATTGCAAAACTGGTAATCTGAATCCTCACCATTAAATTTTGAAAAACACAGCAGGATTCCAAAGTACGTGACATACACAATTCACACACTGTTGGGCTGGTAGGCCCAGCTCCTTAAAGGGAGGCTATGTCTAATTCACGTCCCTTCAGCTACTTACCCCATGCCTGGAACAAACTAGGTGCGTAAAGAGGGTTTGAAAAGAAAGAGGGGGCACTTAACTGATGTCCTGTTCGGCTTCACAAAAACCACACCTCCTCACTTAGGTATGAAAAGAAAACTCACCCAAAAGCAACAACTATGTTTTAAAAGATGCCCATATGCTAATACCTTTTTCCACAAAATTGAAGTACAGAATGATCTTTTGTCCTAAATCATCCACTATTTCTTTTCCGTTGAGGGTGACGTAGGCTTTCTTGGATTCTTCTGCAGTTTTGTAGCTCACAAACGAGTAGGGCTTGTTAGGAGGCATTAAGAGAGCATCTACTGGTCCACACTTCTCTAACACTGGGAGCAGCTGGTTCCTACTCACACCATTACCCAATCCACCATTGGCCACAACCAGGCTCTTTGAAACACACACACACACACACAAACAAAAACAAAAACAAAAACACAGGAGCAATTAGTATCAACCCATTTATTTTCAAATAAGATTTGAAATTTTATTTTCAAATAAAAATAAGGCTATTTTTAAATTTCTACAAGATTTCTACAAGATTTCTACAAAGGTGTAATTAAGACGGAAAAAAAGGTCTCCTTATGGCGGTTATTTGGTTTTCTAATTTCATACACAGTATGTAAAACAATTTATTAAACACTGAGGATTAAAAAGTACACCTATGTGTAAATAATAGATGATTTGTAAATAGCCCTTTCAGCAAAATATTCCTTTTTTAATGGCCACACAAATTAAAATAACATTTATTACTGTTTATAAGTTTAACACAATGAAACAGAAAGGAGGTAGAGAAGGAATAAGAAGTTACATAATACTTTTTGCCAGACCTTACACCAGGGATGCTTTTACCGACTTAATCCTCGTTAACATAAGCTTCACAACAAGCCTACAAGGTGGTTCATGTTAACCCCGCTTCACAAAGGAAGAAATTGAAGAGATGAAAAACTAGGTTAAGATAGTGATTAGGGGGAGCTGTGTTTCCAACCTACTTCTGTCATTTTCCAGAATCCACACTTTTGACATAACCATGCTACAATGTATACTAAAAACTGAAGTAAAGGTACTGACTCAAGGAAAAATCAACCACAGCTTCTACTGAACAGAAACAGGAAAATTTTCCTCTGTGTCTGAGTAATTCAGCCATTTTACAATTAAAACTTTTTCCTTAGTAAGCTTCATGATTCCTGCCTGTTATTTGCAGTCCTGCGTTAAACTTTATTTCAGGGATTTGTTTGAGGGGTGGGAGTGTGGGGGAGGGGAGAAGCTTCCTGTTTTTATTCTGATGCTTATGGCCCAGCACCTCTTATAATCACAGCACCCCTTAAAAAACATTCTTCTGGGGCGCCTGGGTGGCTCAGTCGGTTAAGCAACCAACTTTGGCTCAGGTCATGATCTCACAGTCCGTGAGTTCGAGCCCTGCGTTGGGCCCTGTGCTGACAGCTCGGAGCCTGGAGCCTGCTTCAGATTCTGTGTCTCCCTCTCTCTCTGCCCCTCCCCTGCTTGCACTCTGTCTGTCTCCCAAAAATAAATAAATATTTAAAAAATAAAAATAAAAAATATTGTGGAGAAAAAATAAGCAAGCCCAAATAAGAACACATTTTGGAAGCCATAAATGTGGGATTAAAGCTTCTAGAAATCCTAAGAAAACAGATCTACCAGAAACAAGCCTCCAAGGCAGGAAAGAAACTTAACCCATTTCTTTCCTTACCACTTCTCTTCACGACCCCGGAAGGAAAAGAAAGCAAGTTGCACTTGGGAGGCGATGAGACGAGAGCAAGCCAGCTTCATCTTCTGAGCATCCCACAGCCTCGGTGGCTCTTGGCACAAACAGTAAAGTGTGTGCAGGCAAACCACTTGTAATGTTATGTATTTTATCCTCTTTACAGGATTTTAGTATAATTCTCTGAAGTCATTGATATGGTGCTTAATGAAATCTAAGTATGGGCCTTTTCCTCGCTCATTTAAATCCCCCTCAACAGAGCACTCATTTGTCAACCTTAACTCGTCACAGGACACAGCGTGATCATGACGTAAGGGAGGAGAACTGGTCCGAGAGTCAAGAAACCCAAGTTTTAATCCCAGCTTCATCTTCTCAAAGACATGTCTCTCTCCTGCTTTCAGTTACATGATGGCTGAGCTTCCTTCCTACTCTTTACAATCAGAAAAGATACTTGATATTCACATGGAATTTTAATGACTAGTAAGTACCATCACATACATGTTCCCTTTAGCATCTAATAATCCAACAGAATAAAAAGGATGCAGGAACAGGTCTTTACAAATGAAGAGAGCTGAGATCAGAGGCACTGCCCGTGTCCAAGTAAGAGGAGAAGCTAAGAGTTAAAGTAAGTTCTTCTTAACCCACAGTCCAAGACGTCTCATAGTCCCATATACACATGGATATGGATACGATTGAATTACGGTCATCGGAAAATGAAAAGGCTTTGTAAATAAGGTCTAATAAGTTAAAAATGTTTTATAGCATACGATCAAAATACTTTATAACAAAACTGAAGTCAGGCATAGAGGGGAGAAGACTGAATTAGGCTACAAAAGACCGAGCTCTAGTTTCCTGTTCAGCCACACTGTATCAAAGGATGCATCACAACCTCTCAGAACCTTAGTTTTCTCAACCATCATGTAAGAATTCTTAAGGAATTAAATATAATAATGAATGTAATGACACTCTGTAAACCATAAACAGTTATACAGTGTATATATACAGTGTATCATTAATATGCACCCATAATTCAACCAACACAATCAATGGAAATTCAAAGTACGTCCCCAAATCCAGGGTTAGCAGGTACTACCGTATGCACATTTGGTAGAGATGTATCACATGACTGAACAATCACAGCCACCTTCTCTGAGCAATTACTAATGAGTATTACTGTAACAATAACATGGCAATACGTTTACATTCAAATCACAGTTTTAGGTCACCTGGGTGGCATACGATACAGTCTCAATGCCTTCATGTCTCAGCAAAGTATGCCTGGCTTTAATCTGTTTCCTTAAGAACTTCTTCTCAGTTTTATTCAGTTTGTAATTACTTTGATGGTTGCTGTCCATGGCAGTACTAAAAAAAAAAAAAAAAAAAAAAAAAAAAAAAAAAAGATACAAAATGTCAACCTTAAGAATCCCAAAGGGAATTCTAATGATGCTATTAGTATATTCTATAGTTTATAGATACTTCTATGTGACAATTTTTAAAAATGTTTACTTTACTTTTCACCAACCAAGAGAAGTGAAAACAAACAGATGCCTGGACAACAAAGAAATATTTAAGAAGGTAACAAAGAAGCAAGAACATCTAAGAGTATCTCTGGAGGTTCTACAAAACTTTCCAATGCTTTAGCTCTATTAAATGCACTCTATCACCCACAGGTATATATCCCCTTACTTATGAAGGCCTAGGTAAAATGTGCCACAGACAAATTTCACAAACGTAATGTTAGGAGAGAAGAAAAAAAAAAAAGAAACAAACGAAACAAAAAAATTCACAGAATATATAGTACGATTCTACTGACATACCTTCAAAACCCAAAAGTAAGCCATATATTGTTTAGAAATACATACATAGCAAAATGCAAGGAAAAGCAAAGAAATAATAAACAGAAAACGCAGGAGAAAAGTTATTCCTGCGGGGGAGGAGAGGAAGGTGATATAAAAGGCACATACAAAGCATCAAGGTCTTTCTTAAGTTACATGGAGGTTCAGGTATATTTTATTTTTAAGCAGTACATGTTATATAATTCTATAATTTTTAAATACAGACATAAGAACCCCTAGAACTGTGTTTGCCTTCTACTAAAATATGCCAGTCAGCAAGTCGTTACCGAGCACTTTCCCAAAAAGGCCTTCACACGACCCAAATCAGGACCCTACGTCATGCTTTATTACAGTAGCCTACTTATTTGAGTCACAGAATTTAACATAAGTTGTGATGATTCCTTTGTTGGCTTAATTCCCCCCTCAGGAGGTAAACCCCAAGAGAGCAGGTGCTCAAGGAAAATGTGTGGAAGGGATAAACGGATGATGATGGGCAAATACACACGTGCCTACGGACGGTCTGAGCGCGTGCAGCCCACAACTGTAACGGCAGCTTACACATAGCTGAGGAAAACACACAGACGCTAAGCAACGGAAGAATGACACATCTTTCTACAATTGGTAGCCGTACAGTCTTCAGATGTGCCGTGAATTAGAAGAAAAATAAGATTGACGTTAACTGGAAAAATCTGGGGGAACTTCAAATCAGAAGCCGACTTGAGCTGAGCGCTGAAGGACAGGAGGAACACAGAGCCATTCGGAAGGAGGGTATCGAGCGAGACAACAGAAGCTCAACACAGAATTGGATGCGTCTGGCAAAGGCAGTGAGAGGCAGGCAAGATTTTAGAGCAGGGAAT
Source organism: Lynx canadensis (assembly GCF_007474595.2). Taxonomy (NCBI): domain Eukaryota; kingdom Metazoa; phylum Chordata; class Mammalia; order Carnivora; family Felidae; genus Lynx; species Lynx canadensis. Next base: position 6,154,509 of record NC_044312.2, read on the forward strand.
GCTGGCTGATTCGCTGATCCCACTCGTCACCCACTTGAAAGCCTCCAAAGTTAGCAAACAACATAAATGTAGGAAGTTAAATAAAATCATACTCCAAAACAGCTCACAAACAGCCCAAACTCTAATTAGCCATCTTCACGTCTAGAGAGAAAATGCTGAGTCAGCTGAAACAACAGCCAGGAAGGAGCTTACCTGGCACACGGAGTGCGCGTGAGAGAGGGAAGGCCGCGACAACAGGCGGGCTGCACAGCGCAACAGGGGAGGGGGAGGCAAGAGGACCTTCGATAATCCAACCCACCAGGTGGAAACCGACAGGAGGATCGGGGTGGAGGAAGAAGAAAGGAAAGGAGGGAAGAAAGAAGAAAGGAAACAGGGACAGGGGAGGCCACGGGGAAAGTTCTAGTACGATCAGGAGGGCCTGGTGACTCCCCAGACGTGAGGGAAAGAGGAAACACAGGCCACTCACTAACACGGCAGAGTCTCAGGCTAGTGATGGCACTCGGACACCGGGCTGACTCCAAACGTCAGAAGAAGGTCAGGACGAGACGGTAGTGGGTAGGATTTAGGACAGAACGTGTGTGAGGTCGTGGCGAGGTACGGAGTTGCGGTGCCTGGCTGGCGGGCGACAGTGTGAAGTGGCTAAAAGGAGAAGAAACCAGGTGAGAGAGAAAGCTTTTGGTGTCCTCAACAGACAGGCAGAGGACAGCTGAATGGGTATTTTTAAAACTGCACGAATTACAATGATCTGTTTCCAGCATCTGGTCCCTTGCACTGGACTACGCGCTCTTTGAGGACCAGGATTACATGGCCTCCCCGGAGCCTCTGTCACTGCTAAGCGACAGTGTAACACAGTGTTCAGGGGTCCCGGCTGTCCACTCAAATCTCCGCTCTACCACTTATTAGCAGTATGATCCTGGGTGAGTTATTCATTTCTGTGCTTAGGCTCCCCACCTGTAAAATGGGGATAACAGTGCCTGTTCCTGGCACATAACTCCACCTAAACCCTGCACTAAAAAATCTGACCAAACTCTTCTATGGCTTCCAGCAGCATAAAGCCAGGATGTCCCCAGCACTCCCATTAAAAGCCTGCCTGAGAAAACTAAAAATGCTGCCAGGAAAGTGTGCCATTTGTCCCAGCAACACCTGTCAACAGACCCCTACCTCCCCTTCTTAAAGTATTTATTGAAAGGGAACTATAGTCCCTAGTTGTGACTATGTATCTCTTGCTCCTTCTTAAAGTATTTATTGAAAGGGAACTATAGTCACTAGTTGTGACTATGTATCTCTTGCTGCTCAGAAGTGTTGCTCTCAAGGACCTAAGAGCCATTCCTTTGGAATGTAGTCATCGGGAAGGATGGGGCCTCTGTCCCAGTCTCCACAGTAGGACAGAATCCTAACTTTGATAACTGCTAGCAGCAAACACGGCTGGCTGGTACTGCATTTGCACGGACCAATCCTTTGTAATTCTTCTCTGGCCCTACGGAGTCCCTGCTCTGCTCTCCCTTCCTGGTCTCCCTTTAAAACATCCGAATCATTTCTCACAAACTGGAACGGGGCTGAGCTCTTTCTCCTACTGTCAGTAGTTACTAATTAAAATCTGTTTTCACCACTTTAACTAGTGTCTGGCTGTGTTAATCTCTGACACTATGTCACAAATTTCTTAAAAGGATTAAATACGCCTATTAATAATTATTTGGTGACTTCCAGAAGAGCCAGATCAGAATGGTTTAAGAAGACAAAGGAAAGCTGAGGGCCCTCAAAGAACTATCTCATTGCCATTCTGTCCCAAGATCATGATCTTTGGAACGGCATTTTTGCAGGGTGAAATGGAAAACAAGGGATGAACGCATTAAGATTTTTTTTTTTTCTTTACATGCCACATGAGCAAAGACTGCAACGTGGAAGAAATGAGAAAGAAAAGATGCTGGATGCATGTTCGTAAAAGTATGACACTAAGAGCCCAGTGCCAGCAGATGGAGCCTCATGACCACACTCTGTCATCCTCTTTCCCTTCCTCCCTCAAACAACCTTATTACCCGTGAAGAAAGACAAATCCAGGTAGCCACGGAGGCTCGTTTCTTCCCGTTACAGGGACGTGGCAATGCGCTGGCCCAGCAGGTCTGAGTCACCTCAACCAGGAGCAGCTGCTAGCAGCTGCTGAGGTCTGGAGGTGCCCTCTTTCTAAAAAACCCACTTCCCTCACCAAGCAATTTCTACCACTGCACAAAGGTTTGGATGCTGCTTGCCATGTTGTGGGAGTGTGACGGGAGTGAGATCACGATTTACCAGATAGCCTACTAGCCATGGTGAGTCCAGTCTAATCAAAGACAGTCTAAAGCACTCTCTCTTTGGAGATTACACAGACTCTGCTAGTAAGCTGAACCCTGACATATCCTATTGGATATCCCCCTAAGTGGTAATAGTAGTATGTGTCATCCTCCTTGAACAAAGGGGTGCCTATAATTAACCAAAGAAGTATAGAAAAATGTTCCTGGTGGCATGTGGGTGGCTCAGTCAGTTAAGCATCGGACTTTGAATCAGGTCATGATCTCATGCTTTGTGAGTTCAAGCCCTATGTCGGGCTCTGTGCTTACAGTTCAGAGCCTGGAGCCTGCTTCAGATTCTGTGTCTGTGTGTCTTTCTCTCTGTCCATCTCTGGCTTGCACTCTGGCTCTCTCTCAAAAATAAAAACAAGAAAGAGAGAAAGAGAGAAAGAAAGAAAGAAAGACAGGGAGGGAGAGAGAAGGAAAGAAAGAAAAATGTTCCTGTGCTTGTAGGCAAATTCCTATCAAATGAGCCCTGTTTATAAACTACCGCACAGGTATATAGGCTGCACACACAAATCTCCAGAACATGCAAGATTAGTGATAAGGGTTGCCTCCAGGAAGGGGAAATGGGTAGATGGGTACAGGAATGAGAGGGAGCTTTCTTTTTTCATAACTTTTGAATTTAGCAGCTATTCAAATTGCATTCCTATTAAAAAAGAAAATTAAAGGGACACCCAGGTGGCTCAGTTGGTTAAGTGTGGGACTTTGGCTCAGGTCATGATCTCACAACTCGTCAGTTCAAGCCCTGTGTCTGAGCTGACAGCTCAGAGCCTGGAGCCTGCTTCAGGTTCTGTGTTTCCGTCTCTCTCTGCCCCTCCCTTGCTTGCACTCTCTCTCTCAAAAATAAATAAACATTAAAAAAATTTTTTTTAATAAAAAAGAAAATTAAAAACCTTTTTTTGAAAGAGTGAATGGGTAAGGGTGAGGGGAGACAGGAGGAATAGAGGGAAAAAAAAGAGAACCTTAAGTACGTTGCATGCCCAGCACAGAGTCCAACTCAGGGCTCAGTCTCACCACTGTGAGATCCTGACCTGAGCCAAAATCAAGAGTAGGAGGCTTAACTGAGCCACCCAGGTGCTCTGAAAATTAAATTTTTGTAATGTTTATTTTTGAGAGAGAAACTGTGAGTGGTGGAGGGCAGAGAGAGACAGAGATCTCAAGCAGCCAGCCTGATAAGGGGCTCCAACTCACAAGATCATGACCTGAGACGAAACCAAGAGTCAGATGCTTAAATGACTGAGCCACCCAGGTGCCCCTGAAATTGTAAATGGTTGTCATTTCACTTGTCACTTGTCATTTCACTGTTTCAATTCTTTGAAGAACACCTACTCTGTATTTTCTTACTTTGAAGAACAACTACTCATTATTTTCCTCTCTTCTTCCTCTAACTTAACAGAAAATAAAATAAATAAAATAAGAAAAGTCTGTATTTTGTCTGTATTTCGTCCCTAGGATCTAGGGACACCTGGTTGGCTCAGTCAGTTCAGCGTCCCACTCTTGATTTTGGCTCAGGTCATGATCTCGCTGTTCACGAGACCCGGCCCCACATGGGACTCTGTGCTGACAGCGAGGAACCTGCTTGGGATTCTTTCTCTCCCTCCCTCTTTCTCTCTCTCTCTGTCCCTCCTCCACTCGTCCCTCTCTCTGTGTCTCAAAATAAACTTTAAAAAAAAAAAAGTAAGAAAAACAACAACAACAAAAAACAAGATCTGGCAACAAGTAACCACCCAATAAACGTTTACTGAGTAAGCCTATACTCACTAAATTTACCTAACCTTGCCTTCTACCCTCCCAAGCCACTCAGAATTCTGAGTCTGGAGGCCCTCCTCAATGTTTCACTAATGCGTAGTGTATCTCTATCTGTGCAGTTTTCAGACTGTATCACAACTACCCGTCTGCGTGATGGGCTCGCCCAGAAAAATGCTGTCTACTTGAGGTCACAGAGAAAGTGCCCGGCAGACAGCGGGAATCGGTAAACGCCCGTTAAACGAAATCAACTAAAACCAGAGCCTGGCACCACCAACGGCCAAAAGGCCTCCGGGATTGCTCAAACTGGAGCACAGGAAGAGCGAGCTGTGTGAGCCGCCCAACCCCACGAGCAATGCCCTTCTTTCAATGCACAGGTCGGACAAGCCCTAATGGCGCCAGACGAACACTCCCCAGGCCGCGACCGCCAGTCCCCAACCCCACAGCAAACCCGACAGCGACACCGAAGTCACGTGAGCATCCGCACCGCGCGCGCACACACACACGTGCACCTCACACAGCGACACGACCAGACGACGCACAGACACCCCGCAGCCCACGGACCGTCCCAGGGGCCCGCTCCGGCCACCCCTCCCCTCCCTCCGTGCCGAGGCCCACGGGGTGAGGCGGTCAGAGGAGACCGGAAGAGGCCGACAGGACAACGCGGCGTTGCAGCCACCCCTCCCGCCTCTGACAAGTGCCTCACATCTCCGCCACGGCCCAGGTTGGGCTCTCACCGCGCCGGCGCCCTCTCCTTCGCCAGCCTCTCCGGTGTGTCCCCGAAAGCGGCGGCGGCTACAGGCGCATCCCCTTACCTGGGCGCAGCCATGTTGGAGGAAACTGCACTACATTTCCCGTGAGTCTGCGGGGCGGCGAGGAGCGTTCCCACAATCCCCTTCGCCGCCCCGAGGGCCTCGGCCACTCCCCCGGCCTAGATCCGCCGCCCGTAAATGGCTGTGTGGTAACGTCAAGGTGTGGTTGTCTCATTCTCGGGAATAGTGAGGGTTGGGAGTGCTCCTTACTTTGCATAGCTCCCCAGGTGGGCACTGCCAAGCCGGTTGTGTCCCTCGGTCCCTCAGTGATGCTCCCCCTGTCCCCCCCTACTCCTTGGGCCTTGAGCACCTTTCCTCCCGAATCTTCTAAGAGGGACGGGCGAGGACCCTGGGGTCTGGAAGGTGACATCGCGTGGGCCACAGAGAGGACAGGGAATATGCACGAACATGCCCGGGGATGGTGAGTACCACACAGCGACAGGAAGACGTGTGGAAGAACGCCGAGGCGGGTGCAGGGCAGGGAAGAGGGGCCGCCCCGAGTCAGGGAAGAAGCTCTGTGATCACAGAAACCATCCTGTCCTGCGGGTCTGGGACCAGAGCTTCCGCTGGGAGGCGGGACGAGGGACTAAAGAAGACCATTTAACTGGCTGTTGCACTGGTTAAAAAAAAAAAAAACAAAACAAAACACGGTAGCAAACGGTTAACCAGCACCCAGGCTTGGCGCACGGAAAAGAAAAAGGTGTTAACAGGAGAGGATGAGGGTTAGCCATTGTTGTGGCTCCAGTGTTATCCGTGTGACACGACTGCACTGATCACCATTCAGCCCGCATTGTATTAGGAACCGCGTGAGCGCAGGGAAGGAAGTGGAGCCAGGAGCCCGGAGGAAATCACTTTCCGCAGCGCTGATGTGCTGCCCCCATCCGCACCCCAGCACAGTGGAGCGGAGCAAAAGCTGAGGTTGGACCGGCCCGGGAAACATGGCCCCAACGAGAGTGTTGCTGAGCGGAGGAAGGGTTTTCACGGAGAGGAGGTTAGAAGCAGGAAAGAACAGAAGTCGGGAGGCAGAAAGGCAGCCACTGCAACAGGCCAGGAAAGAGTGCGAGGGGAAGTCCCAATGGCAAAAGTGAAGAGGCCAGGTGCGAGCTGGAGAGGTCAAGTCACCCTCACCACGGCCACTACCAAAGAGGGCATAAGGGGCAACCTTTTCAGTCTCCCCCATTGCGTTCTTACTTCTGCACAACTGGATGCTTTCAAAAACACACTCCAACAGGGCTTTGTGATGATGGCAATGTTGTAGGCGCCCGATATGTTAGCCACTAGCCATATGTGGCTTTTGAGCATTCCAAATGTGGCTAGTAAGTGCAACTGAAGAACTGAATTTTTAGTTTTAAAAAGTTTTATCGAGGGGCACCTGGGTGACTCAGTCAGTTAAGCGTCCAATTCTCGGTTTCAGCCAAGGTCATGATCTCACAGTTCATGGGTTCCAGCCCCCCCCCCCACCCCCCACCCCCCCTTTCAGGCTCTGTGCTGACAGGGCAGAGGCTGCTTAGGATTTTCTCTCTCCCTCTTTCTCTGCCCCTCCCCTGCTCAAGTGCTCAATAAATAAATAAATAAGTAAATAAAAATTTTTATTGAGTTTTGATTCAATTTTAACAGCTGTGGGGTGCCTGGGTGGCTCATTCGATTGAGCGTCCAACTTCGGCTCAGGTCATGGTTTCAGGACTCATGAGTTCGAGCCCCGCATAGGGCTCTGTGCTGACAGCTCAGAGCCTGGAGCCTGCTTCAGATTCTGTGTCCCCCTCTCTCTCTGCCCCTCCCCCCACTCATGCTCTGTCTCTTAAAAATAAACATTTAAAAAATTTAAACAGCTGCATGTGGCTAGTGGCTCCCAAATTGAACAACAACATAAAATATCTCCTGTTGGCCAAGTTCAATTGTTTCATGTGCTTATCCACCCAGCTGGAATGTGCTGAAGCTTTTAAAACTTTTGAGTTTCTTAGCCTCCATGCAACTTCTCTTTCTTAAGTCTTTACACATTCCGATCACTAGTTTTCAGGGCTTTTTGCTAGCTTGCCTTCATCTTTCCACAATTAAATGCAAGCAGTCCTTCAGGTTGTGTGTTTGATGTTTTTCTCTTATTCTGTAGTCTTTCCCTACTTCCCCAGAGTTTGAAAGATTTGTGAATCATTCCTTCATCTTTTGTCTTCACCCCTGACTTCCTTGTAGGAGGGAGTTTGGTTTAGTGAAAACAACACAGGCATTGGGGAATGACCTGAAGTAGAAACTACAAGATGGCATTCACCTTTTGGGATTGATGTAATAATTACTATAAAGTAGCCATTAAATGGTTGTTTGTTCCTTTTCTACCCTTCAGACCTTAAGTTACAGACACAAATTTCTAACTACCTGCTGTCCATCCTTGACAATATATCCTTAGAAAGAGGTGGATACGTATAAAATTATGCATGCAGTAGCTCTTGGGTGGCTCAGTCAGTCAGGTGTCCAACTCGATTTCGGTCATGATCAGGTCATGGGATGGTCAGGTCATGATCTCATGGCTCATGGGATGGAGCCCCACATTAGGCTGTGTGCCAACAGCAGGGAGCCTGCTTGGGATTCTCGCTCTCCCTCTCTCTCTGCTCCTCCCCTGCTCACGCTCACTCTCTCTCTCTCTCTCTCAAATAAGTAAACATTTTTTTAAATTTTGCATGCGATCCTTTTTATACTGGCCCTTACTCTTGCTTGGAATACTGCATGGATCGTGTCTCCCAGAGAAGAGGACTCCCTGGAGCGATTTTCAGCTGCACTAAGACCCTGTTGTATTCATTATGTAACTCCAGGGTCTTCTATAGTCTTGTAATAATAGAAATCCAATCCATGTTGAGCCGAAAAGAAACTTAATTTGAAGATAGGATTCATCCTTACCTGTGCCAAAAGCTTTACATGGTGATCTATGATCATTTCTCTAAGGCCTTAAGTGCTGACCTCATGACTCTTTCCTTAGTAAACCTCATCTCAGCGTCATGATTATTATTGTCCTCTGAGTGACTGATGCAGGGGTGGCAACATTTTTCTGTAAAAGAACCAGAAAGTAAATATTTTCAGCTTTGTGGCCACCCATGGTCTCCGGTCACACATTCTTTTTGTGTCCTTTTTGTTTGTTTGCTTTTAAACAACCCTTTAAAAAATCTAAAAACCTTCCTTAACTCCCCTGGCTTATGCCAGCAGGATTTGGCTCATGGGTTATAGTTTTCTGACTCCTGGACCCTGTAATCCTGACCCCGGTCTCAAGGTGAAGCTAACATTGGCACCACCACTGAAGACATTTATAATGAATTAGTGTATAAATGAATTTTATCAGGCTAGTCACTACTACATTTTAAGCATGGAAAAGCAGAAGTCTGGCCCACAGTAGAGCTCTGGGAATTAAGGCTAGGAGCAACATATCACTCGGAATTGCTCTTAGTTGCCAGTGACAGAAACCTAGGCAGACTGCTTAAAAAGTATTTTTTCCCTCAACTGACTAGCCATCCAGACCAAAACAATCACTGGTTTTGGTTCTCCTGTTCCAAAATGTCATCAAGAACCCAGGTGCTTTCTACACTCCCACTCCACCATCCTTTGTATGTTCACTTTTTATCCTCATTCTTGATGTCTCCTGGTTACAAGGTGGCTGCTGCTGCTCCAGATATCTTGTCATCATACTAGTGTCTCTAGCTGGAAAAAAGGAGCAGAGTCTATGTCTTTTTCATTCAGGAAATGGAGTCCATTCAGTCCCAATGGACTCCCTCTTACTTCTTTGAGCAGACATGAGTTGCATACTGCGGTAGGAAGAATAACGGACCCCCAAAGATAACCACACTCTAAACATTGGAACCTGTGAATATTCAGGTATGATTAAAGTTTGCAAACTTGGGGCGCCTGGGTGGCGCAGTTGGTTAAGCGTCCGACTTCAGCCAGGTCACGATCTCGCGGTCCGTGAGTTCGAGCCCCGCGTCAGGCTCTGGGCTGATGGCTCAGAGCCTGGAGCCTGTTTCTGATTCTGTGTCTCCCTCTCTCTCTGCCCCTCCCCCCATTCATGCTCTGTCTCTCTCTGTCTCAAACATAAATAAACGTTAAAAAAAAATTTAAAAAAAAAAAAAAAAAAAAAAAAAGTTTGCAAACTTTAAAATAGAGTATCCAGGGGCCCAATATAACCACCCAACTCCTTAAACCGACAGAACATCTACTCCAGCCAGAGCAAGACAGTTCAAGTGGAAGAAATAAAAAAGATTTCAAGTGTGAAGGATTTGATATGTTGTTGCTGTCTCCAAGAAGTAAGAGTCTTTGTGCAGTGTCTGGAGAGAGGCTTCTATAAGCTAGAACCAGCCCCCAGCTGGTAGCCAGCAAGGAACTGGGGACGTTAGTCCTACAGCCACAAGGAACTGGATTCTGCCCACAATCTGTATAGGCTCGGAAGCAAATCCTTCCTAGAGCATTGTAGTCAGGGCCTAGCCAGCTGACCCCTTGATTCTGTGCTTATGAAACTCAGAGCAGAGAAACCAAGTGAGCCAGCGCAAACTTAGGGCCTACAAAACTGTGAAGTAATAGATGTGTGCCTATGTGTTACAGCAGCAATAGAAAAACATGTGTTTACCCTCTGACCGATCACTGGCGTGGGATTTCCATGGCTGCTTTAGGCTAATCATCATTAATTCCATGGGGCTGGGATGAGGCCCATCCTCCCCGAGATCAAGAGACCTTGATGGCATAAACTCTAAAATTAGGTTTCTGTTAGCAAGCAATAAACAGGAAGACAACTGTTGGGTAGACAAGTGACAGCATATTCCATGAAAGGACTGAACAGTTGACCTGGCTGGATTTATCTTAAAACCTAAGGGACAGCGTTGTTAGAAGGGTGAGTGCTATGATAAACTAATATAGCATTCAAAGGTAGGATTCTTTTTTTTATAATTTTTCACATTTATTTATTTTTGAGAGACAGAGAGACAGAGCACAAGTGGGGAGAAGACAGAACCCGAAGCAGGCTCCAGGCTCTGAGCTGTCAGCACAGAACCCGATGTGGGGCCCAAACTCACAAACCGTGAGATCATGACCTGAGCCGAAGTTGGACGCTCAACACACTGAGCCACCCAGGCGCCCCCAAAGGTAGGATTCTAATAGCATTACATCTCTACTTCAAGACTCCTCAATCAGAAAATATTTGAAGATGTTCCCAACAGACCCTGAGACTTCTTACATTTTTACTATGGTTCCAAATTGTGATGCCATTTCACGACACTTTCAAACTCAATTCCTATGCTTAGGAGTTTTCTCATTTCCCTTGCTCCCACCCCAGACCATTTGTTCCTGGCTACCTTCTGGCTTTTTCCCCGCTTGTCCCCACTGGCAAGTTTTATTTTTTTTTTTTCCTCCTTATGGTTTTAAAAATACACTTTCATTTCTCAGTCTTTCCACTTACTCTTCTGCGACTTATTTTATCCCTCCTAGGTAAATGACAAGTTTGTATCAAATTTCCTTTCCAAACTTTTGTCTCTGCTGCTTCCCAGATCGCTGGCTTCTTGAACCTCCAGCAAGAATGCATAATGGGAAAGCATTTGATGTTCACAGTGACATTTCAAGACTGAATGCATTATTCATGCTCTGGTGATAAAAATTCAATGAAAAGTTTGCGGGTTGTCATATGGTGAAATTCCCATGCAGTAATTAGAGGAAAAAAAAAAAAAAAAAAAAAAAGGAAAAGAAAAAAGGAAAGGGGCCAGCCTGCAATTTGTTATACAGAACGTAAAACACTGCTTGGAGGATTGTTTCTGGGATTTTTTTGGTCAGTTACGAAACATAACATTTTAGCTGTAAAACAATGTTTTAATTGCCCCCCCCACCCCCGCCAACACACACACAAAATGATTTGTTCTTGAGGCTGAAGACCTGCTTACTTCCCAGAATATTTTTTTTTTCCTGCAACATACTTTTCATAAATAGAATAAAGAGCAGACCACTCTGGGTACAGGAAAACCTTTGGGGTGGCCAGAGTACTGGGATTTATGGCTTTAAAAAGGTTAGGATCGAGGGACACCTGGGTGGCTCAGTGGGTTAAGCATCTGACTCTTGATCTCAGCTCAGGTCGTGATCCCAAGTTTGCGGTTCATGGGTTTGAGCCTGGCATCAGGCTCTGTGCTGACAGCATGGAGCCTGCTTGGGATCCTCTCTCTCCCTCTCTCTCTCTCTCTCTGCCCCTCCCCTGCTCACTTGCTCTTTGTCTCTCAAAATAAATAAGTAAACATTGAAAAACATAATTAAATAAAACGTGTCCCTTTACAAGACAAAAATTCTCTTAAAAATTTAAAAAACAATCCTTTAAAAATGTCTACCTCGATGGCTTCCTGTTATCATTAATCTCTCAAAAACACACTGAAACAAAAAGATACTTGCCCAGAGACGGTAAGCTTCCTCATTAACTGTGCTAGATATAAATCCACATTTCACATTCTCATGATGATTGCTTCTTGTTACATGTGGTTAAATGGTCTCGGGTTTCACTTTGTTTCTAATGACGACCTCAGGCTAGAAGCATCAATTCTGCCATTTTTCATTGGTGGGGCTGGACTTGTCTTTATTCCCCCTCACTGGAGGGAATTTAGAATTTTCTAGCCCACTTGTCCATTTTGCAAAAATAGTTTTTGGATTACGTAAGCACTTACCAGGCACCCAAATCACACCGTGCTTAAGGCAAAGCAGGGAAGGCAGCCACGGCAGCCCCTGTGCCTGAGAACTCCCACACCGCTCCTCTTTTAGGAGCATCTCTCCAAGTCCCGGACACGTGACGATCTGACGCACAGGCCTGACGAAGCCTCCAGTAGATGAACCGTGAGTGGAGATTCACTTGCTTTATGTAACACGATTAGCAGAATTTCCAGCGTCTTCCAGATACTCTCAGCCGAGCAAACTGCACATTAGAGACCACAGCACGAGGGCATGTTTCTCCAGGCGTGGCCCTCAGACTGGCCGCCACCAGCATCACTGGAGTCCTTGTTAAAAATGAAGAGTTACAGACCCCACGAGACAACAGGAGTCAACTGAAAGCAAACCTAAGTTTAAATAGCTTCTCTGAGCCCTGGAGGAGTATAGGGTGCATCTCAAAATCTCAGGGGGCTAGGGCCCAACAATCCGCACATTTCACAAGCCATCCTGCTGCTTTTGCAAACGCTCGACCATTGAAGAAAAATTCTACCAAGAAAAATTCCCAGAGTAACAGAGTGCCAGGGTTCTAATACATTTGGGATTTATTTTAGGTGAAATGTTTTCAATGTATAAGGTGCAATGAGGGACCAAGAAACCAGATGATACAGCATTCAGATCATCAAATTAGAGAACCCATCAAATGTCTGTCTCAGAACAATTTTAATTATTGCCATCTCCACAGCCCATTTTATAGATGTAGGAACTGAGCCTTAAAGACAAAGTGTAAGCTGGTTAAATAGGGGACATTTTTAAGAGACTGATTTACATTCACGTCTGTGTTCTCACATGAATGAAAGAGCTCAGTTTTTTATATGTTAAAACATATCTATCTACTATTTTTTGGCAAGTACTAACACTTAACATACGTTATCATTTAATCCTAACAACAAAAACAACCCTAGGCATAAGTTTTATGTTCTCAATTTTACCAATGTGGAAACTAAGGCTCAGAGAGGCGAAGCAGTTTTCCCAAGATCACACAGTTAGTGACAGAGACACGAGTCAACACAGTGTCCCTCCTTTTCCATTTGTATGCATTAAGTTTAAGGACACTACTGTAGGAAAATGCCCATTGATATTCTGACAACTACCCAAGTGTTATTGAGACAAATATAGACAGGACAAACATGAAAAAATGTCTTGTCTAAATGGTTGCATCTTTTAAGCAGCCCATGCAAGAATAATTTACAGAGTATAACTTTTATCCTTCCATAAAGAGAGTGAGTCCAGAATCTTGATTGCAAGTTTAGATGCTCTATTACCAATTTTTTTTTTTAATGTTTATTTTTGAGAGGGGGAGAGAGACAGCGTGAGTAGGGGAAGGGCCAAGAGACAAGGACAGAAAATCCAAAGCAGGCTCTGTGCTGACAGCAGACAGCCCGACACGGGGCTCAAACCCACACACTGTGAGATCATGACCTGAGCTTAAGTCAGATGCATGACCAACTGAGCCACCTAGGTGTCCCTCTAGTCTCAATTTTTTTTAAAAAGGCAAGCAGTATCAATTGTCTTGTTTATTCAGCTCCTCCAGCTTCCAGTGTCAGAAACAAAAGATTGGCTACTATCAGTTTCTCTCCCGTTGAAAATCCTGGCCTCAGAGACCATGTGGTGAATAGGAAGTTAACTAAACCTAGAATTTACTTTTCAACATCTCTAGGAAGCCTGTTGACAGTCTCAGGATGAGGAATTAATAATTAATTAGCACTGATTACGGAGTTCTTTGTGAAATTTAACACACCGTGATGGAAACAGATAGCTTTGCAAAATCATTTGAAACCAGAAACTTAGTGAAGTTGAATTATTAACGTGGGGATACAGGTGACCATGATCTCAAATTTTTAAAAAATGTTTTCTGTGCCTGCCAAAATCACTGTTGGAGGTTTAGGGGTCTCCGACAGATTTCTTGGGTCATCCCTCCTACTACAAATTCATCCATAGTTTTAAATGCTCTCTCGGTCCAACCACTGTAAATGTTATTGTGGCAGTGGCCTCGTGTTAACTGGCTCTAATCTAACCCGAGGAGACTGCATGGGGTGAAGCGGTCAGACAAGCCTCTGCTGGGAATTCAGCAATTCCAAACAAAAGGAGTTAGGAATGAATTGTTTAATGAACGGGCATCCAGGACCTAAAGAAACACAGGAAGCACGGAGCCATATGTAGTAGGTACCTCCAACCAGGAGATGGCAGCAGCAGAAGCGGGAACTTGTAGGGGGGAAAAAATAAACGGAATCCTGAGCAAATCTCCACACTCTGAAATCAGGACCCTGCCTCAAGACCTCCGGAATCACTGGAGGCTCCTGGCAGGTACGGAAGCCTTTAGGAGGTGCCTTGTCACTGAAATGATCACAGGTTTCTCCATTCAGAGTCCCAGCAGAAAGGGTTGGGCATATTGAACAGATGCCACGAAGCCAGGGTAGCAAAGGGTCTCTCAGAAGTCAGCCCGGTTCCTACCAACAAAAATCAAGCAGAAGTAACAGAGATACCAAAGCATTTCAGTAAGAAGCAGAAATGATGAATAGGGATTTGGGTCCTAGAACAAAGCAGAAAAGCAAATCCTTTTTTTATTTTTTTAGTGTTTATTTATTTTTTTGAAAGAGAGACAGAGAAAGTGCAAGCGGGCAAGAGGCAGAGAGAGAGGTGAGAGAGAATCCCAAGCAGGCTCCATACTGTCAGCGCAGAGCCCAACGTGGGGCTCAAGCTCACAAACCATGAGGTCAGGACCTGAGTCCTGATCAGAGTCAAGAGTCAGATGCTTCACTGACTGAGCCACCCAGGTGCCCCAGAAAAGCAAATCTGACCGGGAACACAAAATGTGGACAACACTGGCCAGAGCCAAAGATCTAGGCTGGGCATCTGGGTCCGTGAGTTCTTGAAGTAGTGGTGGGGAGCACCCCCAAGGGGGGAGTCTGGTCTGAGTTAGGTGGTATTTTGGCAACACACAGCCATCCTGTGTTTGGGGGTCCTTCAGTTTCTTGAGCCCTACTGAAGTGGTCTGTGAGAGCAGCTAAAATCAAATGGTGCAGATCACAAATGTCCCCTTACTTTTCATTAACTGTTAAAGTAAATACAGGAATAAGGAACGAAGCCAAGGTGTCATTTAGATAAACAAAGGCCAATGAATGTTTTTTCCCAGGATCTTGAAGAGATTGTTGTTGAGGCTGGGTCAGACCTCATCACCACAAGGAGAGACAGTATTACCGTGAGGAATTATGTCTAGCGCGATGCCTTGCATCCTTGGCTGTGCTATCTTATAAAGCACGGCTCAGTCACAACATGCTCTAGAATGGGCATTAGTTCTAATCAAGTCGGTGGCAGAAGGTGATGGCTGGAGCTTTAAGTTCCTAGGGATGTGGACGGTAGAGAAATAGGGTCAAACGCCTACCTGAAGAAGAGCCAAGAAGCTTTGTTTGATGTTCTAAACAAAAACACTCAGATTTCAGCCACCATTGCCATTTCCTGAGGGAAAATGTGCTCCAGGAATACTCCCTCCCTTAGCCACACTTTTTGATTAAAGCAGGGTTTTACCAGGTTGTCTGTCTGGTCCAGAGCCCAGGATTAAGCACCAAATCAGTCACCTATCCTTCTTTTAAGGAATAGGACCTTGTGCTGAGCCTCAGATACAGAGTTTGGCCTCAGCAGAGCTCCTGCTAGGTCCAACTCCCTGCTCCTTCACTTCAGATTCCAAGGTCCTATCTCCTGGTCAGTCAGGTTAGGAACAAGTGCTTGGCAGAGATGGTCCCCAGGTCAAGGATGATAAGCAAAACCAGAGTCAGAAGACCCTGGGTTTGTTTCTTGCACAAATGGGGCCAGAGAGCCTCCAAGGAAGTCTGATATATAGAAATTCCTTAGGAATTTGAGTTTCAGACTTTGATAACCATGATCTAGCCCCTGGGGCCATTAAAAAATAGTGAGAACCCCCTCCTTGCTCCCATATACACTGTGGGGGAGACTGAGGACGTCATCCATTAGCTATGGAATGCCTGTCTCCACACTAAGAGATCACAGACCATGGAAGAGGTAGAGTTCATGGAAGGCCCAATGCTCAGGTGTGTCAGGTTAGAATCAGGGTGTGCCACGCCAAATAAGAAGTGCTGGGACCACTCTCGCCACTGTTATTCAACATAGTATTGGAAGTCTTAGCCTCTGCAATCAGACAACACAAAGAAATAAAAGGCATCCAAATAGGCCAGGAGGAGGACAAACTTTCACTCTTCGCAGATGACATGATACTCTATATGGAAAACCCAAAAGATTCCACCAAAAAACTGCTAGAACTGATTCATGAATTCAGCAAAGTTGCAGGGTATAAAATCAATGCACAGAAATCGGCTGCATTCCTATTCACCAACAATGAAGCGACAGAAAGAGAAATCAAGGAATCGATCCCACTTACAGTTGCAGAAAAAAACATAAAATACCTAGGAATAAATCTAACCAGAGAGGTGAAAAATCTATACACTGAAAACTATAGAAAGCTTATGAAAGAAATTGAAGAAGACACCAAAAAAATGGAAAATGATTCCATGCTCCTAGATAGGAAGAACAAATATTGTTAAAATGGCAATACTACCCAAAGCGATCTACATATTTAATGCGATCCCTGCAAAAACAACATGAGCATTCTTCACAGAGCTAGAACAAACAATCCTAAAATGTGTATGGAACCAGAAAAGACTCCGAATAGCCAAAGCAATCTTGAAAAAGAAAACCAAAGCAGGAAGCATCACAATCCCGGACTTCAAGCTGTATTACAAAGCTGTAATCATCAAGACAGTATGGTACTGGCACAAAAACAGACACAAAGATCAATGGAACAGAATAGAGAACCCAGAAATGGACCCACCAACATATGGCCAACTACTCTTTGACAAAGCAGGAAAAAATATCCAATGGAATAAAGACAGTCTCTTCAGCAAGTGGTGCTGGGAACACTGGACAGCGACATGCAGAAGAATGAACCTGGACCACTTTCTTACATCATACAAAAAATAAACTCAAAATGGATGAAAGACCTCAACGTAAGACAGGAAGCCATCAAAAAACCTCTTTGATCTTGGCCGCAGCAACTTCTTACTCAACACATCTCCAGAGGCAAGGGAAACGAAAGCAAAAATGAACTACCGGGACCTCATCAAAATAAAAAGCTTCTGCATGGCAAAGGAAACAGTCAGTCAGCAAAACTAAAAGGCAACCGAAAGAACGAGAGAAGACATTTGCAAACGACGTATCAAAGGGTTAGTCTTCAAAATCTATAAAGAACTTATCAAACTCAACACCCAAAAAACAAATAATCTGGTGAAGAAATGGGCAAAAGACATGAATAGACACTTCTCCAAAGAAGACATCCAGATGGCCAACTGACACGTGAAAAAATGCCCCACATCACTCATCATCGGAGAAATACAAATCAAAACCACAATGAGATACCACCTTACACCTGTCAGAATGGCTAACATGAAGAACTCAGGCAACAACAGTTGGCAAGGATGTGGAGAGAGAGGATCTCTTTTGCACTGCTGGTGGGAATGCAAGCTGGTGCAGCCACTCTGGAAAACAGTATGGAGATTCCTCAAAAAACTAAAAGTAGAACTACCCTACAACCCAGCAATTGTACTACTACGTATTTATCCAAGGGATACGGGTATGCCGTTTTGAAAAGGCTCATGCTGGGGCGCCTGGGTGGCTCAGTTGGTTGGGCGTCTGACTTCGGCTCAGGTCATGATCTCGCGGTCCGTGGGTTCGAGCCCCGCGTCGGGCTCTCTGCTGACAGCTCAGAGCCTGGAGCCTGTTTCCGATTATGTGTCTCCCTCTCTTTCTGACCTTCCCCCATTCATGCTCTGTCTCTCTCTGTCTCAAAAATGAATACATGTTAAAAAAAATTTTTAAAAAAATGAAAAGGCTCATGCACCCCCAGGTTTATAGCAGCAATATCAACAATATCCAAAGTATGGAAAGAGTCCAAATGTCCATCGATGGATTAATGGATAAAAAAGATGTGATATATATATATATACAATGGAGTATTACTCGGCAATCAAAAAGAATGAAATCTTGCCATTTGCAACTACGTGGATGGAACTAGAGGGTATTATGCTAAGTGAAATTAGAGAGACAAATATCAACACGACTTCACTCATATGAGGACTTTAAGAGACAAAACAGATGAACATAAGGGAAGGGAAGCAAAACTAATATAAAAACACGGAGGGGGACAAAACATAAGAGACTCTTAACTATGGAAAACAGAGGGCTACTGGAGGGGGTCGGGGGGATGGGCTAAATGGGTAAGAGACATTAAGGAATCTACACCTGAAATCATTATTGCACTACATGTTAACTTGTATGTAAATTAAAAAAATAAATTAACCACCACAACAAAAAAGAAGTGCTGGGAGAAGTACAAGAAGTAAGTGCCTGTAGGTGAGGTTTTGTATGGACCTGGGCACTGAGGCTCCAGCTCATAGTGTCACTAAGGAAGTAGTCAAGGTTGACAAAGGTCCAGTGCGATTAGAAGGGCAATTTCCATCCCAAGCATTGGCCAGGAAGCCAGAGTCCCAAGTGATATACAAATACCACCAGTGGATAATACAAAGCAGCCCAGACAGGGGAGGGCCGTCAGCCCTTTGCTACGCAAATGAGCCACCCCCAGCTTGGGGCGCACTGGACACACGGCTGGGAAATTCCCAGACTCCTATGGTTGACCGAGGTCCGCTGCAAACACTGGGGGCTTGAGCTCCTCTGTGCCGCGATGCACTTCAGTTTCACCTGGAGAAAGACTTCTAACCCTGGATTTAAAAGCTGGTTTACTGCTTCTCTGGCACACCGGCTTCGTTTTCCTCCCCCAAGATTTGTCGGGGCCTTTTCCACAAATGCTGTCCTGGGGGCTGTTATTCACCCAGCAGGCTGCTTACCTTGAGGCTCTTGACCTTCGGCCGGATTTTCATGTGATCAGACGAGCCCGCGACTGGATTCTAGGACCTAGAAAAATCGGAAAAGGTCAGGTCAGCGGCAAACAGCTAGTCAGACTTCTCTAACTCCTCCACACGTGTTGAACTGTCAGAGCGGTGGGTCGCACCCTGATGAGATGGCCCAGGTGCTGGGTCTTGAAGAGGTGATCCTTCTCGGTGAGGAAGGAGACGTAAGGCCTCAGAGCCGCGTTCTCCCGCAGTGACCGCTGCTCTGGACCCCCACAGAGCCAGTGTTCCCAGGGTGCAGTCGGGGCCAGGAAGGTCCAGGTGAGGCTGCTAGGACACTCCTGCTCTTCTTTGCAAATCAGGTCGCCAAAAACAACTCTCCGGGCCCGCGGTGACACAAAGGCCTAAAAGATACATATGCACGCAGGTGAGGACAGACCAGACTCAGTTAGTCTCAGAGCAGCTAAGACCAGGAGAAGCCACCCGCAGGCAGAGACGGGACCTCTTCAGCCACTGTTGGCACGGGCTGCTTAAAGCCGAAGGGACGAGGCAGAACCAGAACCGGCCCGGCAGGGTGGCCCGGAGACAGTGCACCCAGGAAGCCAGGCAGACCCCTCGGTGACATGCAGGCAACGGGGTGGCAGAGTTGTCCCCAAACGGCGAGAAGGAGACAAAGATTCAACGGCAGGCAATTATGGGAAACCCAGCGAACGTGTTCAGGGAAGTGGACCAGCAGGTAAAAGCCCTCAGTCACCGGCCTTGAAGGACAAAGTCGACTCCGCAAGTTTCAGTTTCAGGAAAAGCGAGTTCCATGACGCGGGCTCAGAAGCAGCGGGCAGGAAACGCGTCTGGAGATCCCACAGGCGGGACGGACACGGAGCGGCCGGGAGGAGCCCTGGTGGGGGCTTTCACTCCCTCCAGGGGGAAGCGTGGGGGGCAGGTTTGAGCCTCCAGGTGAGAGGTCAAGGACGGAGGGCACGTTCAGGAGGCTCCCGCCGTGGGAACGTCCGAGCGCCCGCAGGAAACAGAGGTGGATGGGTCTGGCTGACACCACTCCTTCCCTCGGGGGTCAGGTAGGTCCCCCCCTCGACTCGTCCACTTTTACATCGTTAATTCAGTTTTCCCCAGGGAAGCGACCAACTGTTGGAAGGCTTCCACCGTTCTCTCTTCCATTATAGCCCCCGGGGTCGAGCGCGGCGCATGGAGAGTGCTGACACGTGTTTGTAGATGTACTCTGCTCGCTGGTGGAGAGGCAGCGAGGTTCATCAGAGAACGCGGTACGGGGGTCACGAGCGAGGGGCATTTCATTCCAGCAGGTCTGGGGGTCTTTCCGCACCCCACCTACATCTCCGTAAAATGGGGCCGTGAGACCAAACTCCTGGTTTTTACGTTGCGTTTCTCGGAGCCTCAGGGTGTCCTAGTGATACCATAGGCGGTCACCAAGCACGGAGGGGAGGGACACTGGCCTGCGCCCGCTTCATCGACAGCACATCCACCTTTGTCAGTTTTACGTTTGGGGGTTCACTGTAGAAGGCCGTTCATATGGCTTCGGTGGCTAAAAGTTTTAAAAATTACCTGACTCAAGTATTTCCAAAGTCCCTTTCGCTGTAGCGTGACATGATTTTGCAATGTCACCGACACGTACCTGGGACAAGGGCCTTACCAGCAGTGGTGGTCCGGCCCAGCCTAAGGACTGGGCCTCCCTCTCCCTCCCTGGCTGCCGCTGCCCCTCCCATCTGCAGACGAGGAATAAAGAAGGGCCCGTGTGTGTGCAGGGAGTCCTCCCCTGCTTCACACTCCGCAGCTCGTTCATTTCAGACGTGTGCCCACCTCCCTTTCCTGCAGCTTCTCATGAGCCTAATCGTGTCCAGACAGCAGGGAAAGGCACCGGGGACAGCCGTCCCTCCACTCCCTTGGATACATCCCTGCCCCTTTCGGCTTCTCCCCTCCACAGGACTCTTACCCGTGCCTCCTGTGCCCGGTCTAAGCTTGCCTTTCTTCTCACACTCTGCCTGTTTAGACCCGAGGGTTCTGGAGAGCACTAAGAATTTCTGCAGGTGAAGTCTCTAGACTAATAGCCTGAGCAGTGGAAAAGGAGGAGCGGTGGGGCAAGGAGGAAGGGGGAAGACAAAGGAGAGAAGGCGACTGAGGAGAGCAGCTGGGGGAGGTGTGCATGGTCTCAGCAAATGGCGACAAACCCACGTCCTCCCCGGCTTCCAAAATATGCCCCAGGCTGCCACTATGCATGGGGCTGCTTCTAACAATCAAAAAAAAAAAAAAAAAAAAAAAAAAAACCCACAACAGAATAAAACTCGCACTCATCATCCCTTCTACCAAACTGCAGTCAACTACATGACTTTGAGAGACAATATCCCCTGTTCGTTCCAACATGCAGGCAGACCGTCTGGAATCTTGCCAGCTTTGTGACCTTGACCTCACCTTGCCTCCAGTTCCTCATTTGAAGGTGAGCATCACAGAAGAACTCACCTTTATGGTTGTTACAACGACGAAATGGCCCGATGCCAGCAAAGAGTTCTGAATGAGGCCTGGCACAAAGTAAGGCCCTATGAACAAGGGACATTCTTCTAGAGAAATATTTTGTTTTAAGACTCTTCCCCCAGACCCGTCCTCTACATCAGGCTCCTCTGTAAACGAACTGGCCCAGTCTCTCGTGGCCTTACCAGGCCTACCACAGCCTAATCAGTGTTCCTGGTAAATGATGGCAAACATTGCTTCCCTCTCTGGAGTGCCCATTAAATGCCCTCGCTGTCGTGCTAGTTAATATAGTTCCACTTAGGCAGAAAAAAAAGGGGGGGGGGATAACCACCTCCTATTCTATTCACAATAGGCTTGTTTCGAAGGATTTAAATTAGTGAACAGATTTTAAAAGTGTCACCAAAACTTAAAACATACACATCTTATTATTTTATTGCAAGAATATAATAAAATAGGAACCAAAGGAACTGCCGTTTATGCTTTTGCAGAACTTGGCTGATCTTCTAGGCACGTGGTTCTTAATCAGCTGTGTGTATTAGAGTCACCTGAGAGAGTTTTCCAACACGTACAGACCTGGGGCCCACACCCCAAGGATTCTGATTCCCTAGGCCTAGGTGATGTTCTAGCATGTTTATTTGGGAAGCGTTTACCCAAGCGATATTCTGATGCAAAACCCCTGCTCCAAGTATTCCCGGCCCCTTCCCTCCTATTCAACAAAACTCAGTTTCAACTAGAATGAAAACATTACCCACAGTTTTGATGGCACTCTCCATATAACGAGGCGTACTAGGAATCTCTTAGCCAATTCTCCAATCACAGAAGAAAACACCTGCAGTTCAAGTCCATCACATAACCGTGGAATTATGTTCCGTTAGGACGGAGCAATTACTACCTCTTCTAGTGGGTTCCTCCTCCATTTTAATGAGAGCAACAACAGAAAAAAGAAAGCCTTTGTGGGTAATTTTGTGCCTTACTTCCTTCACCTGAAGCCGATGTTGAAAACATAATGGCATGGCTGTTGCGATTTTTATTTTTCTCTTGGGTGCCTCTGCCCCTACTTTCTTAATTTATGATACTTGTTTACATTTACTTATGAGGCACCCCAGTCACTTAGAACTTTGATGTAGAAACAAGAGCGCAACAGGGAATAGGAAAAATATAATGAATTCTACTTGATTTAAGTAAAGCATGTGTTTGACTTTCATGAAAGGAGAGATGTTATAAATAAAAAAGACATATTGGTTCACCTACTTGTAGCTCCTCAGCATCAAAAGTTCTCCTTATTACCATTGGCTGCTTCTCTGCCTCCGAAAATTGTTGATAATCTGGCCATCTGTAGCAGCTCCTTCCATACTGGCACTAAGCAAACACTGGCTAAAGTGATCCGGCAAACTAAACAGGGATTTTACAAGAGGACAGTATTTCCCAGCACATCCAAACACAAATTTCTCGTCCCCTTTATTCCCAAATCCACAGAAATCAGTTAAATCTGGGGCACGAGAGCCCCCATGTCAATTGGGTTCATACAGAAAGTGCTTGCAGCGGCCCCTGCTACCTTGTGGGAGCGGTGTGGCGATGTCAGTTATTTTTATTATTTTTTATTATCTTCAGGTGTTGTTATTATCATCCCAGGGCTACAACTACTTTCTAGGGCCTAACTACGCGGCATCTCCCTAGAAATGTGTCTCATTTATAGCAGGCCCTCAAGGAACACTCTGTCATCTTAGCCACGTAGGTTAATTGTGAATGGATACATAATGTTTTTGAATTCCAGAGCTGCTTCTCAGAAGAAACACCCTTCCTACGATCACAAAAGAGCAGGTACTCTCAGCCCGGCTGTTCTGTGGAATTTCAAGGGCTGGAAAGTCGAACTTTGAGATGCACATCACCGCAGGCGGCTCCCTAGTGTGACTAACACACTTAAAAACCACCAGCTGCATACCCACACCGCACGAGTCACAGGGTGCTGTCCCGACATGCCCCTGAGCTCCAAGGAGACATGCTCTGTGATGGAAAAGCTTTGCTGTGTGTACGGAATTCCCGGACATACTAAAGACACACAGACTCAGGCACTCCCTCCAGTGGGCTCCCCACAAGCACCTGTCCATCTCTCCAGTCCACCCCTTAAATTTATCTGTTTCCGTCACTCTTTTTGCTACTAGACTGCTACTATTTTTGAGGCTGGTCTCCACATTATTTACCTTCACATCCCCACTATCCACCAGAACCTAGCACATAGCACTCAATAAATCCAGCACGAAGACGGGATGTCATGGTAATCTTTTTTTTTTCTAGTTTGCATATTAAATTAGTAAGAGAAGGGGCGCCTGGGTGGCGCAGTCGGTTAAGCGTCCGACTTCAGCCAGGTCACGATCTCGCGGTCCGGGAGTTCGAGCCCCGCGTCGGGCTCCGGGCTGACGGCTCGGAGCCTGGAGCCTGTTTCCGATTCTGTGTCTCCCTCTCTCTCTCTGCCCCTCCCCCGTTCATGCTCTGTCTCTCTCTGTCCCCAAAAAAACTAAATAAACGTTGAAAAAAAAAAATTAAAAAAAAAAAAAAATTAGTAAGAGAAATATCTCCACGTATATGGTAACACATCTTCCGGACCAAAAATTGAGACTCATCATCTGAAACGGAATCTGACAATGAGAGAAAATATTTTTTTAATGTTCGTTTATTTTTGAGAGAGACACAGAGAGAGAGCAGGAGCAGCACCGGGGGAGGGGCAGAGTGAGAGGAAGACAGAATCCGAAGCAGGCTCCAGGCTCTGACCTATCGGTGCAGAGCCCAACACGGGGCTTAAACCCACGAACCCGTGGGTCCGTGAGATCATGACCTGAGCCGAAGTCGGACGCTTAACTGACTGAGCCACCCAGGCGCCCCGAGAGAAAAATATTTGAAAATCTGGTGAGTCTCAGAAAATTCTGGACCCATAAATGCCTTGTCCATGTCCCATCCCTCCCTCCTCCCTCCATTTATCTGCCCATCCATCCACTTATCTATCCATCCATCCCTTATTTATTCAAAATACATTACCTACTCATACTTCCAAAATGGGGGGTGGGGAGGGGCTCTGTTGCTTTCGACAGGAAATAAATACATAGTCACAAAAATTACTTTTTTTTTGCTTCTCAGTACAGAATTTTTTGCCAATAGGTCACATAATATAGGATTTCAATTAGTGAACAGATTTTAAAGGCATCCCCAATACTTAAAACTTAACTCAAATTCTTCTCTACCACGTAAATAACTATTAGAGAAAAAGCCACATTTTATTATATTTTTCCCTCTTTCAGCAACAAGCTGGTAGATTCTGAAGAAAAAATAAATTTAAAGCACCAACAACTATAACTTGATCTTCAGGGTTGTCTCACCTGAAGATGAATCAATTACATTGATTTTGAGAAGAATCAGAATTATTCAGTTACAAAATAAAAACGAAAACTTCTGCTCTACAGACATTAAAAAAAAAAAGCCGTTAGGTTTGATGTTGATTGTGACGTAAATAGTATATTCAAGTTTAAGGCAAGTGGTACAGTACACATGTCAGGTAAACATATGGAACTTTTACTGGAAAATAGTTTGTAATAGAAGAACCCCATAAATTCAGTCTGTGGTGAAATGAGAGACTTGCAACAACATTATGTTGTGTAATATTTGTTATCATGTCTCCACTGTAGCCTTTCAATAGTTTTAGCATGACCAAGCCATCTGTTTTAAATGCAATATTGCCAGAGATTTTTTTTATCTCTTTTAATTATTATCCTAGACTATGCGTCCAACAGAATTCTTTTAACTAAACTAGGTCCTAATTCAAAAATTTCCACTGCATCCACATAGACTGCTCACAAAAGTCACCAAAATGCTGTCCACTGGTAGTTTTTTTTTTTTTTTTAATGTTTATTTAGTTTTGAGACAGAGAGAGACAGAGCATGAGCATGGGAGGGGCAGAGAGAGAGGGAGACAGAATCCGAAGCAGGCTCCAGGATCTGAGCTGTTAGCACAGAGCCTGATGCGGGGTTCGAACTCACAAACCGTGAGATCATGACCTGAGCCGAAGTCGGACGCTAAACCGACTGAGCCACCCAGGCGCCCCTGTCCACTAGTAGTTTTACCGTGTAAAGAGCATAACATGACAAAATTATTTTAATGAAAACTATATGTGAAATTAATGATTGAGAAAAGTACAAATTTAAGATTCTCCATATGCCTCCCGACCCTCACTCAATTTTGTTTTGTGTTTTTTTAATGGAAAACTATTTTTCCTTCCAGTGATGAGAACTGTCCCTTTCTCTAGGAATGGAGACTTCAATCCCCCATGAATTAGAAACCAGGAGCCAGGGGCACCTGGGTGGCTCAGTCAGTTGAGCGTCCGACTCTTGATTTCAGCTTACGTCATGATCCCAGGGTCGTGGGATTGAGCCTATTGGGCTCTGCCCTGAGCATGGAGTCTGCTTGAGATTCTCTCTCTCTCTCTCTCTCTCTCTCTCTCTCTCTCTCTCCCTCCCTTTGCCCCTCACCTCTCTCTCTCTCTGTCTCTCAAATTAAAAAAAAAAGAGGGGTGCCTGGGGGGCTCAGTCGGTTAAGCATCTGACTCTTGGTTTCAGCTCAGGTCATGATCTCACAGTTCATGAGATTGAGCCCCACATCGGGCTCTGTGCTGGCAGTGCAGAGCCTGCTTGGGATTCTCTTCCCCTCTCTCTGCCCCTCTTCACTCGTGCTCTATCTCTCTCTCTCAAAATAGATAAAGAAAAATAAAAAATAAAATAAAAAAAAAACAAGGAGCCATTTCTTTGCCATTCTAGCCACATCCTTTTTTTTTTTTTAATGTAAAATGTATTGTCAAGTTAGCTAACGTACAGTGTATACAATGTGCTCTTGGCTTTGGGAGTAGATTCCCATGATTCATCACTTACATGTAACACCCAGTGCCCATCCCAACAAGTGCCCTCCTCAATGCCCATCACCCATTGTCCCCACCCCTCTACTACCCCCCCACTCCCTTCCCCCCTCAGTTTCTTCTCTGTATTTACATTTTTTTAATGTTTATTTTTTGAGAGAGAGACAGAGACAGAGCATGAGCACAGGAGGGCAGAGAGAGAGGGAGACACAGAATATGCAGCAGGCTCCAGGCTCTGAGCTGTCAGCACAGAGCCCGATGTGGGGCTCAAACTCAAGAACCGCAAGATCATGACCTGAGCCAAAGTCAGAAGCTCACTCAGCCACGTAGGTGCCCCTCTTCTCTGTATTTAAAAGTCTCTTACGGTGTATATATATACACGCACATATATATATATACTTTTTTCCCCTTCCCCT
Source organism: Lynx canadensis (assembly GCF_007474595.2). NCBI lineage: Eukaryota > Metazoa > Chordata > Mammalia > Carnivora > Felidae > Lynx > Lynx canadensis. The sequence goes on from NC_044312.2 coordinate 6,180,819, forward strand.
CCCCCATGGTCTTCTGTTAAGTTTCTCAAGTCCCACATATGAGTGAAAACATATGATCTCCATCTTTCTCTGCCTGACTCATTTCACTTAGCACAGTTCCATCCATGCTGTTGCAAATGGCCGGACTTCATTCTTTCTCATTGCCAAGTTGTATTCCATTGTATATATAAACCACATCTTTATCCATCCATGAGTTGATGGATATTTGAGCTCTTTCCATAATTTGGCTATTGTTGAAAGCGTTGCTATAAACATTGGGGTACATGTGTGCCTATGCATCAGCACTCCTGTATCCTTTGGGTGAAGTCTGGCCACATCCTTCTTGACTGTGTCCCCCAAGTCAACACCAGAAGCAACAGAGTGTTGGGCACTGCTGTATCTATCCTGAGATCCCTGAACATGGATTCCTTCAAGTCCAATCACCTGAGCCATGAGTTCTGGTTCTCAGCGGTCTTTGAAGATGCCATAAACAATACAGCTAATTTCACTGTCCCACCTAAAACAATGTGGAGCAGGGTTCCAACCCCACGATCAGCAACGAGCAATTTAAAATTTAATACACATGAAACTCCTTTACACCACTACTGAGATCCAAGAAGTTGGCTAGGCTTTGACTGGTAAGGGAAATGATACCATATATAGAGCCGTGTCTAGCCCAGCACCATCCACAAAGCCAAGGACACTCCCACTTACTTTTATGTATTTTAGGTCATGTCATTTTTCAATAAATGCCTTTTCTTATTTGTTGTCCATGGGAAAATACGTGTTTTTGCAGATGTCTTGAATTGTCCTTGAAGTTTATGTTGGCATCCAACCAGGTAACTTATCTTTCCAGAGTTTTACCAAAGGATTTCACTGCAACCTAAGCAGCATCAATTTTCACGAAGAAATGACACAGCTTCTTAACTCGAATCACAGCTTGATTTTCAAAGACTAATAGAAGCCTACATTTTCTCCCATCCACTAAACTTGACTGTCCTCCAAAACAAAAACAAAAACAAACAACAACAACAACAAAACCCTTCAAAAATGTTAGTTTGCTCCTTAAATATATTCTAGTCTAGAAGCTGCCACATATTAAACGTCAATGCCCCAGCTCAAGGCTGCCCACCAGGAAAGGCCATTGTAGGTTGGGCCCACCAAAATTTCCACGTAGGAGCATCAGACAGTGTCAGTCACAAAATATTCCAACGTGTGCCCTGTTATCTGACATCAGTTTCTTGCTCTTGGATTCCTGCAGGGTCAGCCACCTTTTGGAGATTAATTGGACTCCCTTGGACTTGGCTGGTAAGACTAAACACCAGGACTCACAGCTATTTGGGGCCTGCATTGTCATGGGGCAGTGACATCTTAAACAAAAACCAGGCCCAGAGGAGTCTGACAGGGTGATTGAAAGGGGAACAGAAGGAGGTTTAGTAGAGATTTAATCCTATGTTAGAGAAAACCTGCGTGTGTGTGTGTGTGTGTGTGTGTGTGTGTGTGTACACATGTTTATACCTCTCTTTGGATAGGAGTTCCTCAAGATCATAGATGGTGTGTTATCCATCTTTGTCCCCCCAGTTATCTAGCACAATACATTATATACACTAGGTGCTCAATAAATGATCAGTAAACGTGTTGCATTTTGGACCAGTGTTTAGGCCCCCAGAAAGCCCTCGCTATCCCATATTTTGAGAACTACTAACATGGCAGGCAACGTGTCTAAGAGCCTTATTGTGCTTGGTTTCGAGAATTCTCTGGCATGATGATTAACACTCACATAATCCCAGGCACAATTTTATCAACATAGATATTAACAGGCATACCGGGTCCAGCTGCCACTTCTGTTTTGTACCCAGAACTCCAACAGGCTTATAAAACCCATGCTGTTGGAAGACAGAACGGCCTTAAATTGATTTCTAAACTTGACACAACAATTAGGCAAAAGGGGACAAGGCCCAATACTTTTGAAGCCCAGAGGTTGCCTTTCTGGTTTCATTATGATGCCAATATACACAACACATACATCTTCTACCAGCAGTTCTTCAAGTCAAAAAACCCAAGACCGGAGCTAGATTAAAAATAAATACATGGGCCCTGACTTCCACCCCACCCACAAAATGATCCAGGCAGGAAGCTCCCACTTGCCCATTGCTCAACAGAACCCTTGCCAAAGATAGAAACCTCTGGGTGGGGAGGCTTTTATTCAAATACATTCCTAAGGATGATGTTCAGTGAGAGATCTCCTGAGCAGGGCGGCATACCCACCTGCCTGGAGAGACCCAGACTCTGCGTCACCTGTAATGAGCTGATGTGGAATCCCGTAGATGATGGAGCACAGCATTCCCCTCCTCCTCAGCTCCACTGCTGTAATTAGGGCAGGCTTTGGTGGCACAATTTCCTCCTCTGTAGATCGTCTCCACTCATTATGTCTAAATGCTACATCGGACGATCTCGGTTCCTTCAACTACCACGTCCATTGATCTCACGGTAATCTGTTAAATACGATTTTGATCCAAAAACAATGCAGCTAGACTCATGGCTAACGTCTATTGAGCACAATGGGCTAGCCACAAAGCTAAGCACCTTACAAATCATTCATTTGATCCCGCCAGCAACACTCTGAGGCAGACGTTCTTCTCGTCATCCTCACTTTAGGGAGAAAACTGAAAACAACGAAGCCTACATCCCTGACTTTCCAGGCTGGCGCTTTCACTTTATGTAACGTTGCTGTAGCAAATGTCACCGAACACTTGGCTTCCTTCATTCCAACAATTAATTGCTTCCAAGCCACCTGGGCAAGAACCCTCACCAGTCTGGAAGCCCGGGAGGACTTTCTGGATGAATCCAAAGATGCAGCAGTCTGCAACAGGCTGTTACCTGAAACTCTACGCGCCTCTTTGTATGTCACCCTACTACACTGTCTATCCGTTGCGTGTTCCAATGTTGATTAACTGACGAGAAATGCTTTATCTGCCTGTGACAAAGCTGCATGCACGTCAGAGGAGTTTTCCTTGAACGGCACCTAGCTGGTACTCTACTAACAGATAAAAGACGTCTGATGATGGAGATATTTAGAAAAGCTTTTTCAGTTAGCAGGCCATGAGGTCACACATCTTTGTGTACTTACAAACTTGGCAGTTGTAACTGTAGCCGTGATGAGGCACAAAAGAAATGCCTGGAGACGGGAAAGAGCGAATGAGTTTTCTTTAAAGAACCCCTAAGAGCATTATACTAGACCGTCATTTTTAGACATCTTAAAAGGGCAATGGTGTCAAATCAGGTCTCCTAACAAACTCTGAGTATGTCTATCAGAAGATAGAAGGTGGTCGAGAGAGATAAGAGAGAGAAAGTTGGTGACAGCCAAAAGGGAGGGACCAAAGATGGAAGAAAATAGTCTATTGGACTGGACTAGCACGTGAGAATAAGGATAATACCTACTCTGCTGAGAAAGAAGAGGAAGAAGAAAGAGGGGATGGAGGACATATTTATAATAACGAGCTGATGACCCTTGATGGTCTCTCTTCGCTGCTGCAGTGGGGAGAGCCAGAGGTTCATTGTTCAAAACGTGGTGGGTGGGTGGGAGTTGGAAAAGAGACCCAATTTTAAAGACAGTTGCTGTGGATTGGAGGAAGCAAGAGTGATACTGTTTTATAGACAATAGGTTGTGGCTTTAGTTAAAACACACAAATTTGTAACAAATTATGGCTAAGGCTCTCTCTAGAATGCTCTGTGGACCCTAAAGTGCAGAAATCTGTGCATCTGTGGCAGGAGGGAAATCGTGGAGTAGAAAAGGATGAAATGGAGCCAAACCCTAGCCTTAGTAGGAAGAATAGTTAGAAAAGAACTATAGTCTGAGGAGGCAAGAAGAGTTGAGAACCTGGATACATTCATTTATTCATCCCACAATCTTATCTTGAGGATCTATTGTATGATGATCACCAGCTAGTGTGGCCATGTAAGGATGAATGAGATCCCGCCCTACAGGGTGTCACGTGACAAGGGTGTCACCAATGCCATGGAACACATGTATACGCATCCGCTTCAGGAAAGTTGGTTCTTCGTGGCTCCAAGTCTGTCTCACACTCAGATAATAAGAGAATCAGAGAGAAAAGCTTGAGTCATTCCGATCGTGGGTAGATCCAAACAGTCAAATGATGTACGACAGAGAAGAACTATTCACATACACAGAGGCCAAAGGTCGTGAGAGGGTGAGGGACTGGGAGTGGTGTATGATCCTGGGAGAGATGATTGGGATTCCGGAGATATGGGCATTCAGGCTGAATCTAGCCATTGGAGAGGAGATTCCTTGAAGTCAGAGAAAGGCTGTAACTTGGTGTGGGGATTAAACTCTCTGGCCTACCCCTCACCATCTTCCATTCATCATATGGGATTGCAGGTACCCACCTAGAATCGTTTGGGATTAGGACAGTTTTAGCTGAGGGAGTCAAAAGAGAGGTGTAAAAATCAGTGGTTCAACAGCAAGTAGGTCAACAGCCAGGTCCATGGAATCTGGTGGGCCTAGGGCCAGTATTAATATTTTTATCGATACTTCTGGAAAGACGAATCAGGACTGCATACATTAATTTGATGAATAACACAAACACAAAAATAGTCTTGACCTGTTCCTCGGTGATCATTTATTGTTTGGGTGCTTACCACCTACCTTCCCCACAACAGACTATAATTTCCTTTCATACAGGCATCCCTCGCTTTCTGCAATAGTTGTGAAACACGGACCACAGCGGAATGCAGGCCAATTAAACTACTCTTAGAAGACGATAGAGTGCAGTTCTTATGTAGGTAATCCTGCCCAAAGCGCGCCCCACCTATACACGGCCTGGGTCTAGCTTTTCCCTAGAGGTTTCTTCAAGGAAGTACAAAGAAACTGGAGAGTTGAACCACACGGTAATAGTGGCTAATGTTTTGTAACAAAAAGTTGGAAAGATCCAAGTTTCAGCTTATTCAATTCAAGGCAACAGCACAAATGCTCACCATTTAAAGATTAGCACTCCCCCCCCCCCCTTTCATGAAAACGGAAGAGTGGACGCGCGACCCGCAGGGACTCTTGTTCAGTGCACATCTACCTCGTACCAAGTGCTTCGTTTGACCGCATTGCCTCACTTAATCCTCACAACAGTCCGGAGAGATCGGGACCACCACCCTCCAGGTCACAGAGGCGCCCAATGGCTAGGGAGCCAGGGTAGGAAATGACACTGAAAATCAAGGCCGACCTCGAAGCGCATCCTCTTTCCCTGACCTATGCTGCCTCTAACGTGAGCAGCTTTTTGCTTAGGTGGGGAGGAAACGTTCTTCATTGAACACCCAGCACCATCCCAAAGCAAGGCACGGGCTTCGGAGCAGTCCTGGGCCACCGCTATTGCGCGGTGAAGCAATGCTCCCCAAAGAGTCCCAGACCACGAGGTGGACCATCCCTCCAGAACAATTAACCCCGGGGTGAGGCTAGTGTTTCCGAAGCCCTGGTTGAAATGCAGATATGTGACCCGGGAGGACGGACCCGATCTCTCCATTACACCTAATGAAAGAGCTGGCCCTGGGAGAACTTGACCCGACCGGTCCAGGAGTTGGGAAAGGCGACGCTGCCCTCCCCCCTCACCACCCCCCCCCCCCGCTCCCAGGCACAGGAAGGCAGGTGGGGTGGGCGTCTGGACTGCTGGAATCCCTGGGAGAGGCCGCGGGGCCGCAGCTGAACTGACAGCAAACTTTGACTTCTGGACAATTCTCTGGGAAGGGAGCGGGGAGCGCATCTCGCTCCGACAGGTCCCCGGGTCCGCGCGCCTCCCGCGGACGGGCCCCGTGCCACTGACCTGGGCCGGCGCGGCCGCCCCGCTCCCCCGCCCCCAGCGCCGCCCCCCTCCCCCCGCTCCCCGCCGCGCCCCTACCGCGCCCCCGCCACGCCCCCGCCCCGCGCCCGCGCCCCCGCCCGGGGACTGGGCATGCTCAGTCGCCGTCCGCGTCGCGGTCCCCGGGAAACCTCCGCGCGCCCTCCGCGGGCGGCTCTCGGTCGCCTCCCCGCCGCCGGCCGCCCGGGCGCCTCCCGGCGGGCTCCGCTCCCCGCGACCCAGATTCCGGGCCCGCCCCCGCCCCGCCCGCGCCCGCCCGCCCGCAGCCAGTGCGGCAGCCGCGGCCTCCCGGTGCAGCCGCGGCGCGGGGGGACGGACGGAGCGCGTGGAGCGCCGCCGCCGAGGGCGGGGATGGAGACCCGGCCGCCGCGCGCTCGGACCTGCTGAGCGTCCCGCAGCCGCCGCAGCCGCCGCCGCCGCCGGGAGCCCGGTGAGTCGCCGCGCCGGGGGCCGACCCCGGAGAGGCAGGGGCGCGAGGGGCGAACGCCCTTAGGGAGGAGGGACGTGGTGACGGGGACGCGGCACCGTGCGGGGCGCAGCGGCGAGGTAGGGTCGTGGCCAGAGAGGGGCTGGGAAGGGAAGCACGCCCGGCCTCGGTGCGGGGGCTTCGGGACCGAGATCCTTCCCCGCAACCTGCCCCCCCAGAACCAGCACCCGGGGGGGGCGGGGCGCGGGGCCGCGCGGGAGGCCGTTTGCGTTTCGGCCCAGGCGCGGGTCACCTAGCGACCGAGCGAGGGCTCTGGAGGAAGCATCCCCGGCGGAGGCCGGAATGGGAGGGGGGGACGCCGAGGGCGGCCTGGGCCCGGCGAGCGGCAGACACGGGGTCCTGGGGCTCCCCCGGGGCCGTGCGGGGGCCGCGGGCAGCGGGTCGGCCTCGCCCCCGTCCCGGAGGGGCCGGCGCGCCGCACCTGCTGCAACTGCCGGGAAAGTCCTTAGGAGAGCATCGCTCCTTCCCAGGCAGGTGCAACCGGGGAGCGTGGCGGTGGCGTGTGCGGTCGTGAGTGCCTTTCCCCCAAGTGCGGGTACGGGTGCGGGCTGTGCCTGCCCCACCTCCGAGCGGAGGTCGGGTAACACGCCTTATGAATATTTCAGGGGCGACCTCGCAGGCTCGCCTGCTTCAGATCAAGTTTAATGAACGTGGTGCTGAGCCTCGCCGCTCTCTGCACCGGCAGGTGGGCGCCCCGTGCCCTTGCGCTTTCCCAACAACCCCATCCCTTTTCTCGCACCAACCAGGAGAATGACGCCACTAACCCCCGGTGAGCTTTGGAATGGGACCACAAATCGCGTGTGTCATCTGGAGACTAGTTTTGGGCAGGCATCCAGGCATTGTTCTGCATGCCTGCAGTGTGTGCGTGTGGTGCCGGTGGCTTGACAACCGTCCTTAACCGGAGCGGCCAATATGGTGGAAAGCAGGTGCTGAGCTTGTGTCGGGATAGACGTCTTAATTCATTACCGTCTTGTGACACCCGGTGGCCACGGCGGACTTGGTCACTCTCTCCCTCCAAGTTGAATCCGAGAACAGTCTAGATGAAATTTTGAGGATGGCACACTCCGTATCCGTCCGCTTAGGGAGCTGTTCATCCCTAATGCTTTCTTTCATGGGAATAAGGAGTCAGTGTCTTAAGTAACGAGCAATCGCTGTCAAGAACGCTTAAACAGGAGCACATTAACGTAGGAAACTTTCAGGACCGGAACAAGCTGTTCGTTTAACTTCCATTGCACCATCACCTTGGGTCAACGGCACACAGGGCAGTCGGTCCTCTAAAATGGTACTCACTCCTTTGCAGAAGAAACCTGCTTTTCCCTTCCTTAGAGAGACAGGTATGTCTTTTAAAACGACCTGCGAGGCATTCTGCTAACCAAGATTTCAAGCCTCCAAGATTTACAGGATGCTGAAAGAGGCGACTCTTTTCGCGTTCCAGCCCATTCACACGGAAGCCCAAGCGCCTGGGTTTACAGATGCTTCCCAATTGGGGAAGGCTTCTCCAGCAAAGACACACACACACACTGCGGTTAGATCACGGGCTCCACCCCCGCCCGCCAGGCTGCTTCTCCCAGCCTGTTAGTGAGGACAGTCTGTCTTCGGGTGTCTGATTAATGAACAACAGAAACCCCAAGATGACTTGGGTATCTTCAATATTGTCTTTTGCTGGTTTAACTGAAAATATGAAATATTTAAAAATTGTTATTACATGTAGCTAGGACTTGACTCAGGCATAGTGATAATACGAATATCAGCTTTGTAAGAGATTTGGAGCAGTACCACGGTATTCTTTCTGCGTAAATCATTAATAGATATTAGAAAGGAATTCTATAAATTGGCAAAAGAAATGAAAATTTTATATGATAAACAGCACTTGCTAAAGTATGTTGCTGAGATGTCCAGAAAGAAACCCAGCTGCATTAACAGACACAGAATCTGCCCAGTTGAGAAGTTTGCAGAGTTGGAACACAAATCTCCAAGCGCTCTAAAGCATTCCTTGAGTCCTCTGAGAATTTTTAAGGAGTCACTGGGAGAGCTGTCAGACTTAGCAAATAAAAATACAGGCTGCCCAGTTAAATTTGAATTTCGGATAAACAATGAATAATTGTTTTTAGTATAAGTATGCCCCCTGTGACATACTTACGCTTAAAATCCATATCGTTTACTTGAAAATCAGTTTTGACGGAGCAGCTTGCATTTTATCCGGCAACTTTAGTCACTAGAAATTTCTCACTCCTCATTTTTGGGTCATGTATGGGTTGAAAAAATAAAGTGGAGCAGGAATCATATGCTGTCCTGCAGACAATCTGGGACAGGCTCAGTTCTGGTTCAAGCTATTGAAAATAACTCATGCTGAAAAGTTAGTAGTTTCAGTTCAACACGTATCTGTCGAGTCCCCCTGCCTGAGCTGCTCGTGAGAGGTGCCAGCTACAGAGTGGGGGAAGTGTGTGTGAGGGGGCGTCCACATAGAGACCTGAGGCCTGCTGGGGCCTGTGTGTGTTGCAGCCTGGGAGCCACACGGAATTCTGCTGTGTAGCTCCAGGCAGGGAGTGAGAAGACCAGCACGTTGGACGGGTCTGGCCTTGAATCAGAGAGTGAGATCTTATCCTTATCCTGGGAGGAAAAACACCCCTGGGCTTATACCTTGTGGAGGGGAGCCGGACCGGAAGTTGAAGGACTTTACCTGATGGCCTCAGCTGGAGGACGGAGTGGCCTGCTGACAATGAGGAAAGTAAGAGACGAGAAGGGGATTCTAAAAGAAAGACTTTAAATAGTTGGGGAGTTGGGGACTGGAGGGAGCAGTGGGGACAAATGCAGGGATCCGGAAATGGTACCTGGACGAATGCATTTTGCTGCATGTAACAAAGCAGTTGGTCTGCCCTTTGATTAATACCCAGAGTGCTCCTTCACTGTTCCACCACCATCCTGGTTTCTTCGGGTAAAAAGTCATGGTCGAGTAATACTGGAGTATACTATTTATATAGTATTTTGTATACAAGTAGATCTTAAAGTGTAATATTTGAGATGTTGATCGATATTCACTTGCTTCTGGCACAAATTCCTGACACAGGATTAGCAGGTGTTTTAGCTTTAACAAATCTATCGCCTCAAGTAGGAAAAGATACTAAAGGGCAATGACTGCGTGATGTGGTCCAGCTATCTTTAAGGAAGCAGATTCTGATGGTGGAGAGAATGTAGGTTTTACAGAAATAGATTCTGATGGTGGAAAGAATGTAGATTTTACAGAAATAGCACTATGTGAAAATGACCAGATGCTTGTAGTACCAGAGAGTTCCCGCTCAGAACATTCCAAATGCAATTAATTCCGAAAAAATAGGACACCACTTAACATTCGCGTCTTCGAAAACCCAGCGGGCACTTTCACTATTGATCATCAGCACAGGAAGTTTCCAGAGAAGTTGAAGATCAGACCAGCACAGGCCACGTAGAGAAGTGTTACTCATATCTTGAAGGTTCCAATTTGCCAGTCTCAAGGAAATGACACCAGAGTGCCATTCGAGATTGCGCTTGACAACAAATCTGGTTTGTCAACCATCTTCAGAAGAAGCTCCTGTGCTTGAGTGTCCTCCATATGGTTACGTTTCCACTTCATATTTTATAATAAGTTCTTGAAAATCACAAAAATCACTCTATGCTGAAATGTATAATGAAGTAGTTAATTAGGATCTTTCTTATCAAAGGATTATTCTTTAAAATAGAGCCAAAAAAATCCTATTTCAGGTATTTGTTACCGTTCCTCTTGGTAATGTCTACCAAACACGTCTTGCCTTATAATTCTTTTCATTTTTATTTTTTAATGTTTGTTTATTTTTGAGAAAGAGAGAGACAGAGCGTGAGCAGGGGAGGGACAGAGAGAGGGGGACACACAATCCGAAGCAGGCACCAGGCTCTGAGCTGTCAGCACAGAGCGCAACGCGGGGCTCGAACTCATAAACCGCGAGATCATGACCTGAGCCAAAGTCAGACACTCAACCGACTGAGCCACCCGGGCGCCCCGTGTTGCCTTATAATTCTGATAGTAGATGAGAAAAAAAAGTGATCTAGCACATACTAAGCTTGCTAAAATTTCCAGGCAGTTAGACCACAGGTTGTTTTTTTCAGCAAGATTTCACACGGATATGGCTTATTAAAGAACGGCTTACTGCAGTGGTCTCTAATGACAAGCTTATGTGCACGATCACCCCAAGAGAGCTTTAACTGAAATTGTGTGCTCAGTTCACAGTCTAAGTCCTCAGTAAATACTCTGAATTTAAAGAATCTGAAGACAGCGTGTTCTTGCATCCCAAGAGCTTTTAACCCTCCAGCGCACTTCTGCTGACCACAAGCAAGTCTTATTTTACCTCATTTCTGTGCCGTGAAATGGAAGATATGCACATTTAGAAAAAGAAAATCGTGCCAGCTCCAATCCTCTACGTCTATAAAATAGATGCTAACTGTGACTACTGTTCTGAGGGATAAATAATTTCATTTTCAGGATAATTAGACAATCTGTGTATTGTCTGTGTACCCTCCAATGTTTTAGACACCATCAAGATAATTCACAATTTGCTGTTTCATTTTTTGCTTTTTTGGTACAAAGCAAGATGATTGTGGTAAATGCTTAAGAAGGACTCATTAAACCCCTTTAAAAAATCAGTCTCAAACAAGCTAATAACTGCAGAATTCAAAGGTCTTTATATAGCTTTTAAATGTTGTTTCCCTCTTAATTACTGGTATTAGGACTTGGTTAATTAGAAGTCTTGGTATAAGAGCTTACTTCAGCTGCTAGAACTCTCCCTCCTATTTCCCTCGTACAAGTAGATGGCAAAAGGCTGCCATGTGTTTTGAAGGTTTCATTCATGATGAAACGAATAATTTATTTATCCCACAGCTGTTTTTTGGCTTAGCTTATATCAGTGACATCATAAACTCTGTTTCCTATTTTTTTTATATCACCACTTGGCATTATAAATATTTTAAGTGTGAATCCATCTCTGCAATGAATTTGCTGCACAAGTACCTTTCTTCCTTTTTCCTTTAGAAGAAGAGTAAGAATGTTCTCCCCTTCAGAATTTAGAAGACAGGTTTTCTGAAGATTCTACATTCCAGTAGAACACTTAAAAAGTTTATCTTGAAAGAGAGTGAGAGTACGCAGGGAGAGGGGCAGAGAGGGAAGGAGAGAGAATCCCAAGCAGGCTCTGAACTGTCAGCGCGGAGCCTGATGCAGGGCTCCAACTCACAAGCCGCAAGATCGTGACCTGAGCCTAAATCAAGAGTCAGACGCTTAACAGACTGAGGCACCCAGGTGCCCCTCCAGTAGAACATTTCAATTTTAATTAGATTTTCTTTGGCCTTAGAATCCATTTAAGTTAGCAAAAACTTAAAAAAAATTTGTTTTTACTTAAGAAGTTAAATCATACATTCTCTTAAAATGGTAAGCATTTGTCATAGTTGTTTTAATTAAAATGTGTATTATGCACATCGCTAGTCATAATTTTTAAAGCCTGTATTAAAATGCCTAACATAGAATTTTGACTTTCATATTGACTCATGTGTGATGTGTATGCAGCCCAACAGTAAACCCAGTATATAAAAATCAAGACTTAAAAAAGGATTGGGGTTACAGTTTTTGCTTCACTGAAGAGTTCTTTGTTGTATCAGAAATTTCTCCTACTACTTTAAACTGTGGATAACGTAGTGTGTTTAAAATAGAGCTAGACCATCAGATTTTTATATCTACAACATCCTTCTGGAAAGCATCTGTAAATGGGGCTGTGGAGTCATCTTTGAGGGGGAGAGGCAGAAATAAGGTCTAGGATGTGGTCTAATAGCTGGGTTGACCAGCTGTACCCAAAGAATGTTCACAGGTGTGGAGGCCAAGATGGTTTCTGTTGGCCTCAGACACCGACATGTCAACGTTTTATCAATGACTCAGGTATACTTGACCATATGCACATTAGGTTAGCTGATGTTGCAAAGCTCAAAGCACTAGTGTGTTTGAATGACAATCTTTTTTTTTTTTTTTTTTAATTTTTGAAAGAGAAAGAGAGAGAGAGCATGAGCAGGGGGAGGGGCAGAGAGAGAGGGAGACAGAATCCGAAGCAGGCTCCGGGCTCTGAGCCGTCAGAGCCTGATGTGGGGCTCGAACTCACACACCACAAGATCATGACCTGAGCTGAAGTCGGACGCTTAACGGACTGAGCCACCTGGGTGCCCCTGAATGACAATCACTATTAAATCTGATATCCCTGAGCCCAGAGCAAGGGCTGAAACTAAGACTGTACTTAAGAAGAAATGATGTTGTCAGAGACTCTTAAACATGGAGAACAAACAGAGGGTTGCTGGAGGGGTTGTGGGGGGGGTGGGGATGGGCTAAATGGGTAAGGGGGCATTAGGGAATCTACTCCTGAAATCATTGTTGCACTACATGCTAACGAACTAGGATGTAAATTTAAAAATAAAGTATTTTTAAAAAAGAAGAAAAACAGATGTTGGCTTCATTTAGGATGTAAAATTAGTTGCCCAAGGACATGGGAGTGGCAGTCCTAGTTAACAACAGTTTGGGTTGTAAAAAGTAGTTTTAGTTCACTTGAGTATTAACCAACAATACAAAAGAAATCAACGCTATCTTTGGTTAGACTCAGAGATGAATAGAGTCTATATCAGAAACACACAATATAACACACTATACTCAAAATGATGCATGGCGAGGGGCGCCTGGGTGGCTCAGTCGGTTAAGTGTCCGACTTCAGCTCAGGTCACGATCTCGCAGTCCTTGGGTTCGAGCCCCGCGTCGGGCTCTGGGCTGATGGCTCAGAGCCTGGAGCCTGCTTCCGATTCTGTGTCTCCCTCTCTCTCTGCCCCTCCCCCATTCATGCTCTGTCTCTCTCTGTCTCAAAAATAAATAAACGGTAAAAAAAAAATGATGCATGGCGAGCCACCTGTCAGGGATGTAATAAGAGGGACTCTCTCTGTTGGGCTGGACGCTGGCACCCATGACCTCAAAAGCACCTCCTAAATCTGATTATGCACTTTACACTGAGCTCCCAGGCACTTCTACGTGAATCTGCCAATGTCTAATTCAGCCTGGTACTATTTATGTAATATGTAACTATTATACATCCTTTTGTTGATTTATAATATCTATTCTTATTCTTTCTACTTAATGATGATTCCCTAGGTAATTAATCAATCATCACTTAAAGTAAGTGCCTCCATTCTGTGACCACCTCGGGTTCAATTTAAAAGGCTACTTACAGGTATTCTTTCATTACCTAAGATCAGAATTGAAATTCTTAGTTCAAAAAGGTATGTATACTGAAGAGCCATACAATGGGCATGTGTCCAGGCTCTAAAATAAAATCGCACAGCACACCTAATCAACTCAGAGATGGAAGGCGAGCATGTGCCCCCCCTGTTCTCTCTGTGTACTCACTACTCCGCACTGTGTTTTGGCTTTCAAAGATATTTGTTTATAGTGTAGGGCGGACACTTTTCATTCCTTTTTTTTTTTTTTTTTAATTTTTTTTTCAACGTTTATTTTTGGGACAGAGAGAGACAGAGCATGAACGGGGGACGGGCAGAGAGAGGGAGACACAGAATCAGAAACAGGCTCCAGGCTCTGAGCCATCAGCCCAGAGCCCGACGCGGGGCTCGAACTCCCGGACCGCGAGATCGTGACCTGGCTGAAGTCGGACGCTTAACCGACTGCGCCACCCAGGCGCCCCAAGAAACGGACTCTTTTTTTTTTTTTTTTCAACGTTTTTTATTTATTTTTGGGACAGAGAGAGACAGAGCATGAACGGGGGAGGGGCAGAGAGAGAGGGAGACACAGAATCGGAAACAGGCTCCAGGCTCCGAGCCATCAGCCCAGAGCCCGACGCGGGGCTCGAACTCACGGACCGCGAGATCGTGACCTGGCTGAAGTCGGACGCTTAACCGACTGCGCCACCCAGGTGCCCCACTTTTCATTCCTTTTGAACACTGCCTTCTGAACCCCCTTCCCGTGTTGGGGGCTGTCCTACATTATGAGGCAGAGCCCGCCCCCCCACCATAGGAGCTAAAATGCTGATACATCATCCTTGCATCCTGGGCCCATGACCCAGACCCTGCCCTGGGGGCGGCTGTTCCAGACAGCAACACCCCTTGGCCAATGCTGGGGGACAGCGGTGTCTGCTCCAGAGTCTCGACACAGTGGCATCAGAAGTATCTTTACTGGACCAGCTCCGTGTCATCATTTCAAGAGTTATTTTTGGCTACCTAACCTCTAAACCTAGTTCTCTACCCCTCCTGGAGATTCGGTGGGTTACCGTCGGAATAAGTTCCTTTTCTGCTTAAACAGACAGAGCTAGTTTCTGTCCCTTGTGATAATAAGCCCTGACTGTCAGAGGGTGCAAGTCCGTGCTTATGCTGGCGTATCAGTCGGTCACTAGGACCTGCTGAACGCGATGCACTCTGAAAAACACTAATGGAAATGTGTGTTCATTTTCCGAGTACTTTGGAATAAGGCACCTTGCTTGGCACTGGAGAGGAGAGGCACACGAAGCTGGTATTTTCAAATCAGTGCTATGGGGACAAGCAGGAGGAGGCAGGGACACCACTGTCAGAGAAGATGGAGGCAGGTATCATTTTGAGGGTTTACTGATTCTAAAGATTGATTTAGCATGGGGCCAAAGGGTTGAGATAAGAAAGGATGCTTGGGGGTGGGCACCTGGGTGGCTCAATCGGTCATGATCTCATGAGTTTGAGCCCTGCATTGGGCTCTGTGCTGACAGCTCAGAGCTTGGAACCTGCTTCGGATTCTGTCTCCCTCCCTCTCTGTCCCTCCACCCACTCACGCGCTCGCTCTCTCTCTCTCTCTCTCTCTCTCTCACAAATAAACACAATTTTAAAAAGAGAGAAAGAAAGGATTCTTGGGAAAATTCCAAGAGGCAATTTTTTTTCACCTTAACATTTATGAAATTAGGAAACACTGCTAGAATGTGTCATATTTTAATTGCCACTTTTTCTCCTAAACCCATCTACCATATTTCACAAATACAAGATGTCATTGGTATACACTGTTTTTAACCACTAACAAACAAGCTCGGTAAATATTTTTAAATGGCAATGCCTAACACCATACAGAGGCTCTACAGTCGAGGGTGTAAAGTCTCTACAAGAACTAAGTCAGTCATGGAAATGGGTTAGATGCCAAATTCCTGTTTATTTTTGTTGTACTCTCCCAAGGCTGTTGAAGAGTCATAGATTTACCGCTAACTTCTGATATGAACAAAGTCAGGTGTTAATCATCACTGCTTGGCTAGAAAAACGCCTAATATGCTTACAGTGATTCTCAGTTTTGTTGATGGTGCCTTTTTTTTCTTTTTTTGGTAAGTTTCTATTTGGAAAATGTCAAATATATACAGAAGTAGACAGAATAGTATAATGGATCCTAATACTCAATAATCATCAACTCATGACCAGTACTGTTTGATTTCTAACCTATTGTCTTTCCACCCCATTTTCTTTTGAAGCATATCCTAGACACATATCATACCATTTGTAAATATTTGTGTATGTATCTATAAAATACAATGACTCTTCAAAAACACATAATCACAATAACATTATACTCTGGAAAAATATAGCTATAATTTGTGGCATCTTTTCTTAATAACAGATTTTGTGTTCATTAATTAGGTTTTAAGCTGTTTTTATCTTTGGAGGTTTTTAAAAAGAAAAACAAATTAAGCCCACTTTAGTGTCCACTGATTTCTTTTTAAGAAATTAATATGATGCTGGTAGGTTATACTGCAGCTCTGAATAGTGTTGATCTCGATTTTTCCATTCTGTAGCTTTTATATGAATGTGTTCTCTAGTTGAGAACTAGAACTGCCGTTCTTGCCATTTCCAAAGCAATCTTCAGAAAAGTCCTATCTACGCCTTTTCTGTTTTTGTCCCTAAAAGGAGGATCCAGAATCACTGTCCAAGTGGCTCGGACATGCTGTTAGATGATGGGCACACCCACACTGAACCCTGCCAGCATTTGTTAACACAAACTCCGTGACTTTCCTGTTGAATGTTTTCAGCGCGTCTTCATCCGTGTCACATCCAGCACTCAAGCTGCAACTTCTGCCCTAGTCGGATACTGTTCTAGAAGGAGGATGGGCTTTTTGAATCCCCCCACCTATTGCAGGCAGCTCTCTGGTTCCTGAAGCCTTAGTTTCTTTTTCTTTTCTTCCTTTTCTTTCTCTCTTTCTCTCTCTCTTTTTCTCTATCTCCCTCCCATCTTTCTTTCTTTCTGTATGGATTCACAGAGATTAAGGGCACTGGACCTCAGGAGGCTAGGAGTACCATCTAGTGTATGTCATCTTTAAATTTAAGTTTCTGTTTTTAGCAAAGTAATACCTGTCCCTTAAAACATCACATAAATATCTGTCAAGTAATCTGTCAGTTCATTTTTCATGGAGACAGCCTTTGTTAAGCCCCCATTCACCATCATCCTGAGAATTCTTTTCCCCTTTCTCAAATATAGGATCTGATTGCTGGGTCCAATGTCTTTCTCATTCTCTACCTTCATTTCGGTAGAATGTTTCCTTTAGAAACTCCTTAAAAGGCATGCTTGGGAGGTACATGGAAGGCCTGTGTGTCTGAAATTGACTCCATTCTTTTCTCATCCCTAATATTTTGGCTGGGTATAGAAATCTGAACTGGAAAGAGTTTTTTTCTCAGAATTTTTATTCTTGCTTCCATGTTCCCACTGACAAACTGGACACTGATTCTTAGCTCTTTGTGTGTGAACTGTTTGTTTTTATTCCCCCACTGGATACATTTATGTTGTAAAAGTGCACATTGATATGCTTTGGTGAGCATCTTTTGTTGTTTAAGGAGCTGGGTATCCTCTGGGTCCTTTTGATTGAAGATTCAGTTCCTCAGTTCTTGGAATTTCTTGTATTATTTCTTCAATAATTTTTTCACATACTTTTTCACTTTTATTTCTCTCTGGAATATCTGTTGTTTGAATACTGAATCTTTTTATCCCATTTTTCATCTTTTTTGTCAATTTCTTCTCAGCAGATTTCCTCAAATCTGGGAGATTTCCTCAACTTCCATCTCCGTTGTTTAAAAAAAAATGCTAAGAACATTTTCTTACTCTCTTAATGTGATTTTTTATCGTTTCTTGTGTCTCTTTCATGAGTGTAATATCTTTCTAATATCTATGAAAATTAATTATGATGTATTGATTATTTTCTTCTCTTTGCATTGTTTGTTTCTTCCAAATTATGCCTTTTTTCACTTTTCTTTGAGTCTCTATAATTCAATCAAGTTAGAAACGTTTCCTAATTCTTTGATAATCCCTGGCTGTCCATTCATATTTAAGACTGAGGCACTAAAATGCTGACTGGAAGCTTTCCATGGGGCTTGTTGGCCATATCGTGTCACAGCAGTCCAGTGAGGGGCTGGTGCTTCACTGGGGGAGATCCACCTGTGTGTTGGGTAATTTCCTGAGGGATAAATCCCCAGTAGCCTGGGGAGAAGCATTATAGCTGCCTCTGACCAGGGAGTTGAGTGGAAGAAGAAGCCTGGATAAATCTCACATTTATCATGCAGACTTTTATTTAGCTCCTTCTAGTCAGGATGACCGTTCAATCTCATTTTCTTGTGTCCAGAAGTTCAGAGCCTCTCTAGCTCAACCTCTTCAAGAATAAATCTCACCTCTTCTGACAGAATGGAGCGCGGTTATACTTGCTTTCCAAGAATGGGGAAGGAGCTCTACCTATTCCTTATGAAAAATGCCCACCAAGCCTCCTGTGTTGGCTTCATTCTACACTACCACTTTTAGAGGAACTGGGCATCACTAACTCCTGAATATGACCAAGAGTCCATATTCTCAATGGTACTGCCTTTGGATCAGTTCCCTGACTGCAGGCTTAATCAGTTAGGCTACGTAAATTACCATTTGTTCATCCTTTCAGCCTCTAGAAATCTGCTGATATCTCACGTACGCTCCTATTGCCCTTAGCCTTATGGATTTACACCTTTTTGATTTCTTTATTCTCATGTCAGTGGGATTTTGGGGGGGGGGGGGGGCGCCATGTTTATTTGTTTACTTACTAATTTTTTTTTGAGAGAGAGAGTGTGTGAGTGGGGGAGAGGGGGAGGGAGGGGGAGAGAGAGAGAATATGAATCTCACGCAGGCTCCACAGTCAGCTTTGAGCCCAACGCAGGGCTCATTCCCATAACTCTGGGATCATGACCTGAGTTGAAATCAGGAGTTGGACACACAGCCGACTGAGCCACTCAGGTGCCCCTTTTTCTGCCATGTTTAAATGGAAGTCCATGACAGAAGCTTTAAGTTAAAAGGGATTATAGATGTAAAATACTGTTAACTACAGCAGCAATAATTGCAGTGAGACAATTCCTACTTAGTAAGGACCTCATGCTGCCTGTGTGAACTCCCATAACGACCATTCTTGTTTATTGCTCCCCTGAGCCTCTAACCCACAGTAAATCTTAATGCTGTCTTAACCTACTCATACCACTTTCTTAGCAAAGTATTCCACCTCACACACACTACTATAAATAACATGTACTCCCCCCTAAAAAAGAGAATTTCATATCAGTGATCAGAATTTTGCGTCACATCCACGAAAAATCCATAACAATGACATACTGGTCAGGAACGCGTGCCTAAGAGGATAGTCCAGTTTAGTCTGACGTGGCTGAAAGGTATTTTCATTTGAGACAGCTCAGAGCGTCTTTTTTTAATGTTTATTTATTTTGACACAGAGAGAGAGAGAAAGAGTGGGAAGAGGGGCAGAGAGGGAGGGAGACACAGAATCCCAAGCAGGCTCCATGCTATCAGTTCAGATCCTGATGTGGGGCTCGATCCCATGAGCTAGGAGATCGTGACCTGAGCTGGAATCAAGAGTCGAAGGCTCAACCAACAGAGTTGCCCTGGTGCCCCTGAGACAGCTCAGATCTTCTACACTGACTTCAGAAAGGCCCTAGACTCCATATGTGAAATCTGCTAGATTTTCTACGCCTGGAGGACAAAGACTGTATCCTGTTTATTTTGTGTCTCTGGTGTCTAGAAAGAACTGAACATGATAAGTGAACACGTTTGTTGACTGGCAGTTAGAGCCGAGGTCTTTTCCTACCAACTGTGGCTGTCTGGCCTTGGACAAGTGATTTGTTGGATTTGACTGAGGTCCCAAAAGACAAGGTCACCTTGTAGAGGTGAAGAGGAAGGAAGGGGTCAAGAGTGGAATACTAGGGAACACTTACACTTAAAAGGCAGAAGAATGTGAAACGGGTGGAACCAGGAGAAGGGGTGATCATGGAAGGCAAAAACAGGCCGCAGCATCACATGAAAGCATATCAACTATGGTAAAGTCAAGGAAATGGAGCTTGGACTAGACAGTGCTCTGCCTTCAATGAAGCATTTCCGTACTCACTCCTTCACTCTTGCTGTAGGTGAGGTGTGCTCACGTGTGTGAACGGTGTGTGCTGTGTGTATCGCGGAGGGGCTGTGTGTGATAGGAGAAGGGAACCAGAGCCCAGAGCCTATGCAGTAACCAGCTGGAAGCATCTCTGGTGGGTTAAGAAGGATGCGAGTTGCTCCTATGTAATCAACCTCTAGCAGCTCTTGGAATTACTTAGCCTGGTTTAAGCTGAATAAAAACGTTTGAGTTGGGGAATAAGAATCCTCTGGTGTGATTTGCTGCAGGCCATTCGTGCTCTTTGTCACCAACCAATGGAATCTTCTGCAGAAACATCATGGCCTGGAATTTGGAAATAAGTAGGTGACTTCAGTCTGACTATATTTCACCTATCCTAAGACTTTTTTCCCCACTAAGCCACTGAAATCGGGCTGCAGCAAATTAGCAGCATTTTATCCTTCCTTAAGGACACATGACATAATGGCGCATCTTATCCTTTATGGCACTGATGAGATACCACCGGGAAGAATAAAATAATATGTACTCAGCAAACGTTTATCGTCATGCATATTAAGTCATAGCTCTAAAATAAGTTTAAAACTACTTTTTTTTTTTAATTTCTTTTACAGTACGAATAGTTGCTGCAGCCCAACCTAATAAGTGACTGGGGTCAGCGACTGCCTTAGGGGCGCAATAGCTGTTTGCCTCCAGGCCCCTGGAAATGCCCTAATTCACTTGGATTTTCCTGTCAAGTGTTTCTAACATATGTCCTCATTGTATTATCATTATATGAAAGAGAAAATTTAATAAAGAGTATCAGTCTAGATTGGCAAAATCATATCCATTTAATTTTTATGTAGTCATGAGGTTACCATTCTTTTATTGCGGTTTTATTTAGAAATTTGACTTTTAGGGGCATCTGGGTGGCTCAGGATGTTGGGCATCCAATTCCTGATTTCAGCTCAGGTCATGATCCCACAGTTCATGGGTTTGAGCCCTGTGTCGGGCTCTGTGCTGACAGCGTGGAGCCTGCTTGGGATCTCTCTCTGCCCCTCCCCTGCTTGCATTCTCTCTCTCTCTCTCTCTCTCTCTCCCTCTCTCTCTGCCCCTCCCTGACTCACACTCACTCTTTCAAGATAAATAAATAAAACTTAAAAAAAAATTTTTTTAATGTAACTTTTAAAACTCAAATAAAGAATTGAGAATGTACAAAATCCACACAAGTATTTTTGTGGAAAAATGAATTAATACCTAGAAGGTATGATTTTGAAATGCCCTTATTCTTTTAAAGATGAAAGACAAGTCTGGGGCGCCTGGGTGGCGCAGTCGGTTAAGCGTCCGACTTCAGCCAGGTCACGATCTCGCGGTCTGTGAGTTCGAGCCCCGCGTCGCGCTCTGGGCTGATGGCTCGGAGCCTGGAGCCTGTTTCCGATTCTGTGTCTCCCTCTCTCTCTGCCCCTCCCCCGTTCATGCTCTGTCTCTCTCTGTCCCAAAAATAAATAAACGTTGAAAAAAAAAAATTAAAAAAAAAAAAAGTAAGATGTAAATAAAATAAAATTGGTAGTAATCCTGAAAAAAAATGGAATTATCGGGGGCGCCTGGGTGGCTCAGTCGGTTAAGTGGCCGACTTCGGCTCAGGTCATAATCTCGCGGTCCGCTGAGTTCGAGCCCCGCGTCGGGCTCTGTGCTGACAGCTCAGAGGCTGGGGCCTGTTTCATATTCTGTGTCTCCCTCTCTCTCTGCCCCTCCCCCGTTCATGCTCTGTCTCTCTCTGTCCCCCAAAAAATAAATAAACGTTGAAAAAAAAAAAATTTAAAAGATGAAAGACAAGTTTTACCGGTTCTGCTTTCCCCGCCCTTTGCTCCCTCCATGAGAACAGTGCAGACACGTTGGCAACCACAGAGAAAGCCAGAAAGTCACTGCACCTTTAAAGCGGATCGTCGACATATTTGCAGGCAGCCGTGGATCCCTCCGTCGCTATAAATCACGAAAATAAACCCTGGATGAGTGTTTTATTCCTGAAGAAGGGGAAAGAAAACCTTCCTAGCTGTCATTTTCATGAGTGGCAGCAGAGCACTTTTCAAGCTAAGCAACAGAGGAGGAAAGTTCTGGAATGTGGCCTCAGGGAGAGTGTTCTGCATGAGCGTTATACCTCTAACGTGGCATGCTGGACAGCATGTGTGAAATGTAATCTGAAAGATTTGTCACTTTTCCAGGGTGGTGAATTTGCACGTCGCTTGCTCTCTCTCATCTGCATACCTGTAATAAAGTCAAAAACTGCACGTTATACATGTTTCAAATGCTCAAAAATCGCCTTAGAAATTTTTCTTTCCTTTCTCTTCCCTCCCCTGCCAATCCTCGCGCCCCCCCCCCCACCTCCCTTCCTATTCCACGTGGTGACTATGTTCTATCCTCCGAAGACTGACTCCCTC
The DNA here is from genome assembly GCF_007474595.2 of Lynx canadensis. Lineage (NCBI taxonomy): Eukaryota > Metazoa > Chordata > Mammalia > Carnivora > Felidae > Lynx > Lynx canadensis. The sequence continues at coordinate 6,203,002 of NC_044312.2, forward strand.
ATCTGTCTAGGGCTCCCTGGCACTGACACAGTGCTTCTTAGGACTTGACAAGTAGGAAGCATGATGGAAACTTAGCCACTACCTGAACTTGCTAATTCAGACCTATTTATTCACCTCATTTGGGTCTGATACTTGGCCCACCAGATTTAAGAAGACTGACCTCCACGTCCTTGTGTTTTGTGGGCGGGCTCAGCCAGAGCCCAGCCCCACACTCGGCAGGTGGCTTAGCAGCCACTCCTTATCCCCAGCCCTCACTGCCCTTGCCTGTGATCCCACAGAGACGTGCCTGTTTGGGAGCAATTCTGAAGTGGTTATATCTTAAAACCACCTGAGCTTCAAACCCTTCTCCTCCGCTTACCTTCCCCACCTAGACATACAGGTCTTCCGCCAAAGAGGAAGAAAGGGTGGAAAAGAGGGGCCCGTATCTCTTTCTGCCAGAGTCCCAAATCTCTCCTTGACTGATGGAGGGATGTCACCACTGTGATTTCACTGGACTTCAGCAGAGCACAAGTAGCACACTCTGAGACCATTCAAGAGGGAAATGGAAATTTCCCCATAGGTTAAGATCATTTACTTGGAGTTTATTATTGTCATCAGGAAAATTTTCTCAACTACTTTTAGAAAATATGTAAAGTGACATAATATAATAAGGACACAGAATAAACGGAATTGAACCAAATTAACCTTAGGCTTTTTTCTGATACCCAAAGTGGCTTTTGATCAATCGTATTTTTAGGGGAGAAAACTACAAAACTTAGTATTTCTGGACCTTACCGTCCAATGTGCCATTGTTTTCTTCTCTCATCTGAAATGAGAAGAAAAGCTCAAAGTGAGGAAATTAAATCAGTGGCAAATGATTTCCATACCGCTGACCTTGAACTTATCATCTGCAGGGTTCAAGTGGGGGATATCCCCCCTCCCTCCAATGCTAAATGGACTTTTTTTTCACTACTGATAAAAAAAACTTTGTCTTTTAAATCCACTCTGGGTTGGGGGGAAGGGTAGTGGAATGTGTTTTCATCTCCTGATTATAATGACATATTTTGAGATTGACCCGTTTGATTGATTTTTTTTTCTCCTTAGTTGTGTTGTAGCGTGAAAAGAAAACAACAAGAAGCAGTTAGGGAACTCTAAAGGGGAATGGAACTTATTTTGTTTTTCAGTGACATCAAGAAAACTCGTTCAAGTTAGTATATACCTCCTGCGTAGATGTGGAATATTTTACCAACCATTACACAGATTTTTATGTGCAGCAAAAAACAAACAGACAAAACAGTAAACAAATATTTTCATCTGCAAGGTGAAAACTAAAACATACAGAGGTAGACCGAAAGCAAACCAAGAGAAAATGCTGATTTGAGGACCGTGTCTCACTGATCAATAACTCAAAGAATAATTTGGGGAGAGTGAAATCACCACAGCAATGGCAGTCTGGCCCGAGCTTGCATTTCATTGGATTTTCCCCAAGGGAGCACTAGGTTGACTTTGAGGGGAAGGGTACTTTTACTGCTAGTTACTTCAGAATTATACTACCAAGGATTCAGATGTCCTTGGAAATGTGGTCTCAGGAAAGGCTATAAAACCCACCCTTTGGGGCTCTGTTGTGTAACTTCCCATAAAAGGTTCTCATTGGGAAACTTTCAGATCTGCAGTGTATTTGCCTCAGGAAAGGAAACAGGGTGGTTTTTAGTGCAGGAGTGACCCTTATATTCAAGAGTCCCCTAGCTCACTCCCAGAGGAACACTAAGTTTTCATGTACAGATGGACATCCAGGCCTTGATTATCCCCAGCTCTGCACTTTAGCTGGAATTGAATGTGCTGTTCATTTCTTTCAATCTTAAGTCAGTCCAGAATTTTCCCTCCGTGGTTTCCAGAGGCAGCACAGGGGAGTGATTAATAGCGTCTCAGGAGCCACGCTGCGGGGTTGGGAATCCCAGCTCTGCCAGTAAGTAGTAGCTGTGTGACCACGGAAAGCTGCTTCACCTCTGTGTGCCTCCACTTTCCCAACTGTAAAATGGAGACACTATTATTCACTGCATAGAGTGACTGTGAGGTAAGCTGATACAAACAAAGCTCCTCGAATACTGCCTGGTGCATGGTAAGCACTTGGTAAATGTGAGCCAGCCACAAGACTTTACGCTGACATTACATTTTTAAATTAAATGTTATTTCTTAAATGTGTTCCATACAACATTTAAAAAAAAAGAAAACTAGGATGACCCCAAATTAGGGAAATTATTGAGAGTGGAGCACTGTTTACTTTGTGGATTGTCTTTTATTTACACATAAATATGAGTCCACAAGCATTTTGGGTTGTTATAGGGGATTCAGTCAGTTAGAATTTGAAGGCTACATATGTCGCTTTTTTTTGTCTCATGTAGGGATTATGACTTTAAAGAAAGTGTTTCTGTTCCCTCTAGTTGAGTGTCTAATTCAGTCCCTGTGATACTCAATAGAGAGGTTGGTTTCTAACAGGCAGGGTCACCCCGAGGTACTCTACAAAGAGCCCTAGGAGGTTTTTCGCTCAAAGGGGCCGCAGCAGGTTCTTTGATACCAGAAGAGACGATGAGTTTTCAAAGCTGCAGACCACGCCTGCCGTCCCTTTCTTCCCAGCTGGAAAATAAAAGTACAGAGGAACCTAAGCCCACACACAGCACTGAAGTGTCACCTGATCTCTGGAGGTGTTTGATGCACGGGGCACAGTCATCCGATCCTTCCCTGCAGAGCGGGTCAGGGCAGTGTCCTCACACTCGTGGAGACGAATCACTGCACGTAAACGGAAGACTAGGAGACCCAGGATTATGGTCATATTGTTTATTTTGGTTTAAAAAAAAAATCTAAGGGGTTTTCTTTTTCTTCCAGTGGGGACATTTTTCGTTTATGAGTGCTGTTATGGAACAGTGCTGTTAAAGACACGCATTTCTCTAGAAGGGTGCAGGGTTCATCCCAACAAATCCATACTGAGCCTCCAGTGTGCCAGGCACTGTATCAGGCCTTGGGGCTTCCCCGGGGCCCGAGAGGGGCATGTAGTCCAGAGGGGAAAGAAACACGGAGCACATCACCTCATTACAGGAGGAGAGATTTAAATACAGCAGGTAATTCTGGTGTCCACCTGGTTACACGCCCCTCTCGAGAGGCAGTTTCAGGGAAGAGACGGCACACAGAGCAGTCCGCACACTGTCCTTGCACTCGGGGAAACAGGTGGCATTGGAGCTCACATGTGACCAAAACAGGGCAAACGTTACATAAGTAATACCTGAATAAATCTGAATTAAACAGAAGAGTGGATATCAGTGTTTTTCAATTAGTGAGACGGATACAAACAAGACAAGCGCCTTCATTAATTGAGTGAAGGTCGACAGGCATGTGTGTAAAATACTTGGGAAGTCTCTCCGAGCTGCTGTTTTGTTAGAACGCTGTGCACATCAGAAGCAGCCTCCAAGTCTCCCTGACCTCTCTGGCCCTGTCCAGCGCTCGAAAAAAATGCTGCTTTGGCTACAAAGGAATCGGTTAACTCAGAACCACTCAGGGAAAAGCAACTCAAAAGACATTTTCTTAAATCGCAGTGGCTCAGAGTATCATACTTTGCACGCCAAACTATCTGTTGCACGCTCCTACCATTCGCACAGATTGTCTAGTTAACAGCAAATAGGCCATTGGCAAGTGTGCCTCCTTTAAAACAAAGCTGGATTTAAAAAAATAAAGTAACCAGTAATTTTTTTTTAGATGAAACATTTAGCGAGGTTATTGAATGAATACACAGCAAGCAGTGAGTTAAACAGCATTTACACAAGTTTTCCACTCAAAGCCATTTTTGGTGTTTCCTTTTTGGGGGACACATAATTAGAACTAATCGTTGTCTTTGTTTCCTGTTTGGGGGACAGATAATTGGAACTAATTGTTATTTTTCCATCCCTTCACTTTTCCCATCCAACCAGTAAGTCCAGTTGATTCTACCTTCTGAATATTTCCCACTTCTGTGCACTTCTCTCTACCACCACTGTAGGTGGCCCAGTTCAGGTCACAATTTGCCAGGATTTATCTAAACAGTCCCTTCAACGTGAATAGACACTTCTCTAAAGAAGACATCCAGATGGCCAACAGACACATGAAAAGATGCTCAACGTCACTCCTCATCAGGGAAATACAAATCAAAACCACACTGAGATACCACCTCACGCCAGTCAGAGTGGCTAAAATGAACAAATCAGACTATAGATGCTGGAAGGATGTGGAGAAACGGGAACCCTCTTGCACTGTGGGTGGGAATGCAAATTGGTGCAGCCGCCCTGGAAAACAGTGTGGAGGTTCCTCAGAAAATTAAAAATAGACCTACCCTATGACCCAGCAATAGCACTGCTAGGAATTTACCCAAGGGATACAGGAGTGCTGATGCATAGGGGCACTTGTACCCCAATGTTTATAGCCCCAGTTTCAACAGTAGCCAAATTATGGAAAGAGCTTAAATGTCCATCAGCTGATGAATGGATAAAGAAGATGTGTTTTGGGGTGCCTGGGTGGCGCAGTCGGTTAAGCGTCCGACTTCAGCCAGGTCACGATCTCGCGGTCCGTGAGTTCGAGCCCCGCGTCGGGCTCTGGGCTGACGGCTCAGAGCCTGGAGCCTGTTTCCGATTCTGTGTCTCCCTCTCTCTCTGCCCCTCCCCCGTTCATGCTCTGTCTCTCTCTGTCCCAAAAATAAATAAACGTTGAAAAAAAAATTAAAAAAAAAAAAGAAGATGTGTTTTATATATACAATGGAATACTACTTGGCTGTGAGGAAGAATGAAATCTGGCCATTTGCAGCAACATGGATAGAACTGGAAGGTATTATGTTAAGTGAAATAAGTCAGGCAGAGAAAGATACCATACGTTCTCACTCATACGTGGATCCTGAGAAACTTAACAGAAGACCATGGGGGAGGGGAAGGGGGAAAAAAGTTAAAGAGAGGGAGGGAGGCAAACCATAAGAGACTCTTAAACACTGAGAACAAACTGAGGGTTGATGGGAGGTGAGGGAGAGGGAAAAGTGGGTGATGGGCATTGAGGAGGGCACCTGTTGGGATGAGCACTGGGTGTTGTATGGAAACCAATTTGATAATTATATTTAATATAAAAAATAAATAAAATTTAAAAAGTCCCCTCAGTGATTCTTCACTTGACAAAATGATCTTTTATTTTAGAAGATAATTTATTTTTTTTTTAAATTTTTTTTTTTTCAATGTTTATTTATTTTTGGGACAGAGAGAGACAGAGCATGAACGGGGGAGGGGCAGAGTGAGAGGGAGACACAGAATCGGAAACAGGCTCCAGGCTCCGAGCCATCAGCCCGGAGCCTGACGCGGGGCTCGAACTCACGGACCGCGAGATCGTGACCTGGCTGAAGTCGGACGCTTAACCGACTGCGCCACCCAGGCGCCCCAATTTTAGAAGATAATTTAATAAATATTTAATTTATTAGTATTTAATAGAATTTGATAAATAATAAGTAAAATATTAATAGTAATGAGTACCAACTCATTGAGTGCATGTTATATACCTGTCACTGTGCTAAGCACCTTACATGCTTTGGTTCATTCAATCCTTAGTACAACCATACAAGGTAGTTATTAATTTCTTGCCCCACTTAAGAGGGTGAAAACTAAACCCTGGAGAGGTTAAACAAATCGTCTAAAGTCACTTAGTTAGTGGTAGATCCCAGAGATGAACTCTGTCTCCAAAACTTGTGCTCTTAACCAGCATGCGCATGCTGCCATATTTGCGAATTTTCCCTTATGTGGTAAATCTCCCTTGTAGCATTAAACTAGATTGTATTAACCTAGCATGATGCTAGCACATAAAAATTCAAAAGGGTTTTTTTTTAAATGGATAAATTCAGGAAGACTTATGTAGAGAACAGGAAGCTGAATTATTATAATATTTCACTTATCCCACATCCTTATGACATTTTTTTAGATAAACCAGTTTTCTAGATAACTGAAATTAAACCATTTAAGGATATATTTTTATTTTCACAAAATCTTTCTGAAATGTATTTCATTCTTTATTTCTTTAGTAGTATGACCATCCTAATATATTACCTTAATGACAAAGAACTATTGTTATAAGAAACAGATGTTGTATATAGTATTTATTTACTATTTCCTTTTGGGTTGTGGTTTTAATTACCATCTATATGCTGAGGAAGCCCAAATCTTTGTCTCCAACCAGGATTTCTCTCTTGACTTTCAGATCCACATATATCCACACTACCACTTGACCCTGCAAGTTCAAAATGCCCCAAAGACCCATAAATACACCCAGACCCTCAGATCTGCATCTCCAGAATTCTTCTCTTAGTGAGTCTACTCTCTACGCATAGAGATAGGCATAATGTTTGATGACTCCTTTTCTTTCACTAATATTCCCTAATCAGTAAATTAACAAAAGTCCTCTTGATTTTACCTCCTAAATATCGCTCAAATATCATCACATTTCTGTCTCTGTCCATTGCCTTATCCTACCATTATTATCTTTAATGTTAACAACCCTCTAAATGGTGCCCCTATCTATAATTCTACCACAATCTAATTTATTCCCATACTATTTTTTTTTTAACTAGAAGTCTGATTGTGTCACATCTCAGTTTGAAAACTTTCAATAGTTCACCACTGCTCATGGGATAAGGTTTGAATGTCTTCAAAATTGCTTACAAAGCCTTCGATGATTTCAGACTTTCTTGCCTTTCTGTATCTTGTCATCCCTTTTTACCTGTCCCTCTCACCGAGCACAACCAGGTCATATAGAACATTCCCATCTACACATTGTGTATTCTCTTGCTTCTGGGACTTTGCATGTGTTGTCTGGAGAACCCCTGACCCCTCCATCTAAGGTACATATCTCTCATACTCACGAACACAGCACCTATTTCTGCTTGTAATATTGTGGTTAAGTACCTATTTGTTTCTCTATATTGTCTTCTCTTCTGCCTCCCTCAGGGCCATTGGGGCTGGAAGATGGAACCCATGCCCCACATGTTCACCTATATCCTTAGTACCTAACTCTGTGTCTAGAGCGGAGTTGGCACTAATATTGTTTAAGTTTTAGTATAGTATTAGATTTATAGAAAAGTTACGAGGATAGTACAGAGTTCCCTTATACTGGCACCCAGTATTCCCTATTGTTAACATCTTACATTAGTATGATCCATCTGTCACAACTAATGAACCGGTATTAATACCTAATTATTAACTAAAGCCATGCTATTCAGATTTCCTTAGTTTTTTTTATTTTTTTTAAGTTTATTCTTTTTTTTTTTTTTTTTTTAAAGGCAAGGGGACAGATTCTCTCCTAGAGCTTCCAGAAGAGAACATAGCCTTCTTAATGCGTTGGTTTTTTTTTTTTTTTAGGTTATTTATTTATTTTGAAAGAGAGGGAGTGCAAGTGGGGAAGGGGCAGAGAGAGAGAGAGAGAGAGGGTGAGGGAGAGAATCCCAAGCAGGCTCACACCACCAGTGCAGAGCCCGACGCAGGGCTCAAACTCACTGACTCACAAACCAATGAGACCACGACCTCAGCCAAAGTCAGAGCGTAACTGACTGGGCCAGCTAGGAGCCCCTACGTTTATTCACCTTTTAGTAATCTCTACACCCAACATGGGGATCAACCTCACAACCCTGAGATCAAGAATAACACGCTTTTCTGTCTGAGCCAGCCAGGTGCCCCCACTTTCTTTAGTTTTTAACCTAATGTCCTTTTTCTGTTTCAAGATTCCATCCAGGATACCACATTATACTTAGCCATGCTTCCTTCGGTACCCCTTGGCCATGACAGTCTCTCAGACTTTCCTTCTTTTTGGTGATCTTGGGAGTTATGATGAGTATTAGTTGGGTATTTTGTGGAGTATCCCTCAGTAAGAATTTGATGTTTCTAGCATGATTAGACCAGGTTGTAAGTTTGGAGGAGGAAGACCACAGAGGTAAAGTGCCATTTTCGTTGCATCATATTGAGGGTACATACTGTCAACATGACTTGTCACCATGTTAACCTTGCTCACCTAGCTGAGGTAGTGTTTGTCAGGTTTCTCTAGTGCAAAGTTACTGATTCCCTCCCACCCCCCCCAACTTTACATTTTGTACTCAAGGAGTCACTGTGGCCCGCCTACATTTAAGGGGTTGACAGGTTCCACCTCCTTGAGGGCAGAGGATCTACACAAATTATTTGGAATCCGTTGGTGCAAGAGATTTACATATTCTCCCCAACTTATTTATTCAGTCATTTATTTATATCAGTGTGCAATCATGGGTATTTATTTTATACTTTGGGCAATAATCCAATATTTTGTTACTTAAGTGGTTCCAGCTTTGGCCATTGGGAGCTTTTCAGTTGGCTCCTGTGTTTATTTGATATATCCTCGATTTCTTTTGAGCACTCCCTTACTTTCGGGCACAAGACATTTCAGGCTCATCTTGAATATTCCTTACCCCAGCCCTAGAATCAGCCATTTCTCCAAGGAGCCCTGGTTCCCTTTATTGTAGACTATATGCACACCCATGATCTGTGCTCTGGGTAAGTACTAACAATTTTTCAGAAAAACTGGATCCATTTTTAGAAACCACAAAAAGCACAAAGACTAATGTATCTTCCCACCACCCAAAATAAGCCAATGTTTTTCTGCTTTGTTTTACCTCAGATCTATGTTAAGAAATAAGACACTTGAAGTTGAAGGTCATTTTCCCCCAGTGGCCTTTTCCCCAGTCCTAAACCCTGCCCTCCCTTCCCAGAAGCAACCACAATCTTAAGCTGATGTGCAGACACTTTTTTTTCAAGCATTCATGGAACGGCTACAGAAGCATATGTATTAAAGAAAACCCTGGCTCTTCTTCGGTCTGAGCTGCCCACATTCCCAGACTGTCCGGGCCGGTCGTTGTGTCTCCGCCCTCAGCCACCATCTGTACACTCAGCTCCTCGCCTGCCTGGCCGGGGCAGCTGGGGCTCCGCTCGTCTCTTCTCTCTGTGGCTTCCAGCCACTCTCTTATCTGGTCTGTACCTTTCTGTCTCATCCTGACTTGAAACTGCGCTTCCTCCTTGTGGGGGGAAGAAAACCAATACTCTGCAGACTTTGTGAAAGCAAACTGGAAACTGGAAATGGCTAGACAAATAGAAAATCTCACGGTTTCGTTCACAGTGAAAAAAAAAAAAAAAAAAAACAAAAAGGGCAGAACAGGGCCGGGGACATAGGATTCATTTATTTGGAGGGCGTGGCTCTTTAACATCTGATTTTTAGCTTAAAGACATTACCAGTTGCTTCTAATTATTTTCAAGTTGTACTTCTGGAAGGCTGAGGTTGCCAGATTTAAGATTACCAAATATCTGGAAATTAGGATAATTATGGATAATATGATTCTAAAAAAATTAGGATAATATGATTCTTCATTTCTATTTTTCTTACAAATACTGTTCTTCAGAATATAGGAACAGGGACACCTGGCTGGCTCAGTCAGTAGAGCACCCAACTCAGGGTTGTGAGTTCAAGTCCCACATTGAGCGTGGAGCCTACTTAAAAAAAAAAAAAGTAAAAATAAGATAAATTTTAAAAATACAGGAACAATACCCAAAATAGAGAAAAATCTTACTATTGAAGAGACTGTTTATGAAACTAATTATTTCCCCATCAAGTGACTTACAGTGAAAGGCTAATTATGTCATTACAAAGTAAAAGCCTTTGGCTATGATCTCCATCCACCAAACTGGATTGCTATGTGAGCAGTTCAGTTGATAACGTTCTGGGTGCTTTCTGTCTGCTTACTATGGTAAGCAGAAATCTCAGGTTTGGGATTTCCAGCTCCATTAATAGTAAATATATTAAATTTGTTCCCACAGCTGACACTTACGCTGACAAAGGCAAATTCGGAAGCAGCTCCTTGAGGACAGTGTGGATAACACCCAATCAAAACCGGCACAATGAAGCACTTCCTGCGGTAAGTATTTATGGTTCCCTGGTTGAGCTCTCTAAAATGGAGAAACTTCCTTCCCAATTAGGATAATATTCCTGTTCACCATTTGGGATCCTATATCCAGGTCTCTTAGGATTGCATCAAACAGTATTGTATTTTGGCTAAGAATAATTTGGTCACAGGTTCCTCGGCTACCCCGTCTGCAAACCGATACGACGGAGCACTTAGCAGCAGGACGTGACACAAGACTGTAAGCCAGCACAGGCGTCAAAGCCTGGGGCAGGTGTGCTTTGGACGACCCGGATGCCACGTGTCTCTAAAGCATTTAGGATGACGTTTGAGGGATTAGTAGCCAAGTAGTCAATATAATTTGTATAGAATTATTTTCCTGAGAAAAAGTAATTTTAAATATCCCTTAATTTAAATTTTGGTTGGCTGGCCATCCATGCGGGCATTTTCAAATGTTCCTTTTTGGTTAAAAAAAAAAAATATTCTAAGCTTTTGTTCCTCCTGACTCCTGATGCCTCTGAAATCTACATTAACCATTGGTTCCCTCAAGATTGTGCTGTATAGAGTAACATTTATGCTGGTGCGTTGTGAGGTGATACTGTTTTGTTTTGAAAGCCGTTTGGCTGGACCTATGATTATAATTATTTTTACGAGTATTTAACTGCCATTCACAATCTAATGAAATTCCCAGAGAAATTTTAACATCTTATTAAAATATGACAAAATAGTCTCCAAAGTTATTCTGGCCCCCAAAGTTAGAAAGCAGTACACACTTCCCAGAAGATTGAGTTTCTTTTCCCCAAGATGGGCTACCTCTATTACACTTTCCGGCCCCTGGTGGGCTTACTTCTTTGAGAAAATGGTTTCTTTCAGTGGCTGCCATTTACGATTTTCTTTTCCTCACTGATTTTGGTTGCATCACTGTGTCTGGAACACCTACATCCCTTTGTGTGCAACTCACTGTTTTGGTGGGGTCTTAGAAGTATGAAAGCTCTCAGGAGGTCACTATTAAACCATTTACAGGCATTAGGTTTCGACTGACTGTACAGAATAGTCCTCAGCCTGTGTATCTCAGCTGTGCAAAAGGACAGTACTTGAAAAAGCACTAGGACATTGGCCAGCAGAGCACTGACCTGACATGGTTTTGGCTGCCATGGGAATTAACCCACCTGTTTACACATTCACGAAAAATTGGTATTTAGGAATCCCTCCCGAATGTAAACAAGGTGTCTTTTCGTTGTAGAAAGCTTTCGGGTTACACGGAGCTGAGAGGTCAGGAGCTCCTTTTGAAAAGGGGGAGATGATAGTGATGACGTCTGTGGCAAGACGTACAGTACTAGTAGGATTTCCTCTTCAGGCTCTTACTTTAGAAAAACTTGAGCAGCCTCAAAACCAGCCATTTCGGGAGAAATGGTAGCACTTGTTTCTGTTAGTTTTAAGCTGAATAGCTGCAACACTGGGTTTAGAAGAGACTGGAGTATTTTACAATTAGTGTTTGAGATTGAGATGTGGCGTGGTAAGAATCTGCTGTAACTTCACACAGGCCAGTGCCAAGAATAACAGAACTGGCACGTCCCAGTCACTTAGGTGTTCTGATATAAATTCTTCTCTTTTAACGGGACACATATTTTATACATATTACTTGATATCAATTATTTATATGACACTGAAGCTAGGGTAACAGATTACGTATCAAGAAAGAAACTTGAGGATTTCCATTGACCTTTGGTTTTGAAGTCATAAAAGGAAACTCGATCACTGCCGTCCTTAGTTGATCGTTGCTTTTGACCTTCGTTCGTGTTTTTAATGCTTCTTAGTAAGTTATAATGTGTGTGTATTCATTATACGTTGGTGTTTATGGAATCTGGAAGGGCAACAGGGCAAGGATTAATAACCCTGAATTGCAAACCCTACCGGGTCATTTAGATTGCCTTTTCTCCCCACTGTAGTCCCCTCCCACAGATGTGGTGCAATTTTGACAATCTTTTCACTTGAACCAAAGAGGTTATGTAAGCATAGCCTGAACAAATTAGGCATTTATTCCTGAGCTCAGCAATACATTATGCAGAATAAGGAACTGATTCTGAGAAGAATTCAGCATTATTTAAAAGCCCACAGAGTGGTTAATCTGTCAACCTCTGAGTTGTTCTAGAATGAAACACTTCAGCTATAGCTCCAGAAGAAACGAGGTTAATCTTAAACCGAGCTGTGGAAAAAATGGATTTTAATCCACATATAAGTTACATGGTACCCAACTCCGCTCTTTCTAGCTCACTGCTGCAATCGGATCTATTAATGGTGTACCACTTAGAGCAATACAGAGTGGAGAAAATATTTGATTAAAAAAATACTATGTATTAGAAATAAATGCTCCAGGATTAGTATAGCAAGCTGAAGGGTGTATTTTAAATTAAAGTAAGAGTAGATACAGGGTAATGCATAAGTAGCCCGTGGTCACTCAGTGACTTTTAGCCATGGCCTGCATTAAAAAACTACAAAGATAAAATGGAGAAGAAAGTGTGTTTATGTGTGATCAGAAAAAGAGGGGGCACTTTTTGAGCCCCAAACAGAACTGAGGCTTAGGGTTTAGTTTACATATTTTACTAACAGGGATGGCTTACTGAAATTATGTTTTTTACAGTAATCAGAACAGTATTAATTTTGAAATTTTCTAATAAAGGGAATCTTTTAAGTTTATTTATTTTGAGGGGAGGAGGGGCAGAAAGAGAGGAAGAGAGAGAATCCCAAGCAGGCTCCATGCTGCCAGCACAGAGCCCGATGTGGTGCTCAGTCTCAGCAACTGTGGGATCATGACCTAAGCCGAAATCCAGAGTCAGATGCTGAGCCACCCAGGCGCCCCAAGGGAATCTTTTAAGTCACCCCATATAAATGATTGCTTCCAACTATCCCAGCCTCAGGGTCTCACTTTCTTGGCTGTGGACTTCACTGTGTACCTTCTTCCTTCCTTGGGCAGAAGACAGGGAAAGAATGTATTTGTCACACTCCCACTTTCTTGGGAGAACTTTTGAGAAATAAAAGTTACACCCAAGTCCTGACTGTAAAGCAACTGAGGGGAACAAAGAGTATTTTGCTGCCGCCATTAGGTAAATAAAGGCTCCCAATTAGCAAAAAATACTGTAAATTGTTTTTTTTTTTTTTTAATTTTTTTTTTCACCGTTTATTTATTTTTGGGACAGAGAGAGACAGAGCATGAACGGGGGAGGGGCAGCGAGAGAAGGAGACACAGAATCGGAAACAGGCTCCAGGCTCCGAGCCATCAGCCCAGAGCCTGACGCGGGGCTCGAACTCACGGACCTCGAGATCGTGACCTGGCTGAAGTCGGACGCTTAACCGACTGCGCCACCCAGGCGCCCCTGTAAATTGTTTTTTTACGTCATTCACACTTGATTAGTATCTCCGTCCACTGATTCATTTAGTGAGCACATACTGCTAATAATTCCAGTACCGTACCACGTTTTTAATTCTTACTTTCTCTTTATTACAATTGTAATTAAGTACGAATCACTATCCCATAGTACAGAGCAGGGCAAGAAGGCTTCGCAAGGTGAAGCACCTCATCCAGGGGCACACAGATATTTGAACGAGGCCCGCCTGACCTCAAAGCTGTTTCTCATCGTTTCTGCAGAGTCCTCATGTGTGCCTGTGGTGAGGCATTGTGGGGGATATGACAGGAAACACGAGGTGGCCTCTGCTCTAAAGGAACCTACCACTTGCTAGGGAGAATGTGCTAGGCCCATGGACACAGAAGTCACAAGTAAGAAGGACTGTGATCGCCGACACGCATGCACGTTACCGTATACGTATGAACGTAAATATGCACGCATGCATATGACGTGCACACACAAGCACACACACATGTGCACCTACACATACACATATTTTAAATTATTTTCTTCCCTGCGCTAAACGAAACAGCAACAACAAACTGTTTCCACACCCTTGTTGAAATATGTTAGCCTGAAAGGTGTTCTAGGCAGTTTCCTGTGGGTGAGATTTTCAAGGCCACCCCTTGGGCCACTTCACTTTCATGAAGCTCATCCTCCAGAGCGTGAGGCCAGGGATACTCAGTGTCAGTTTGAATTTCACTTCCTTAACTCTTGTATGTTTGTCTTTTGTTCCGAAGTGGGGGGGGGGGGGGCGCGCCCTCATGTTCCCGTTGTTTTTGCCTCCTTATTAGGATGATCAGGTCAGCAGGGGTGGGCTTTCCCCATCCAGTCTCAGAGGAAGGTACTTTCTCTCCTTTGCCTCTCTAACTAACACTCTGGGTGATTTCTTGGAGAGGACTGTCACACTGTTCTTGTTTTTATGGTCATTTTCCTTACCAGACTGGAAGTTCTTTGTGGACAGGGATGGCATGTGATTTGCAGTGAAACTAAGCTCTTGACTCACATTCCCTTCTTCCCCCTGCCACGCCCTGTCCTGTCCTTCACAGCCTGTCTTCTCGTTTTGTATCTGTAAACTACCTTTCAGTGACCATCTGTCATTTTTCCCCCCACCGATTCATTTCCAATCTCTTTCCTGCAACTACTCTAGGTCTTTAACTCAACAGAAATTAATTTATTCATAATACTGAGAACATCCTCTACCCTGCTCCTGACGGTTACTACACATTTTTAAAAATTCTCTTATGCAGTGAATCCATAACAGTAACAGGCCCACTCCTTCTCCCCTCTAGAACATTTTGAGGCCTATTATGGATGATGACTTTCTTTTATTTATAGATTTACTTTTCATTCTCTTTAAAATATTTTTATCTACAATAAAAGTTTATATTTGAGATTATGTTTAAATAGTCTTTTTAGTTTCTTTTTAAAAATGCTTTTTAGGGGCGCCTGGGTGGCGCAGTCGGTTAAGCGTCCGACTTCAGCCAGGTCACGATCTCGCGGTCCGTGAGTTCGAGCCCCGCGTCAGGCTCTGGGCTGATGGCTCGGAGCCTGGAGCCTGTTTCCGATTCTGTGTCTCCCTCTCTCTGCCCCTCCCCTGTTCATGCTCTGTCTCTCTCTGTCCCAAAAATAAATTAAAAAAAAAAAAATGCTTTTTAAATGTCAAAGTATAATGTGTTTGTTGATTGCCTTATAAATAAGTCAATGTAAGTATTCTCCAAACAGAAAAACAAAACATCTGAATCTTAAAAATAAGTTTTATAAAAAAAATAAATAAGTTTTATAAAATGTATGTATTTAAGCATCAAATTTTTATAGAGTAGTGAGTCATCAATAAATCAAGATAAGCCCATGCCTCCTTTTCTTTGAAATGAAAAAAGGATAAGCCATTATTTATTGTTTTCATTTTTTTAAATATTTAATTTATTTTTGAGACAGAGAGAGACAGAGCATGAGCGGGGGAGGGGCAGAGAGAGAGGGAGACACAGAATCGGAAGCAGGCTCCAGGCTCCCAGCCGTCAGCACAGAGCCCGACACGGGGCTCGAACTCACAAACCGCGAGATCATGACCTGAGCAGAAATCGGCCGCTTAATCGACTGAGCCACCCAGGCGCCCCAGTATTGTTTTAGTTATCCTTCCGTCCGCTCTTGGTCTCTACGCCCTCAGATAAAATTTCCCTGGAAAGTAAAAACAGTGCCCTTTGCTGTAGCAATAGAATTTGAAATAGTGCCAATCCATGATAAGTTTATACCCACTACTTTTCAAAGGCAGTGTTATCTCTTCAGATAAATAATGATGGAAAAGACCAGGGGACCCACCTGCCAGACGGAGCACTGGGTCTCACCGCTGTTCAAGGCGGGGAATTATTCTTGTTCTTCTAAGGGCCCACAAATAGTTTCTTTGTGATTTACTATTACCAGTCCACGCATCAAGTCTACTCCAGTTTCTCTTGCTACTAGGAAGCTCATTGTAGAGAGAGGCCCATTTACTAGGCCAAACCTCTATTGACAAGTTAATTCCCAATTGATTGCCAGTAGCCCTAGTTAGGAACCTCAATAGAATATTTTTTTATAAAATTTTTCTTTTTTCTTTTTTAATGTTTATTTATTTTTGAAACAGAGAGAGACAGAGCACGAACAGGGGAGGGTCAGAGAGAGGGAGACACAGAATCTGAAACAGGCTCCAGGTTCCGAGCTGTCAGCACAGAGCCCGACGCGGGGCTTGAACTCACGAACTGTGAGATCATGACGTGAGCTGAAGTCGGACACTTAACCGACTGAGCCACCCAGGCGCCCCTTTTCTAAAATTTTTCAAACATCGTTTTAGAAAATGAATGAAATGTTGGAAACATTGAGCGGTTTGTTGTTCTCTACGGCCATTCAGATGAAAAGTGTTTTGTTTAGGCAACTATGGTTTGAATCAAGAACTGTGATTATTTTATGTGTCCTTCCTCACCAGTAGTGTACTTCTTATTTATTACAGGATTTCTTCAAGCAAGAATTAACTTTCACTAGCAAACTCATTGAAACTGTTCAAATAAGCCACTTTTCTCTTATTATTCCAAAAGAAGACGTCAGTCACAAACTTAAGATGATGGCGTAGTGTTGCACCACAGGTACCCACACCCCCTCAGCCCGCAGGCCAGGGCTACATGGTTCTAGGCGATTCTCCTGCTTCAACGGTCCCATCCCTGCTGAGTAGATTCCTCTAACAAAGCACCACAAGACAGGAGCTCTCTTTTATCTGGTGTTAGAGATATGATCCATTTTGAATAACTTACTTTGGATGGCTATTCTGGTTCAAGCTAGGGAATGAATGTGAAATAATAAAAGCGACCCTAATTGGCTTGTGGAAAAACACCGCTGTGACCTCAACCATAAACTTCACTCTAGAGCATACCAATAAATGGTTGTAATAGAAAATATTGGAAATGAAACGTGTAAGTAGTTCTTATTATTAAATCAGCTTTTCCCAGTGCTTGTGCAACATTGATGTTAGTTAGGAAGCCACAGTAAGTCCTTCTGGAACACTCTCAAAATGCTGTGATTAAAAAAAGAAACAACGGGATCAAACACAAAAACTGCTGTCTATGCATGTGGCTAGTTTTAATCTGGATTTTCTTCCAGTAGTCTTGAGAATTTTGTGGCTGTTCCTACAAAAGGTAGTAGATCCTTTCAGTAGTAAGTTGAGAATCTTCCACCACAAGTAAGAAAACAAAGTCTAGCGTTATGAAGAAAAAAAGCGAAAGACTCCCCTACCTAAAATTAAGCTTCTCATTTTGATGATTTAGGCCAGGAGGGAAAAAAAACAAGCAGAATTATAAAGCCCCTGAATATAGAGTTCGGATGGTGGAGAGGGTGTGGCTATAATTCTCATTCAAAGAGTAGGAACAGAACTTCCTTTCTTTTCTCCTAAACCAGCCACTGGTGGACTTAAAAAGCATTTAAAGATCCATTTCTTAACTTCTTCCTTTTCAGGGTAGACATGCCAAATGAACTTACGAACATTCTCCCAAAATATTTAATTATGTTTATTCTCCCTGGACCGTCAGGAGTTTTTGCATAAACTTTACGATTTAGGGACTTCAACAGGTCCAAACGTTCCAAAAGTGAGCCCCTGACAACAGCTGATGGTGAAGAACAGTCATCCTATGGAAGCTTTGCTGATCTGGTCCTTTCTCGCAGAAACAAGTTAGATGTGGCGTCTGTCATCAAAACGAGGCTTCCAAAGTAAAAGGCACCACTGGCATTCCCATCTCTGAAATCTCTGCCTTAGGTTTATGATCTAATTACAAAATAAATTATATCTGTCAAAATACTGTTTGATCTAATGATCTGGCTTGAAAAAATATACAGTATGTAGATAGCAGAGCAAGAAAATATACAGTGCTATAGCACAGCAAGCCGGCCTTTTAATGAAATACTTGTGGGTGTCTGGGCCCATTAGGAAAAGAGCTAAAATATATTCTTAATAAATAATTATCAGGACTCCTGGCCTAGAAATTACAAACAGGTAAAGAAGCAGTGTATAAATTTCACTCCGTGATGGAAGTGGGCATTTCTCTTTCACAACCTGTGACACTGGTTGTGTGGCTGCATGAGAGGGATGTGACAGACCCCAGAGAGTGCCGAGCCCTGAGACATGAGGCAGCATCGCCAGCCCGTCGCTGGAGATCTCCGACTACGACGGGTCTCCCTGTCTTTGACAGTGTGAGCCTCAGGGGAGCTGGAAACAGAAGAGATCAGAGCAAACAGAACATGATGTCTTTTCTCTCCTTTTATGTAAGACTGTCTTAATGCAGAACAGTTCCCCAGGCGCTTTCTTCTCATGTGCAAGGAGGCAGCGGGAGAAATCACAGATGGGCTAGATGCCACTGTCCACGTGGACACCTGCTGCCCCTCAGAGGACACGGCTAGGCCTCAAGCCACGTCTCTGCATGGATCTGATGGAGACGTTGTATGAGGGAAACTTTCTAGTTTAATTTGAGCTGTAAAATGGTCTGGTGCCTCGTACCCTAAGCAGAGTAAATACAAAGGTACCCCTGACTGATCAGAACCCTTTGTCCCCAAGAACCTGACTGTCATGGAGTCCTGGCTCGCGGACTACGAGGCTTCATCTGAGGAGCCGGCCCACGTGCTGTAAGCGAGCTCCCTGGGCCCCAGAAGGACCGGTCACGGGAAGCTTTTATCCCCGACTTCGTCACAGGAATAAAGCCGACCAGTAACAGCTATACCAGCTGGCCCATCACCAGCTAACAAAGATATGCTCAATCCTCTCTGCTGGCATAGCTATCTAGTAGTTGGAAAACGGAGATTTTTTTTTTCCGAGAGAAAGCTCAAGTTTCATAAAATTTCTCATGCATCTAATTAAGATGTTCCACTAAATTTATATTTAGGTTACCTTTTTTTTTTTTTTAATCATAAGAGATCTTAGGATGTATGTGACTAAAACAGCTGAATTTCAGACTTTAAAAGGTAGTAAATCCATTTTTTTTTTTAATTTTTTTTTAACGTTTATTTATTTTTGAGACAGAGAGAGACAGAGCATGAGCAAGGGAGGGTCAGAGAGACAGGGAGACACAGAATCTGAAACGGGCTCCAGGCTCTGAGCTGTCAGCACAGAGCCCGACGCGGGGCTCGAACTCACGGACCGTGAGATCATGACCTGAGCTGAAGTCGGCCGCTTAACCGACTGAGCCACCCAGGCGCCCCAGTAAATCCATTTTTTATCTTTCAGCAGAAGCTAACTGACTTCACATAGAAATCTTATATACACTCTTGTAATGGCTGTTGGTGATCATTTATACATTTTAATTGTTATAGCCTTTTTTATTAAATAAAATGTACTTATACAAAAAATGAAAATATACTTAGTGAAAATTGAAAGTAAAAAGTACTCATAATTCCTTTACCCATTAATACCACTGTTAACATCTGTGTGTATCCAGTGTCTTTTTCTCCTTGTTCAGACATCACCATTAGATTTTTTTTTTAACAGTTTCCATTTTTTTTTTGACTTTTTAAAGTTTATTTATTTGAGAGAGAGCAAAAGCAGGAGAGGGGCAGAGAGAAGGAGAGACAGAATCCCAAGCAGGCTTGGGATCAACACAGAGCCCAGTAATACAGGGCTAGAACTCCCAAACCATGAGATCATGACCTGAGCCGAGATCAAGAGTCAGACACTTAACTGACCGAGCCACCCAGGTACCCCAGCATTAGAGTTTTCTAAAACATAAAGTCGATCATTTCATGTATGTCTCTTCCTAATTTTTCCTATTTGTAAGCATATCATGACATTTTCTCACGTTATTTGATATCCGAGAACATAATTCCATTACCTACAAAGGATTCCATTGTGTTGTCTTATTGTAGCAGTTTAGTTACTTACTGTTTCCTCCACTCCCTATGCATTTATATGATACACATTCCAAGCCCTTGTACACATTAGCCTAGTAGAATTTTTATTTTTAACACAGGCTGTTCAAGACATCAGAGCCAGAGCAATTAGGCAAAGGAACACAATCAAGGTGACGGTTCATATTCACGGATGGATCACATCACTAAGGCTACTAGTTAACAACTCTCATTCACCTGCGTGACCCCGGATCACCTTAGGGTAGGGCTGGAGGGAGTCAGTGATCATTTGAGAAAAAGAAACATCTTTTAGAAATGACACTGACAGGAAGTTCTATAAATAATTCTGCCTCCTAGGAATGCACGGTATGCAGACGTAGATTGAATATAAGTTCCTGGAGGAGAAGTCCTCTTTACCTCTGTAGCTTGAGTCATGTTGAGACTCTAAACAGTGTCATGAAGTAGGAGACATTCACATATTAAAAATAAAATAAGGGGCGCCTGGGTGGCTCAGCTGGTTAAACGTCCAGCTTCATCTCAGGTCATGATCTCGTGGTTCGTGAGTTCGAGCCCCACATGAGGCTCTGTGGTGACAGCTCAGAGCCTGGAGCCTGCTTCGGATTCTGTCTCCCTCTCTCTCTGCCCCTACACTATTCACACTCTGTCTCACTCTCACTCTCTGTCAAAAAATAAACATTTAAAAAAGTTAAAAGTAAAAGTCAGCATAAAACACAAGTCCACATGTGCCAGAGATATAAGGACACGATTGGTGACTAGATACTTCCTGGTTTGTTGAGGAATTACTGGGCTGCTCTAAGGCAAACTTTGTTTAACGGGAGCCAAGAACAAGCTTGTCAAGAGGTGGAGTCAGGGGAAGGTTTAAATCAGAGAAAGTTGACGAACTGAAGGTCACCCTACTTGCTCAATGAACTTGCCTTCTGACAAGCGCGAGAAGCGGCAGCAGAGAAGACAGGTGGCACACAACCGAGTCCTCAAGGGGGACAACGGCGCCTAATGGAAAGCAGACAGGCGGGGGAGAGAATGAGAGCGAGGGAAGAGTCAAAGCAGGCACTGAGGAGGGGCTGCAAATGGAGCAGGGCCAGCTGAGGGGCTGTCTACAGCGGCGGGAGGCGAGTTCAGCCATGGCTCGTTCTTCCCCGTGGCTACGGGACAGGCAACTCCAAAACACAGACGTACTGTTTACATGGTACTGATTCATTTTCATGAGGTTTTTAGGCAAAGGTAAGAAAAGAAAGGATTCTTGGCTGTGTGTCCCCCTCGGTGTTTGGAATATCAAATTCAACCAGAATACAGGGCCTTCTAGAGTTGCCTGCAGTCATAGTAAGTGCATCCTCACAGACCGTGGGCTTCCCTCCCAAAAATGGGTTTTGTAGCTGTGCCAAGTAAAATAACACGGGAGCAGGGAAACGAATATGATTGCAAACCCAGAAGTCTAATGGTTGATTTTTTTCTGGGCTTTTCCTGCTGGTGGTGGCCGCTTTCCATTCTCTTCCAGAGTTCTATTGGAAGGGTGCTGTCTTTTGTCTTTGACAGAATGTTGTTCCAGGTGTGCCTGTATTTTTACTGTAAATTTTTGTGGCGCTGCCTAAAATTTGTAATGAGGAAGCTGACTGGAAGATGTGAACTGCAACGGATCTGTTACAGTACCAAGCCTGGGGCTTCCAGAACCATGAAAATCGGTGAGTATGAAACGAAGAAGTGAGCAAAATGTAAGCTTGATGGGATTGTGGGTGCAGCACGTTATATTTGTGTATGGTAATTTCTTCTGATAGAGAGGGAGAGAGAGAGGGAGAGCGCACACACACGCACAGGGGAGGGGCAGAGGGAGAGGGAGAGAGAGAGAATCCCAAGCAGGATCCGTGCCCAGCACGGAGCTTGTTACGGGGATCACTCTCATGACCATGAGACCATGACCTGAGCCAAAATCAAGAGTTAGACACTTAAGTGACTGAGCCACCCAGGTTCCCCTGTTTTTAGTAATTTTAAGCCCCTTGTAAATGTCATTTTTTCATGGCTTTTTTATTGTCACTTCTACAGAAACCTCACTGAGGGATTCAAAAAGCAAGGTAAGTGAAACCGTTTCTGTATTTTTCAACAACTTTTCACTTGGAGGCTTACCTCCATCATCAAAAAGTAAACGTTTTAACAAACAAATATATACCAATGGCAATGCAAACTGAGAAAAAAGATTGGTTTGCTCGTTACAAGCCATGATACTCTTGATGACACGAGAGCAGCCACTGAATGTGAATTTCTAGGCAGATTTATGACACAGTATGACTTCATTGTTGAATTCATCCTCTTTTTTAAAAAGTTTATTTTTGGGGCGCCTGGGTGGCGCAGTCGGTTAAGCGTCCGACTTCAGCCAGGTCACGATCTCGCGGTCCGTGGGTTCGAGCCCCACGTCAGGCTCTGGGCTGATGGCTCAGAGCCTGGAGCCTGTTTCCGATTCTGTGTCTCCCTCTTTCTCTGCCCCTCCCCCGTTCATGCTCTGCCTCTCTCTGTCCCAAAAATAAATAAACGTTGAAAAAAAAAATTTTTAAAAATAAAAAAATAAAAAAAAATTAAAAAAAAAAGTTTATTTTTTGAGAGAGAGGTAGGGTGAGCGTGAGCAGGGGAGAGGCAAAGCAAGAGGGAGAGAGAGAATCCCAAGCAGGCTCTGCACCATCAGCACGGAGCCCGATGTGGGGCTCGAACTCATGAAACACGAGATCATGACTGAGCCGAGATCAAGAGTCGGAATGTTAACTGACTGAGCGACCCAGATGCCCCAAATCACTTAATTTTATACTCAAAATTTCCCAAGAAAATCAGAGAAGCCACTATGCTAGCTATCACAGCATACAGTTAAGCATCCACATAAAAAAGAAAAATCTGGGTTTTTTTTCAAGATCCTTGAATATTATTATTTAATTTGATATCCTTAAGACTATGTGCTTCACTCACTCATAGGCATACTGCCCATTAACAATGGAAACCATATACACTGGGTCAGAAAAATAAGCTATAATGTTTCAATGTAAGGATCTTGAAAAAAATTAAATAGGACAAAAAACTTACGTATTTCTGTTTTATGTTAATTATCTTAATCAGGAAAATTGCACTCCCCCTATTGTGAAAATGTCTGATTTTCTAGAATTCAAACACTAAATCAATTTTTGCTTTTAGCTTAGTTCTAGCTTAGTCTTATTTAGAAGTTCTAAGCAAATACTTGAAGCCCCCCATCTAAAGAGACCCCGCTTAAGCCACTGATGCTCGTGACAAGGGAACTGACTGAAACGTGTTTTCCAGCTGCTGCAGACTTCCGTGAGTGTTCACCCTGATGCTATTGAAAAAACTATAGAAGACATCATGGAACTGAAAAAAATTAACCCCGACATAAATCCACAGTAAGAATGTATTTATGATGTAAACACAGAGCGCAGGGCACGCATTGAGTACTTCTGTAGAGCTGAGCTGGCTGGCATGCTCTCCCTCTCTGTGCCCCACCCCCACAATCATCTGCAATGTTTTTGACTTTCAGATGAAAAGTAAGGGGGAAAAGGTGCCTTTTTCATATTTGTAAACAGCAGCAAGTCTGTACTTTTGTCATGATTTATGCGTAGGCTTCTGAGATGCCATGAATGTGAGAAATCTGATGGATGCCCTACTATCAGAAGATGAAATCAGGGGAGCCCATTTAGCAGCAGTCGCTCCGTGCGACGCCTATTTTCAATGACCAGTAAATGTTCACCTTGTAAATGTGCCTGAGTGGATCTGCTCCATCAAAAATATTCCTCCAGTTTATGACAGGCTGATAATGTTGGCGACGGGTCTTAATGCTTGTCAAGGAGACTGGCGTGTGTGGGAGGGATAGATGGTTTTTATATGAAGCCTTTAGAACTTTGTGATTCAGTCATCTTATCTTGGAAATATTAAAATGCGTTTGGCATCGTACGTGATGTTTAAAATTAGCTTTATATTTTCCATTGGGTACAGGAGTTTCTCAGTGAAATTTTGGGCTAAGGATGTTGGGTAGAATAAGTTCTGGTGCAGGTATATTTAGAGACAGTTTAGGTAGGTAACAACCAACCTGTCTTTCGGATGGGATAGGCGGGAACTTCGCATGTTATCGCTGAGAAAGGCTTTTAATTGCTAAAGACGGGGAGCTGTGGTTGAAGGGAATGTCAGAGTGCGCTCTGTATAGGGCTGTCTCTTGGAGGGATTCTGGGGACTAACGGGGGCTCATCACAAAATTCCATCTCCACATGGTCTCCAGAGCATCTTTCCACAGACACTTCAGCTAATTGGGTGTCTGTTCCTTATTCAGTCATGAAGGGTGATTTAATTATACGGCAAATGTCTTTTTGAAACCTCTGACACATATTTTATTTCTTTGGGAAGGTAATAAGAAGGCAATTCATTATTAAACGAAGTTGAACCAAAAATTTAAGAGTGCGGTTGGGCATGAGGGATATGAGACTCACAATCATATTTGGAGACTGGGTTAGATTTAATAGCAGATCTTCTCTGTCTCTTCTGTGAAAGTTAGGTTTCATTCCAGAAGCATTTCCTTGCCCTCTATTCTTGTGATTTCCTTTGGGGGGGGGGAACCCTCATAAGCGGTAGCATGTGTGTTTACATCTCAGTATGGGCTTCAGTGCTTTTTTCTACACTGACATGACAAAATGTGATTTTTAGAAATTCAATTTCTGGAAAAAATCAGGAAATAGAAAAGGCTGAGGGAAATATTTTCTAATCTGTCAAGCCATTACTTCTTTAAACCGCACGTCTTTTTTTGATTTTAATTCCAGGGTAGTTAACATCCAATGTCCTATCAGTTTCAGGTGTACATTTTTTCGGTTGGTCTCATTTTTTCCCTTTGTTTGGTTTCTTAAATTCCATATACGAGTGAAACCATATGGTATTTGTCTTTCTCTGACTTTTTTAAAAGTTTGCTTGTTTATTTTGAGAGAGAGAAAGCAGGGGAGGAGCAGAGAAAGAGGGAGTCCCGAGAAGGCTCCACACTTTTAGCGCAGAGCCTGACATGGGCTCAATCCCATGAACTCTGGGATCATGACCCAAGCTGAGATCAACAGTCAGACGCTTAACCGACTGAGCCACCCAGGCGCCCCTCTCTGACTTATTTCACTTAGCATTATACTCTGTAGATGCACCCATGTTGTTGCAAATGGCAAGATCTCATCCCTTTTATGGCTGAGTAATACTCCACTGTCCGGATACCACATGTTCTTTATCCCTTCATCTGCAGGTGGACCCTTGGGCTGCTTCTGAAATTTTAACCACATTTGGTTTTAATTACATTTTTTTTCAAGTTGAAAAATGACTACAGTAAACATGGAATCGTCTCCTCTTGCTCCATCCCATTTTACTTCTCTCGCTCTCTTCCTCCAAATTAACTCTCCTCCCAGGCCTACGCTGATTCTCAAGGTGACCAGTGCCACTGTGCCCTTTTCCTAAATTTAAATCTGATTCGGTTTTCTTGGTGCTGTGGTAACGAATAATTATAATGGCCATTTCACTGAACATTCAGTTTTATTTAAGTTTTGCATTTGGGTTATCTGACCCTGCACTCTAAGTATGGAATAGGTATGCCACCCTAAGATGTGAAATTCTCTGTGGCTCCCAGTGTTAAACAATCTTTGAGCCACAAAAGTGAATGACCGTAAAGAAACTTACCAGGAATGCATAAATGTGAAACCCTACCTTTAGATTTAAAAACGCCATCAAACAAGCATGGGAGAATAATTTGCACGACAGTAGTTTATGTGAACAAGGGTCTTGGTGACTATTTAGCCACCTGTTGGATAAATTTGTTCTGTGACTACTTAAGGAGACGGTGTTTCACCTGCTGTGTTGTGATCACAGAAAGTAGCTAGTGATCCTCTGTGTATCACACTTGCCGGACTGTTTTCTGTCTGGGTGATATGTTTTAAGGGGGCCGTTATTCAAACAGTATCCATTCAGAGAAGACTGTGCAAGATGGTAAAACATGTGAAAACCGTGTCCCATGAGAGGGAACTGAAGGAATAGGGCACTTTTTTTTAGCACTGAAGATCAGGCTACAAGGGAGAATCGCTGTCTTAAACAGTCGTGGCAGGGAAAGTTGGAAATTAATTTCCTCAGAGAACAAACTTTGAACCACCTGGTAACAAGGAAGGCACATTTTGTTTCAGCGTGAGAAAAAGGCTTCAGACAAAGAGCGAGTCAGAATGGAGTGGGAAGTTTTGTAGTCAGCTTTTCCTCTTGGCTTTGCCTCATCTGCCAGGGATGCTCCCAAGAAGAAGCGCTTTTGTCGTTTTGTGTTGTTGTTGTGAATTTTCTTACCACTAAGGGCTGACACTCTCTCACACACATGTAAGGTGCTTCTGATTACAGCCTCCTGGTGGGGGGCAGGGCAAATGGGTCCCTACGAACTCATGATCACTTATATTTTCTACATCTTACTTAAATCACCTGCAAAAAGAACTCCCTTGTTTTTTAAACCATATTGTTGCAACTTGGCTTAAGAAATGGCCGGAATGAGACGAAACTTTTAGCCAAGTTCTTCAACTGTCTATCCATGTGGAGCTTTGGTAAGAAACTGTGCTTCTACTCAAGTAAGAAGTGGTTATGAGACCAGCACAGGAAATGTTACATTCCTTTATTTTTCTAAATCAACTAAGTATGGCTCTATGTTGAAAGAAAAAAAAGAAAAAGAGAAAGAAAAAAGGAAAGGAAAGGAAAGGAAAGGAAAGGAAAGGAAAGGAAAGGAAAGGAAAAGAAAAAGGGAGGAAGGGAGGAAGGAAGGAAAGAAGGAAGGAGAGAGAAGGAAAGAAAGAAAAACTGGGCTTCAATTAAATATATCCCGTGTGACTGAGGGTTGATGGAGGGAGGTGGGTGGGGGATGGGCTAGATGGGTGATGGGCACTGAGGAGGACACTTGTTATGATGAGCACCGGGTGTTGTAGGCACTGGATTCTACTCCTGAAACCAATGCTGCACTGTATGCTAACTAACTAAAATTTAAACAAAAATGTGAAGAAAATAACTACATGAATAAATACATCCCATGTGAAAATTTCCTCCATTTTATATCATGAAAAGTCCTATTATGCACACAACCAGTGAACAAATGCTAAAATATCTGTTTTGTTTTTCCTCACGTGTGTTTCTTCTGTTTTTGAACACCTTAGGCTGGGAATCTCTCTTCAGGCGTGCCTCCTGCAAATTGTTGGCTACAGAAACCTCATTGCAGATGTGGAAAAACTGCGCAGAGAACCGTATGATTCTGATAACCCCCAACATGAAGAAATGCTGTTGAAGGTTAGACCTCGAACGTATTTCAGTCCTTCACTTAGGTCAGCTGACGTCCACCAAGCACCTGCCAAGTGCTAGACGCTGCTCAGACGGGGAGGGTACAAAGATGACTAAGACGTGGGCACCGTGCCTGGTTGGTAAAGCCTACTTTTCTTGCTGGTTCAGATGTGGGAGGTAAATTCTTCCCGAGAAAACTCATGGGAGAAGTTAAATGTAAAGTCCCTTTTTTTTTTTTTTTTTTGGTAATCTGAGAGCATCTCAGGTGATTTCTCTGAGCTCTTGTATCTGGCTCACGTTTAGGCTGTTTAGCTGTACTGAAAGCCAGGAGGAGAAATAGCACTTGTCCAAGAGTGACCTGGGATTTCCATTTATGACTTTTAATAGACATCAAAGAAGATGAAGTTGGTTTCTGCTTTGGCAATAGCCCTCCTGGGAAATTACCTAAGATCTTATTGCTGATTATTTATTCATGTAGCTCGGAGAGTATTAGAAGAGGAGGTTAAGGTTTATACCTGGTTTATTAAAACTGCTAGAAGAACAATATACAGGGGCGCCTGGGTGGCTCAGTCGGTTAAGCGTCCGACTTCGGCTCAGGTCACGATCTCACTGTCCATGGGTTCGAGCCCTGCGTCAGGCTCTGTGCTGACTGCTCAGAGCCTGGAGCCTGTTTCAGATTCTGTGTCTCCCTCTCTCTGACCCTCCCCCATTCATGCTCTGTCTCTCTCTGTCTCAAAAATAAATAAATGTTAAAAAAAAATTAAAAAAAAAAAAAGAAGAATATACAGTTCTGGCTGTCCAAGTAAAAACTTAAAAATCTCATATGATCTGACAGTGCGTTATGAAATACCAATAAAACTTGACCTCAACACTGAATCTGGAGCTTAAGAAATTAAGACCAACCTTCAGAACTATTCATCTAAAATATTTTCTCAATTCACTTCTGAAAACAGATGCTTTTTAAGATGGAGTGCTTCCTTGTCTTTGCTAGGATACAAAAAGACACTAACAAAATTGGAAGAAAACATTTGGTTAGCTGCCTTAACTTTATTTTATTGAAAAGTGTCACTAGGAGCTGTAATTTTAAGAATGTATCCTGGCGTGTTTTTGTGTATATAAATACGTAAGCAGATGACTCACTGGTCTCTGCTAATTTGTGCTGTATCTGATGTGAATCCCTAAAGCTAAAAGAAGCTTCATTCTTTGCAGGAGTTTTCTTCTTCCGTTTCTGCTCTGCTTAAATTTACCTAACCTACTGGGCTAAATAAACTTCATTTCCTTTTATTGCCTTTTTCATTCTATGTTCCGATCGAAGTAGTCAAGTTCAATTAAAATGACTTCAAGGTGAGAAACGAGGTGAATGAAAGAGAAACAAGACGGTGGAATTAACAGAGTGGCCACAAGCAGCTGAAGGCTTCCTTAGAGTGCCGCGATGCCTTCAGACTCAGACATCTGGGTGCCTGCGGTGCTCTGTCTTAGCCGATCCGTTGTGTGTGTGCCTGCTATACTGTCTTAGCCGATCCGTAGCGTGTGTGTGCTGGCACATAGCAGGTTTTCAACAAATACAGGTGAATGCATGAATCAGTGTGGTTCACTGGATACTAAAAGTCAAGAACGTTTATGACGTACCTTTCATCTCTGGTCATGATTTGATTCTGTATGTGTTATTTTTTATTGTCACAGCTGTAAGAGGTAAGCAAGGTGATGGTTTGTAACTTTACAGCTTAGCAGACTACAAGCATTTCAGTCCAGACTCTGATCCACACAGCCAGTAGGCTACAAACAAGGACTGTCCACTATTGTGCCAGGCACTTTGAGGAAAGGCATCTTTTTTACGCTTAAGTGGCTTGCAAGCGAACTTGGGACATACTATGCATCTACAAAAAATCACTAAACCCTATCCAGACAGATCCCTCAAAATATCTCTTAAATGTTTTCCATGCCCACCAGCTTATTCTAGCATCATCTCCAGCTTGGGTTGTTACAGTAGCCTTTTAATTCTGCCACTAAGTGTTAGCTTCCTCCCCTCCGTCTTCTAAAACACTGCTGGAGGGATTGTCTAGTCATGTGATTCCCTCGGTTAAAAACTTCAGCTTCCCTGTGTCTGCCAGAATAAATCCCATGCTTCTTAACGTGGCATTCTGGGCCCTTTCCGATCTATTTCTCCAAGCTGTATCTCCTGTATCCCCCACACTCAGTCATTCAGCTGACCCAGAACAGGCCATGCCATCCCATACACCCAGGCATTTGCTCATGCGGTTCCCTCTATTACCTATTCTCACCACAAAAGCCAGCTCTTTTTAGAAATCCTTATTCGTTCAGTTTTGAAATCTTCTCCAGTCTCCCCAGGAACACCTCGGAGTGGGATCTTTGTGGTCTTCTTCGGTTTATTCACATTCCAAGTATGATAATAAAAACCGTAATCATAAAACATTCAGTGAATGTTTAGCACATGTTAACCTTTACAGTAAATGTTTTACAACATCATTTCATTTGATGGTCACAATAACCTCGTGGTGAGATACTGCCATTATCCCCATTTTCAGATGAGGAAAATGAGGCTGGGCAGTTAAGTACTGCGCAAGCTCACGTGGTAAGGAAGGGCTCCACGCTGCCTCTCAACGGAGGACCCATGTCTTCTTCCCATTTGTATTTCCAGAGGCTGGCCCATGGTTTGTGTTTAACTACCTGATATTGGCGTCTTTATCTTTAAAATGGACAATACCCTTGTTACCTACTCCATAAAACTTTTAGGGCAAGAGTCAGCAAACTAAAGCCTGTGGGCCAAATGTGGCTGCCACCCTTCTTTGTAAATAAAGTTTTGTTGGAACATGTCCACTCATTGATGTACGTATGGTCTGTGGCTGCTTCTGTACGACAATGGCAAAGTGAAGTAATTGGAGAGTGACCATATGGCCACCAAAGCCTAAAATATTTAATATCTGGCCCTTTACAGACAAAGTTTGCCAACCTCTGATTTAGAAGCTCTGGTAATATATTAGCCATATTGTTTAAGTGCTCTGACTTATAAACGTGGGAGACCATCATCAGTGCTTATACTCAGAGTCTTAAAGTATAAAAAAATCTGGATTTTAGGATCATTTAAACATTGGCTGAGACAAAAATGAAAAACATCACCTTATGTTCACACAGCACTGTCCCTATGAGCTATTCAAATGGACATTTCTATTAAACATTTGCTAAACCACATAAATAATAAAGGGAAATTTTTATGTGGATTCATGTACCTAATAGAAAAAAATATAGCCTAGAATTGAAAGATCCTCTCTTGTTGGGAAGAGATAATCCCATGGTGGCCTTGGTGAGAAGCGGCTTCTCCTCGAATGAATGGGTGGACAGACAAACGGCTTGTCCTTGCTCTTCTTTTTTTTAAGTGTCTAGGTATTTTGAGAGAGAGAGAATCCAAGCTGTCAGTGCAGAGCCCAATGCAGGGCTCGACCTCATGAACCGTGAGATCATGACCTGAGCTGAAATCAAGAGTTGTATGCTTAACAAACTGACCCACGAGCACCCCTGCCTTGCTGTTCTGCAGCAGACCTAAGTAAGACAAGGAGAAAGTGCTGAAACAAGCTTGTGTCAAAGGCTCAGTGCAAAGAGAACAGAGTTAAGCAGAGCCAGGGCCGTGACAGAGGACGGTGTGACTCAGAGTGCAGCGTCCACACCCAACGTGTCGTCTGGCACAGGAATCACCCCCTCTGTCTCTGGTCTCCGGCCCTGGCAAGTGGCTTCGTAGTAACTCCACTCCCAACAGCACAGTTTAGATGGCCGAGTTCCTCAGAGCACCCCTCATCAGAGGCCCCACTGCCTTCATTCAGATTTCTGGTCAGCTCCCGACATGCCAGAAATGACCTCATCCTTCAGGGCCACCCTGCCTCCTACCCTTACTTTTTCAGAGAATAGCCTGTCTATCGGAAGGGAATCCAGTAGCTCAAGTATTCTCACAGGAAATATACCCATGGTAGCACTTTATATAAGTACTTTAGCATAATCGACTTTTCATTTTCTGAGAAAGTGACCCTTATTAAAGCAGATAGGATTAAGAACATAATTAAGAACACTTTTTAGCCATTAGTCCAATCTGTCATGATACATAAAATTATTAAAGTGGAATTTCTTTTTTTTTTTTTTTTAATTTTCTTAACGTTTACTTATTTTTGAGACAGAAAGAGACAGAGCATGAACGGGGGAGGGGCAGAGAGAGAGGGAGACACAGAATCGGAAACAGCCTCCAGGCTCTGAGCCGTCAGCACAGAGCCCGACGCGGGGCTCGAACTCACGGACCGCGAGATCGTGACCTGGCTGAAGTCGGACGCTTAACCGACTGCGCCACCCAGGCACCCCGGAATTTCTTTTTTAAGCATTTTATTATTCAAACTTCTTACTCCCCTAAACTAAGTATTGCCCCAATGAATGAGGTTTATAACCTACCTATAGAAATGAAATGTTTGCTTTTGCCATTTCACTCTACTCACTCAGTGAAACCAGAGATTTTTAAACTGTGTAGGGCCCTGAGATTACTTCAAATTATTAGTCAAATGAATGTGATGAGCTTTACAAACTGTTTCCCTTTGTTCTTGCTTTTTTCATTGTGATAGCAATCAAATCAGTTCCTAGAGGAAAAAGAGACCTTTTCTCTCATTTTTTAGTACTCTTTTGTTGAACTCAAACATTTTCTGTCTTGATGAATGCAGAGCACTGGCAAATTCTCATCTGGGTGTTATAAGACAATTTCTTATGCTCATGTTTGCTACTTTGCTTTCAAGGGTGATAGATATACTTTCTTTCCTCTGAAATTTTTCTCTCAACCTTTATTTTTTATATGTTTATTTATTGGCGGGGAGGGGGGCAGAGAGTGAGGGAAAGAGAGAAAATCCCAAGCAGCCCCCAGGCTCAGCACCAAGCCCAACACGGGGCTGGATCTCACAAACCTTGAGATCATGACCTGAGCCAAAATCAAGAGTCAGACACTTAACCCACTGAGCCGCCCAGGAGCCCCTCTCATAGTTCAGACTGCATCCATCTGTTGTGCTACTAACATAATGTATCCCTTGAATTCTATCTTTTTTGGTTAGTGTTTCCCTTCATTGAATATTACATTCTATACTGTGTCAGATATGTGACAATTTACTATAAAGGAAGCTGCTTGTGTATTACTGTTCTCTATAGGATTTAAAATCCACATAACACAGAAAAAACAATTTCGAAGTTGAATTATGGAGGTGCCTGGGTGGCTCAGTCAGTTGAGTGTCCGACTTCAGCTCAGACCATGTCAGATCAGCTGTCAGCCTGTCGGTGCAGAGCCCAATTTGGATCCTCTGTCACCCTCTTTCCATGCCCCTCCCCTGCTCATGCTCTCTCAAAAAATAAAAAACATTTTTAAAAAGTTATGTCTGAAATACTAATATGAAAATTTTACATTTGTATTTGTCCCTGTCATAATAAAGATAAAATATAAAGTATTATTAATAGTCTAAATTTGCTTATATGCCCATCTCTATGTATTTGAACTAATAGTGTGAGCATTATGTATTTATACGGCTGTAGGTCTCTTTCTCAAGTAATAGTATGTGCTAAATCTATCTTTCTATAGAAAACCTAGAAAAATAGAACCAGTTTAAGAAGAGCATAATGTTTAAAGTTTGTATTTGTCAATTAATATATAACTGGAATCAAAATTCCCTTTGGTAACTCTGAAAAATGGTCATATATTTTGAGGTTTGTTCGCGAACATGACTGATCTTCCTTCATCCGGTAGATGACACTTAGATGTCATCTACTTAGTAGATGACTTACTGTCCCCTCTGTTATAGGTGAGAAATGAAACTCAAGTCAGCCCACTTTTCTTTTGGTTAATAATGCTACGAAAAATTTTGCTATAGAGTTAGATAGCAATTTTCTGATAATTTAAATAATACATGGCCTCAAATTTTTCCCTTTTTGCCCTTTACCTTCACTCTCTTAAATATTTTTGAGGACCTTTTGTGGGAGATTATATAGTTCTATTTTTTATTAGAAATTAAATCAGAGGGGTGTCTGGGTCGCTCAGTCGGTTAAGTGTCTGACTTCAGCTCAGGTCATGATCTCGCAATTCGTGAGTTTGAGCCCCGCGTCGGGCTCTGTGCCGACAGCTCGGAGCCTGGAGCCTCCTTCGGGTTCTGTGTCTCCCTCTCTCTCTGCCCCTCCCCCACTCATGCTTTCTCTGAAAAATGAATAAACTTTAAAAAAAAAATTAAATCAGAAAGATGGAAAACGCTAAAATATAGATGGACACATTCCATAACTACCAGGGTAATGACATCATCACATGTCATGTAGCCTCTGGAAAATTCCACTATATACTCATAAGAGAGGGAAAAGGCAAATAACCTCTTGGTTTTATTATGACATGGTCTTTACTTCCCAGACGCCTTCAGAAGGTCTTGGAGTCCCTCCCAGGGGCCTTCAGACCACTTTGAGAACTCCTGCCACAGATAACTGAAATACGGTGAAACCTTTAACTATACCATATTTGCATACATTCAGCTTTGTAAAGTTCCTTCTTCAGATACCGAGTACAAAATCTGAGCCAATGGGAAAGAGGATTTGTGTTTGTATCAACAGGCTAATTTTCTGTCTTGTCTTCCAGTTATGGAAATTCTTGAAGCCTAATACTCCACTGGAATCTCGGATTTCTAAGCAATGGTGTGAAATTGGCTTCCAAGGTGATGATCCTAAAACAGATTTTCGAGGAATGGGACTTCTGGGCCTGTACAATTTGCAGTAAGTAAATGGAGAAGGGTCAAGTATTAAAAAGTGATGTTGGGGCACCTGGGTGGCTCAGTCGGTTGAGCGTCCGACTTGGGCTCAGGTCATGATCTCGCAGTCCGTGAGTTCGAGCCCCGCGTCGGGCTCTGTGCTGACAGCTCAGAGCCTGGAGCCTGTTTCAGATTCTGTGCCTCCCTCTCACTCTCTGCCCCTCCCCCACTCATGCCCTGTCTCTCTCTCTCTCTCTCTGTCAAAAACAAACATTAAAAAAAAAAATTTAAAAAGTGATGTTGTGGTCACGTGCAAATGATAAAGTTATTAGTTCCAAAAGCCACCACACAGAAAACTCCAAGAAAACACTGACGTCCTCAGATAACTCAGGTTCCTAAACGTCGAAGAGGTGCTTCCATCTTCCTTTTCTTTGGCAGACTCTATTGTGTTTTATAAGTGGATCTCAAATGTTTTTATTTTTAATTTTCTTTTACGAAAAGTTGAAGTATGTACAAAACCACACGGAAGACTCGAGAACCCCTTGCGCTGCCCACGTGCAGTAATTATCAGGGTCTGAAATACCCACAACGCTCATTCTTTTGGCAGAAGCACAGTAACGAAAATGCTGTACCTGTCACTTCACCCTCATATTGCAATAGGCAGCTCTAAAACAACCCGTATTCACCTTATATTAACAATGACTCTTTGGTGTCATCTGTACCCAGTCCATATTTCCCAGCTCTCTCAAAAAAGCCAAAAATGTCTTTTTATGGCCGTTTTCTCCTAATCTGGTTCCATACAAGATCCATACACATGGCACTTAGTTATTATGTGTCTCCCCATGTGCCTTTTCCTTTTGCCCCTCCCCAGGGTCACTAACTTGTGCAAGATTCCAGGTCAGCCATCCTCTAAAATGTCCCATGGCCTGTATTTCCTGAAAACTGGAGGTATCTGGAAAGGCCTGTGCTGAGTTGGATCAGAGGAATCACAGCCTGATGTCTCCATTGTAAAAGTCCCCCCCATCAGCCCTTTATCTGAGCATCTCATCTTTCACTGATAGTCACTGGACCAGTTAATTAACTGTGTAAAAAGTGCTTTTCCAATCCTGTGATTCTTCCCCACAGTTGTTGGCTGGAATTCTGTAAAGACTCAGTTTCCTTCATCAACTATGGTTATTTAGTTTCTCTAAAATAGAGGCAAGACAGATGCTCAGTTTTTCTATTTAATTGACAATGTTCAGAGTGAGGAAGGAGTTGGGGCCCTAATTCCCTTGTTAGTGATCAAAAAAAAATTTTTTTTGCTTTGGTTTTTAAGTATCATTTTTAATTCCTGGTTCTTATATGTTTATTATAATTCAAATAATAGTGCTCATCATTTTTTCATGTTTAAATTAAGTCATATGTAGTCATTATTTTTCAAGCCAAAGGGAGTCCTTTTAAGTTGGCTCTTTGTCCTTTGCTAGCATCCTATTAGTGAGGATAGTAATGTATTTTTAAAAGAAACTAAGCCTGAGGTGCCTGGGCGGCTCAGTCGGTTAAGCGTCCGACTTCGGCTCAGGTCATGACCTCACGGTCCGTGAGTTCGAGCTCCGTGTCAGGCTCTGTGCTGACAGCTCAGAGCCCGGAGCCTGCTTCGGATTCTGTGTCTCCCTCTCTCTCTGCCCCTCCCCCACTCACACTCTCTCTCTCAAAAATAAATAACCATTAAAAATGTTTTAAATAAATAAATAAAATTAAACACCTCTGTAAGATAAGCCACCGTAAGCAAAGTGAAAAGACGAGCCAAGGCCGACACTCACATAAGTGACAGTATCCTGATCTGTACGGTTACTTAGTTGTCTGAAGACATCTTTAGATATGCTGCACCAAAAAACAGGAAACGTAGATGGCCAACAAAAGTATGAAAAAAGGCTCAATTTCATTAATAATGAAACTATGTATCAAAACTGCTGACTGTGGTTTGAACTTTTCTGAGAGAACATTCAAGAGCTTGTTTTAGGCTTCTGATTTATGTGGGAAATACGTACACATGAAATTAAACAACATATGCTAGCATTTTATTCTGTTACTGCCATTATGAAGTACTTGCTGTGATGCGTTTTAGAAGGTATGTCACTTGGTGTATTTTTAGGAAATTTCATTGCCCTTTGCCCCCAGGGTGGAATTTTGCGTTTAGCACCAGGAGATATTGTCCATCCATCCAGAATTCAAATACCCCGTGACTATTCTCCAAGAAGAATGCACTTGAAACACATGGTCTCTCACCTCCTCTATTCTCTTCCTCTCTCGGCCCCTTGGCCGTCGCAGCCCCTCCGCGTGTCCCTCCCTTCAGGCCACTTCTGCCTTCCGAGGAGCTTCATTCCGCCCCCCTTGTCCATGACCCTTCTTACTACAAATATCCTTTGCTCCCTGGGGAAAGGCAATGATCGTAACTCAAATTTCAAACCTACCAGATACGTTCCTAAATCTAAGTGGGTTTTACAACTACCCTACTCTACTGTCATTATATTTGGGAAATTCTGTTATGAAAAGCTGTCTCTTCTCTGGAAGAGCTGAAGCAAGTGGTAAACTCGGAGTGCAGCACGTCCCAACACTGGATTAAAACGAGTGCATCAGGCAGGAACAGAGCTGTGGTTTTCTTTCCCTCCAACCGCAGGTATTTTGCGGAAAGGGACGCCGCGGCCGCCCAGCAGGTCCTCTCTGACTCTCTTCATCCAAAATGCAGGTAATTGCTGAAAATCAAAGCTGGACGAGGCTTACGGATTAGGCAGAAGGAACTTCTCCTTCACGGATAGGTCGGTGAGATTCTCAGGAGCGTCACCCCACCGGAAGTGAGGCTTCAAGCTCTTTCAAATGAGCCCTCTGGACAAATACTGAATAGGAGGGTTAAACGTGCAGGTACTCAATCCCTCCTGGGATTCAGGAGGGAAAGTGGCACCGTGCGAGTGAGATAAGTATTTAAAGGACTGATAACAGTGCTGGTGCCCAGAGGATTAAAGAGGCGGGCGTGGAAGAAGGAGAGAGAGGAGTCTGGAAGCAGTATTTCAGAGACCAGGGAGCATGATGGGGGAACAGAGGGGAGAGTGGGAGTCATGAAGTCAGGGGCCCAGTGAGAAAGTCTAGAATGCTGAGGCTTTTTTAGTTTTCTTGGTAAAAATCTAGAGTCTAAATATTTTACATTTTCATTTACCTTCCTAAACTTTTTTTCTTTAACTGATTACATGAAGGGATATCACTAAAGAGGAAACAAGGTATTTTTTGTTTGCTTTTGTGTTTTGTTGCTTTTATTTCATTTTAGAATAAGTATTAGTAAGAATTTTAACAGCCGTACAAATTCATAAAAAATTTTTCAAAAAAAAAAAACATTTCCCAACTTTTTATCTAATGTACTTCATTATATGTGGGTTGAAGGAAAACCACGGTAGACAAACCCAACAGAAAATTTCAAACAGCCCTCTATGGCCATGGCTCTATCTGGTTGCAGAAGCATGTCAAACACTCTGCCTCAGGGCTGAACACATCTCCACACGTGCTCCCACCTCCTATCCTCCCCAGAGAGGGACATTTTACGTGGGAGTTTTGTTGCATTGAGCAATTCTGCTCTTCGAGTAATCTATTTCTAATTTCGTTATTAAATATTTAAGTCTTATAAACAGTAGTTATTGTATACACTTACTGTATGTAAGCAGTTCTGAAATTTTGCAGCCATGTGTTTGTATCACTTCTTTCTCCTCAGCATGCCAAGTTGCTTGTTAGTGTTCATATTTAATAAATAAATGCAAAATTTTATCAGACCGTTCTCAAAAATTCAAAAACAGGTTGACTTTGCCCCCACCACCTTACTATTATACTTATTCTAGCTTCATTTGCCTCAGGTTCATTAAATAACACTATACTTTCTGATTTATATTTATAATCTTTTTATAAATTACATTTTCATTTTTTTTTACCTTTTACTTACTTTGAGAAAAACAGTAAAATCACTTAGCTCTTTCCTGATATATTACAGGGTTAAAATCAAGCTATTTAAATTTTTTAACTAGATTTTCTGAATTGCATATTTCTGTAATGTATAGACCCTGAACTCCATCTAATTAAAATTGTCTGGGGAGTCTGCATATAGACTCAGGTATTCCCCAAAGACCATCAGCAAAAAACACATGAATCCTCCATGGTCTTTGGGAAGTGACAAGAAGCTTAAAATATTTTTGGATTAATCATTAAAAGGTGATGAATTTTATCTGTGAGACATTCTCAAAGAAAGACTTTATATAGTTTTATCTCTTGTGTCAGCCAGCAGAGAGGATGTATTTGAGAGTTTGTGTGAATACTCTTATTTAAGAAGAGACGTGTGTGTGTGTGTGTGTGTGTGTGTGTGTGTATACATGTACATAAAGCTACTGTGCTTTTGTCCCTTAAGCTATCATAAAATTGAGGAGATGATGTTCAAATATTAATCAATTCAAATTGGTGGTAAATGTCAGTAAACACAAAACAGAATGTTTGGGAAATGCCACTATCCTTCATCAGTGTCAAAAATAGGTATATAATGACGACTTGTGATAGCAATGTAGGTTGTGTGAGGCCCTGAATCTATTAGGCATTCGGCAGCAATATCTATTAAGGAAAGCTCTCTCCCGTCTATCCTTCAGCAAGCATTACACATCGTTATCATTGCCCTTGTAAACCTCCATCTATTGAGTCCCACAGTAGCTTGAGGGATATAAGTAGATTCAAGTTTACAAGGAGAATTTTGACTGTTTGATTATTTGTTGTTGTGTGTTTCTTGAAGAAAGGGATTCATTCCGTTTGGGCCAGGGTATCCTCAGTAATCAACGTAAGTGGAGGGCATTTGGCCTTTCTTATATTTCCAATGCAGAGAGATTTCATTTAACACAGAGACACTGTGCATAAAGCTTCGTTAAGAGAAAACACGTGCTTATAAATTTGTCTATATAAAGTCTCTTAAATTTCACACCTAATTCATTTTAGTTGGATGTGAGTCGTTTAAGTAAAAAATCTCCTCATGCCTTTTTGGCTGGTTGGTTGATTGGTTAGTACACGGTTACACTTTAAAAAGAGGTGGCATATTTTAACATGAATTAAAGGCAGTTTCTCTGAATTACAGCCAGTCATTTACAGAGTAGAAAGTCCACAGAGTTAAATGTCAACTTTGTATCATGTTTTTGTGGTCTTTCACTGTGTGTCTTACATGTGTGTCTTTTAGTGTAGTGTTTGCAGTGTATTCTAGAGAACCCTGCTTAGATAGAAGCTAAATGTTCCTAACTCTAGTTTTAAAATGTTATTTAGTTCAAAGGCTAACCACATTTTCTAGTGTGAAATGAGGATTACGTTAGCCACAAAGAAAGTGGGACGTGGGTCCCGCTTACAAAACAGTGGCGGCACGGAGTGGGGGAGAATAGGGAGGACTGCCAAGTCCACAAGCTAAGGGAAGGCAAGGCAGGATTTTCAGAATGCATCTGAGAGGGCCCTCTCTACAGTCTTAGCCAGAAGCCCAGATTATAACACGGATTACGGTGGAACTGCTACAGGTTAGCTGCCTTAGTTTAGCCAGAGGCCTTGCCATAGCACTTGTCAGAGTTTGTAAAGCCTACATACCCTTCCCTCCCCCCACTGCCTTCCTTCCCTTCACTAGTTCACTACTTCTTTAATCAATAAACATTTATTTGGCATCTACTGTGAGCCAGACATCACAAATAAGACTGACTAGGATAAATGCCATGAAATAAAACCAAAGGAGATGCAGTGGGGAATCGTGACAGAGCAAGGGAGCATCGGAAGACACACATCCCAGGCAAAGGTTCATGGAGAAAGTATCGTTTGATAATTAACGATCCCGTAAAAAAGTCCCTTCATGTTTGGCCTTAAGGACTCTCTCCCACTGCTGCACTAAAGAGAATAGGGGATAAGTAGCAGGGCTTTAAATAATCCCATTTCTGAGATCTACATAAATTATATTGTGGATTTTTAATTGAGAACATTTAAATTGATTAGTGTTTGATAACTGAGTTACAGACATCCAGTCAACAGTTTTAGTATAAGCATTCCAAGAGAACAAGGACCAAGTAGAGATTAAAGCTTATTTCTTTACTCATTTATTCAGCAAATTCAGCAAAGCGGAATGGGAGAAGAAAAGGATGGATAAAGCAATTGGGTGAGTGTGGGATTTCATTCATATATAGAGGTTGTCAGTTGGAACTAGAACCGGAACAAAAATGTCCTAAGAACACTGTAAAGGACGACAAAGATGACGAGTGTCCTGATGGAAACACATCACCCAGGTGAACTTTTAAAAGGATGTGTTTATATGTGTTTGGATCTATTTGTATGGTTCTATGGCACTATTTTCGCCTTTGGCCAAGTGACAATATTTAAAATGTTAAACTATATGCACACGATTTTCAGAAACCATCATTTAGAATTGGGCTTCGTAGTTTTAAGGATTTTTATCAAGTATCAATTTATTGATTATATAAATTTACTTTAGAAGTCTTTTTTTAAATTCCCCTTTGCATTCAAAAATATTGCTGAATGGAGAACTCCCTTTTTTAATGTGATGGATTTGTGTTACTCTGAGACTTAAGTACTCAGTTCCATTTAATTTTTGATATGCATGTAGAAACGGAACTAGGAAATATACCGAGTGCTAAGATACTTAAATTCTCCCCCATCTTAAAAGTAATATATAACTCATTATGGAAAATCTAGAAAATATAGAAAGTAAACAAAAAAATATCACCTCAATCTTATTACTCTAAGATACCACAGTAATATCTGGTGGCATTTCATTCTCGCCTGTTTTTTGTGCACATCTGTGTGTATATAATAAAACCTGGCTTGTTTTATACATACTGTTTCCTACTGAAGTAGTCTTTAGAAATATAGTATTTATTGGCTGTAATATATCATAAGAGATTACCACAACTTATTTCACCAATCACCTTTTTTAGAATATGTGAATAGCTTCCATGTCTTTGCCATTATAAATAATGCTATAATGAGTACCCTTGGGTATAAAGCTCTCAGTTTCAGATTTTTTTCTCTTATATATTTAGAAATAAAATTACCCAATCAAAGCATATGGATTCTTAATTCCCTTGGTTACATTACTGGTATTTTGATAAGTTACGAAATTCAGGGTAAAGATAGGATAGAGAGGGAAGGCCAACCTTCCAATCTGATATCTTATAAGTCATTTAAAAATTAGGTTATATTTTTCAATGCTTATGTGACACACAGTTGGTTTTGTGGTTTACGCTTTACAGGTACTCATTTGCAATTGTGGGCATCAATATAACTGATCTGGCGTATAATCTACTGGTGAGCGGAGCGCTAAAAACTCACTTCTACAACATTGCCCCAGAAGCTCCAACACTGTCTCATTTCCAGCAAACATTTTGTAAGTGTCCTACTGCTTAAACAGCAATATGGTTTCTATGGAACACTCTACGCAAGGGGCAAAGCGGAGAGATCTTTGCAATTTGGCTGCTTTGGGGTCTTTGAAGTTCCCCTTTGGTTTTGATTTTGTTGTCTTCTTCTTAAAATCCAACAGTGATATTTGCAGGCATCGTGGATTTTTCTCTTTCCCAGCTCTTGCTTAATATTCAGGGTATCAGCTTCTGGTCTGGGTGTCTCCCTCCCTCTGATCCAGCATGGCACAGCACTTAAGAGCCTGGGTTCTGAAGACAGCCTGAGTTGACTCCTGGGTCTACGCTTACCAGACTCTCTAAGCCTTAGTTATGGCATCTATAAGATGAGTCCTTTCCTTATAGAGTTGCCATGAAGATAAAGTGAGATAACGGACACAAACTTTTTACTAGCCAGTTCCACACTTGGTGCTCAGGGAGCACGAGAAAGAGGGAGTGCTGGTTTCGTGGGTGATACGGAGAGTTGGTAGCGTTGCCACTGGTATTACTCTTCCCGCTTTCCCTACTAGTGCCACGGAGGGAAGATGTGTAGCCCCCCCCAGATTAGATGCTGCAGAGGTAAGTATGAATGTGGGGTATCCTCTGGAGTCGCAGTTATACTGAGGTTTCAGAAGATAAAGAACAAGATGATATGACAGAGCCCTGGAACGTTTTTCTCCATTCTTAGAGACACGATCCTAAAATCTGAATGTCATTCCGATCCTTGAGGGCCAGACACAGACTGGTTTGGAGGAACATGGAAGGACGTTCTAAATCATCAAGCAACTCAGGCAGTTTAAAGGAGAAATGTCATCTAAACCATTTACACCACACTTGCTGCACTGAGGGCCTTGTACCCAGGATTTCTTAGCAAAAAAAAAAAAAAAAAAAATTCTAAGTTTTTCCTCTATTTTATATTTCTTTCAACTCTTCTTTTCTGCTAATTTGCTAAGCAGTTCTGCCACTCTAAGTATGGTTAAGACACAGATGCTCATCTCAAATCCACCGCAGGGGCATGCTGGTCCCCATTTCATTTTTACAATGTGACAGAATTAACAGCAATTTATTTTCTCTAAACTCCTAAATTAATAGCGATTCTATTATCTAGCATTTTGTCTTTTTAAATATCTCCTTAATCCGGACTTCTGGTTAATGATGGCATACTTAATGCATTTATTATGCTCCCTTTTAAAACTTCACTGAACTTGGGGTGCCTCGGTGGCTCAGTCGGTTAAGCATCCGACTTCTGCTCAGGTCATGATCTCACAGTCCGTGATTTCGAGCCCTGCATCGGGCTCTGTGCTGACAGCTTGTGGAGCCTGGAGCCTGCTTCAGATTCTGTGTCTCCCTCTCTCTGACCCTACCCAGTTCATGCTCTATCCTTCTCCGTCTCAAAAATAAATAAACATTAAAAAAAATTTTTTTTAACTTCACTGAAGTTAATGTAGAAGGATTTTTTTCCAAGAAAGCATGAACCCACAAGGACAGGAAAAATCAAGAAGTAAGCAATAAAAACCTCATTTTAGAAACTGGAAAACAGATTAAGTGATAACTGATTTAGCAGTCCTGAGAAAATAAATCCCAAACAGGTAGTGTGGAAAGGTAAGAAGCAACCTGATTTACTCCACAGGACCTCCCAGGAGGTTCAGGAAGCCTATCACAGGAATGAAGTGAAGAGAATTTTCAAAGACAAAGGTGAAGGAAAAGCTCCAGGTGATATCTGTGCAGCAGGATGAGAATATTAAATCTAGACTTTAACAGGTCAGAACGCTCTGATAGCAACTCTTTGAAGAATATAAAACTGATGGGAGTGTCTAACCTTGTTTGAACACACTGCAAAGATACTGGCCTGGTTTAGAGTGAAGGTGGTGAAAACTAAGCAAATAAACAGAGAGGGCAGTTGGTAATACCACACAAAGGAAATTGTTAGGAAACACGTGATAATGTGGTTGGAATTGGGTGAAAGAGAGTGAAATCTTCATCTTCTTCTAAGGGAAGTCCAAAAAATTCACGCAATGGAAATCACATTGTATACAGTCATGGAAGTCGATGATCAAAATAATCAGCAAAAAAGATGAAATGTTCCTTTAGGGAAGCAGTCAGTAAGGCAGGAAGTGCTGCTGGGTTTTGTTTAGTTTTTGTAACAAGACTTGTTAAACTGTATGACTCTAAACTATATGCATGTATAACTTAGATAAAAATCAAGAGCAAATTTAAAAATACATATACTTTATGACTGGTTAATAGTGGAAA
Source organism: Lynx canadensis (assembly GCF_007474595.2). NCBI lineage: Eukaryota > Metazoa > Chordata > Mammalia > Carnivora > Felidae > Lynx > Lynx canadensis. Next base: position 6,246,452 of record NC_044312.2, read on the forward strand.
ATGGCAGCCCCTCAAATATATGATTATAGCTCCTACGCTGACAACTAGGTGATTATATTCAGTCTGACCATTTCTGGCAGATACTGAAGTTTTACTACAGATTGGGTTCTGTGCATCTAAAAAAATTAATTAAAACATAGTGGGAAGGATTTTGTGATTGGGAAGTAAAGACACTGTTTTTAAGAAGTGAAAAGGCTCAGGGTGCCTGGGTGGCTCAGATGGTTAAGCATCTGATTTCAGCTCAGGTCATGATCTCACAGCTTGTGAGTGTGAGCCCCACGTCAGGCTCTGTGCCTGACAGCTCAGAGCCTGGAACCTACTTCTGATTCTGTGTCTCCCTCTCTCTCTGCCCCTCCCAGGCTTGTGCTCTCTTTCTCTCTCTCAAAACTAAACATTAAAAAAAATTTTTTTTTAATTGAAAAGACTTATGGCTGACACAGCTCACTCAGTCTGGGAGTCAAGGAAAACTTGCCAAAACAGAATGACTTTTAGTTTTAGGCATTCTGAGGGTGAGTTTCTGTTGGGAAATCCTCACAGAGCTGAACAGTGGGCACTCCAACATAAGGCCCTGGAACTCTGAGGAATTACAAGTCCAGATTTGGGATTCATCAGCATTGAGAAGAAAATCAGAGCCACACAGTGGGGGCGCTCTGGCAGGAGAAAATCAAAATGAGAATCATAGGAATTGGCATTTAAGGACAGGCATTTTGTTGTTTGTATGCACTACTGTATCCTCAGCAAAGAGCCTGGGAGAGTAGGTGCTCAGTAGATATTGGTTGGTTGGTTGGTTGGCTGGCTGGATGGTTGGTTGGTTGGATGGATGGTTGGATAGATGGATGGATGGATGGATGGATGGATGGATGGATGGATGGATGGACGGACGGTTGGATGGATGGATGGATGGTTGGTTGGATGGACGGATGGATGGATGGATGGATGGTTGGATGGATGGTTGGATGGATGGTTGGATGGATGGTTGGATGGATGGATGGATGGTTTGATGGATGGATGGATGGATGGGTGGGTGGGTGGAGAGGAAGCTAAAATAAAGGATAATGTATTTTGTAGAAGAAAGGAAGCTTAGCTCCACACTGAACATGGAGCCTGCTTAAGATTCTCTCTTTCTCTCTCTTTCTCTTTCCACCCCTTCCCTCTGCCCCTCTGCAGCTCTCTTTCTCTCACACACACACCTTCTCTCTCTTTCTCTTAAAAAAAAAGAAAGAAAAGAAAAAAGAAAAGGAAAGGAAATCTAGTTTCTCATGAAAAATTTAGCTTTTGGCCTTAACTGACAGGTTTTCAAGAGAACCCTAGCCAGGGTAAGTGGCATGCAGTAGGGTTACTCATTTCCCAAGGCCCTCACCAGTTTTTCAGAAAGCACACAATCCCCCTGTGAACTGGGGTATATGCAGAGGGACTCACACCTCTTCAGAGGAAGCACCCTGTGCCCTGAATTCATTGTCCCTCCATCGGACAAGAGCAGTTCTGCACGTTTCCTCTGTAATATTCTTGCAATTATTTGTGTCCTTGCTTATGTGTATGCTGTCTACTAACTGAATGCAGCGAAGCAAAACCAAGATACATTCAAGCAACAACAAATACACTGCAGGCTTGGGCTGGAAAGCCAAATTAGTATTCTAAACAGGTATTTCATCTAGGTGAAAAATGTAAGAGAATAATAGCTCTATCATTCTGACTTTATAGTAGTATTCAGCGAATACTACACTATGAGGCAGTATGCTACGAAAACTGCATTCAGTCTAAAGCTTCCCTGAAATGAAGCAAGGTGAGGTGTCATGAGCACAAGGAAAAGTACAGTGACCAGAAAAGGAAAAAGAATGATCTTTCCTTTGACCTTCAGAAGCGACTATTCACTAAGAGTAAGAACCAGAGGAAGAGGGTACACTGGAAGAGACAGCAGGTACAGTGGTGGAGAGTCAGCCAACTTCAGGTTCTGGCTTCCAGCTTCCAGCTGTATTGTGGGATTGTACATCATTTAAATACCTTTTCTAAGCCCAATGTTCTCATCCGTAAAACGAAGCTGTATCTGCACTGCCTACTCCACAAACCTGTTGTGAGAATTAAGAAACTATAAGCAATAGTCTGGCCTCTGTTTCCTCCCTCTGCTTTCCACACCATTTTGTTAGCTTTCTCAGCTAATAAATCATCACTGGCAATTGTCTACCTGGGTGTCTCTTCCAAGAGGTAGAGAATTGGGGAACACAGGAACTCTACCTTTTTCTTGTATCTGTTGCATATGTGTTACTTGGCAGATAAGCCAACTGGCCAACTGACTGAATGGATATAGGAACACTCTGTTCATATAAAAATGAGTTGAGTTTTACAATTATCATGTGTACCCTGGAAGCCAAGCCACCATTTCTGCATTTTGATTCAAATCATGTTATACAGTCACTATTCTCCTGATGGGACAGCTTCACTTTTGTAGCTTCTTAAGAGGAAGGATCCTGAGAGTGGGGTCAGATTGTTAACCACCCACCTCTAGTCTTATCCTTGCCTGTCTTTAAAACCTTTCAAAATGTCTTTCTGTAACTGCATTTAAGGTAGAAAAATGGGGAAACCAAATGGGTCTGCATTCTTCTAACACTCTGAGCTACACAAGATCACCTTAGAGTCAGTTGCCATCATACCAGCACATTGTAGAGAAGAGTGAATATTTTCATGTGTCTGATGAGAAAGTAAATTCTTCATTAGAAGATGATTTTCCCAGTGCCTGTTCATTGTTGTTGATAAGGACAAAGACCGTATAACTCATGAGATACTGATAAGATGCTTTTAGCTGATTATGTATAATTTTAATTCGAAGTATTAGAAGTCTGACTCTACAAAACAACTCAGGCACATTTACTTGAGCTCAGAGGCTAAGTCAGGAAGATTATGTATATTATATAGCACAGGAGGAAGAAATTATAAATTATCGTAAGATTTCACATAGAACCACAAAAAAATATAACATTTAGAAAAAAGCCAAAGGAACTTAAAAAGATGGCATCTTCTAGAACAATGGATCTGAAACTTTAGTGACCTGAGACTCATCTTACTCAACTGCGGTTGAATCTGAGAGGTCTGCATTTTTAAAAAGTACCTCATAACATTCTCAGGATACTTCAGGACTTTGCCCAGTCACTGAAATGGACACATGATTGAATTCTTTTGGTTGAATAAGATATTGAGATTAGAGGAAACAACTTCCTCTTGATGTGCATGAAAACAACCAGAATAATAAGCAGACTCCTGATCATGGCCTGTGAGAAATGGTGAGGAGAAATAGGGATGCTTAGCCTAGAAAAGAGAGAAGTTCAGGGCATAAAAGACACTTCAAATATTTGAGTTGGAGAAGGACTGAATTTGTTCCAAGAAATACAGGGTAACAGATTTTGGCCCAGTGTAAGGAAAATCCCTTTAAAAACCAGGTTCTTCATCCATGGGACAGGCTAATGTCGGCACTGTCACCAGAAGAGCTCAAGGCCGGACGCTGCCTCGGGGAATCCAAGCAGCAGATAGAGTAGGATGGATAAGACCGCTCCTGGGATTGCTGATCTGGGGTTTCCCAGATGTGATCAGGTTTCCTTAACAGTGGCAGTGGGCCCTGGGCTGTGTGACCCAGAGGCCTATGAGTCAGCACTGATGTGTGTCCCCATGGAGAGATGTTAAAAACAGTCACATCAGTTATGTGTGGAGGGCCTGATATAAATCTAATCCTAAAAGAAATGCAATGGTCAATCCCCACAAAAAGCAAACCAAATTCTCTCCCTCCTTACTACCTTTCTTCCTGTAGTTGTAGAGAGGCTATATACTTAAAGATGTATAAGCATATTTAACAGCATAATGAATGAGAAGCCAGGGAAGTTTGTGCAAGTGGACCAATATCTGGAAGTGTGTGTTGGGGGTGGAAGGAAGGTCACTTCTAATTTTGTATTACAGCAAGATAGGGTAGAGATTTTTAAAAATCTGTTTGGGACCAATGTTCAAGGTTTTCTCGTAAGTAGCTAGTTAATAAATAGAAAAACAAATGGCTTTAATTTTTACTTTTTACTATTAGGACTTAACATGTTTGTTCCAAAATTCTCTTCCCATACCCCCCATCATCTCTCTGCTCACTCCTTCCCCAGTGGAAAGAGCTAGGATTCTAACCAGGTTTCTGGCTCTGGAATCCTTGCTCCTTCTAATGCTAATACCAAGAAAAGCTTCTGTAATGTTTTGTTTTGTTTTGTTTTGTTTTTTAAGTAAACGATTATTTTCTTAAGTACTTTTTTCCTAATATATAACAAGACACTTGAACTTGTTATAGGTTTACTACATACAAGTATCTTTTATTGTCTTCTTAAAAAGCTATTCACGTGTCAGTTCTAAATGGGGGCGGGGGAGGGGAGGGAGGCGGTGCACAGTGGGGAAAATAGCACAATGAACAGATTCAATACTTAGCGCTTATTCCGAAAACGTTCCCAATCCATATTATTCATAGATAACATTTTTGAGACACAGAAGTATTTGAAGAGGACATTATGCTTCAGAGCAAGAAGGTCTTAGTAACAATTTCATGTAGTTTAATGACTGCTCTGTGTTGTTCAGAGTTGATTTACAATTTTTATTGTCTCATAATAGACTGTCAGAACACATTTGTTTGATTTGTCAGAGTAATTTAAAGCTTTTCTCAAATCAAGTAACAAGAGAAAAAAGGCTGACTGGAGTAATTCTGAAAAATCAGGCATTATGTTAATTTAATCAGGAGGGGCAGGATGAAGTGGTCACTGTCAGCCCCTCAGGTTCTGCTCCAGATGTGGTGCACATTCCAGAGACGCAGAACTGTCTGTCTCCCTCCTTGAGTACAGGGACAATAATCCCAGGACCAGCCGCAAAAATCTTGCAGACTGGTAGTTTCTACTGCACGAATTTTATTTCATTTTTTTTTTTATATATAATTTATTGTCAAATTGGCTTACCTACAACACCCAGTGCTCATCCCAATAAGCGCCCTCCTCAATGCCGGTCACCCATTTGCCCTCTCCTCACCCACGGGTTTTAAAGAACAATCCATAACAGGAGTATCTGCTGCATTTCGACCTCTTCTTTGAGCCCCAGGGTTGCCGTCAATTGACCAATTGATCGGACATCTCTTTCAGCGTTCAGTGACTCTGAATGTGATTAAGGACTTTTTTCTTTCTCCTGCAATCTTATCACTGTCTTCTCTGTAACAGGCTACTTGATGCACGAGTTTCACAAGTTTTGGATTGAAGAGGACCCCACGGACATCATGGAATTCAATCGTGTGCGGGAGAAATTTCGCAAGAGGATCATAAAACAGCTGCGGAACCCAGACATGGCATTGTGCCCACACTTCGCTGCCTCAGAAGGTTTGATCAACATGTAGTCGCGCATACTGGTTTTAACGGATACCCCCGGAACACTGCCTCATTGTCGTGTTAGTTCCCTGCTTAGGTCCCAGCTCATACACTGAGTGCACACAGTGATTGTATGCATGCCTTTTGGTACGGTACTTTCATCTCTGGGTCACAACTACCAGATCCCCAGATATCACCGCTTCTGGAGTATCTGCCATCCAGTGACTGTTCATGTTGTGGCATTATGCAGTGTTACATTTGCCTTGACACCCAAGTATGGAGAGAGTTTTCTATTTTTTTAGATTGTTTTCCTCCCCCTCATCATTCAGCATCGAAGAACTGTATTTCTCTAGCTGTCTTTTGTATGTGAGAGATCTAGCGGACTCTTGTTCTGTGAAAGCCTTTTAATTTATTGATACGTCTCATGACTACCGCTGCTAGCTCTTCGGGCCGGGTTCACGCTTGGACCTCATTCCACTAAAGTATATGACTTGCAAATAATACAGACAGACACATGATAAACCAAACCATTCCTGCAAACATAGCTGCGCTTCATGACGATGTAACGAGGCTTACGAGAAGCAGATTTAGGTAGGTGCTGTTTTTGTCCAAAGTACCGCAGAATTATACTGTAACTTATCCCCAGTTGCGATTGTATCCTAGTCATATGGATATCAAATTATTTTATTCCCCTAATTTTACTGGCTTGGATGCCTAAATATGTTTATGATGCTTGGAGCCTCAGAAAAGCTGCAGAAGATTTTTCACTGCCCGCCTCTTGCTGAACTCAGTTACACCCTGGCACTCTTCTGATCCAAGCATCTGTGCTTGGGGAACTGAGTGCTGACTGGTTTATTTTTAACGTCAAGAGGTTATATGAAAAAAAAACAATTTGCAAGAAAATGTGTTGCAAGAGAGGGACCTAAGGTGTGTCCTTCTGTAGTATTTCTTGAAAATAATGACCTTGTCTTGTATCAGTGAAAAAAGTAAATGGCTTGGAGGGGGGGAAAAATCACATCATTCCAAAACTGCTAAAAATCATTTGAAAGACCATGATTTCGTTTGGAATTATGATTGTAGTCTGTTGAATAGTATTTACCATGGCATTTCATACCCATGGTATTTTATACCTTCTGACTATCGATTTTAGTATGATTAGACGTTTGTGTAATCACTTGCTTACTTAAATGAATTTTGAGTACTGCCTAACTGTCAGTTATATGAATAAATTACATGTCATTCTACTGTAATGTGTAGTGGATTTCATTTAATATTTTTGTGCTCCCACAGCCTCTGAATATGCAAAGATGTGAGTGGGTAGAATGTCAAAGACAGACAACCTAGAGCTGAATATAAATCACGCCATCATTCCGAGTAACCAGGTGTAAACTACAGTGTGTCATATCTGAGAGACTTCTTTTGTTCAACATTGAGGCCTGATGGCGCTTTAATGAAAGAATCGGATCCAGCTTTTTCTTTGTAACCTCCTTATAAAGCCTGGATTGCCTATGGGAAGACAACTGATAAAGGAAACATTAAGCTACCTTTGTTTCCTTGTCCATTCTAGCTCCTCTGGGATTTTGCTAGACGTCCTCTTTCAGCTGGGTACCAGGTGGCATCGTTCGCCCGGCCTCTATTACAGCCCTGTGCCCTTCTACACAGTGCAGAAGGAAAGGACCTGATTAACGCATGACATGTATCTTGAGGAACGACAGAGTGAGAATGTGTGAACCTGGTGAATGGCCTGTCTTGGGAGCCCCGAATTTCTACCGCAGCTGCGGCTGCTGTGTGTGAAGGCTACGTTGTCTCTTTCTATCCACTCTGGCCCTGTGTCACTGATGCGGCTTGATAGTATGTGGCATTTACACTACCTCACGTCTCTTCTGCTCAGGTAGAGACGGCTGATGGTAACAAAGCTGGAAGTTTTCTCTCCCAGCTCCTTGCACGATTTCGCTCAGTCATGTCTTAACATGGCTGCAGAATTTTAGGATGGGCTGCCGGCTCCTCCTAGTTCTGAGTATTATTACTAGTTCTGAGTATTATCAGACTTCTTGTTCACACCTGCTTGTGAAAGATGCGTTCTGCCCAGTAACATGAAGGGAAGCGAGAAAAAGAAGAGAAGGGTTTCAGAAGCTTCAAAAAATGTGTGATGTGCATGTGTTTTCCCCTTGAGCGTTCTTAGCTCGTGTATACTTATTCCACTGAACAAGGGTTGACACTTAGAATGTAAATCATGTAGCAAGCCTCTTCCAAGTTTTCCAAAACATTGCTTGCTATGATAAAAACACATTCTAATTTTTACTACAGAAAGAAAACCCTTTGAAGCACCGTTTTTGAAAATTATGACTTCAATTTGACTTTCCTTATCACAATTCTTGTTATTGTACTGAAAAAATATGTTTTTGCCTGATAATCCACCATCTTTTCTACTTGAAAACTTAAATATATACCTACCCCAAAATATAGGATGCCCTTACGATATATCTTCTAAGCTCAAGACTGTGAATAATTTCTCCAGGACAACAGGGTAAACTGACAGTCTGAGGAAACGGAGATGTTAGGTGGCCGGGAAAGACCAAGAGACAGACTTAAGTGGGGACTGTCCACCCACGACTCAGACAAATGCAACCTGATTTCTTCACATTCTAACCTCTGGGAGAAGTACATCACAGGGACATGGACATTGTGATATCTAGGATACTAGCAACATCTTAAAGACCCATCAGAGGGGCACCTGGGTGGCTCAGTCGATGAAGTGTCCAACTTCAGCTCAGGTCATGATCTCACAGTCTGTGAGTTCGAGCCCTATGTCGGGCTCTGTGCTGACAGCTCAGAGCCTGGAGCCTGCTTTGGATTCTGTCTCTCTCTCTCTGCTTCTCCCCTGCTCATGCTCTCTCCCTGTCTCTCAAAAACAAATAAACATTAACAAAAAAAAAAAAAAAAAAGACCCATCAGAGGCACGAGGTTTATCTGAGAAGGTCAGGTGAATAGGCTGGGCTTATGGGAAGTCAACAGTAGGAGCAACAAAAACCCAGTAATCAGACTCCATGGCCACAGATAATCTTGATCTGTAAACAGATGGGGCAGATCCAAACAAGAAATATCAGGAGAGGATGAGAGTTGGTGAAGTGTGGCAATCAGGGATGGGAAAGAGAAGAAAAAGGGGACGGGGAAAAAAAGAGTCAGCCAGGTCCATAACCATATCTAGGAAACTTTGAGCCACAGTGATGTCCTCTATCAAAGCGATGCCTCTAACCCTTGAGGAGGCTTGGAGTAACTGCTCTATAATCTGCAGACCACGGCAGAAGAGCAGAAGTGAGAGTAACACTGGGTCCTAGAATGAAAGGGGTTCCGGGATGGACTCCATCTCAAGAACTAACGTTCAGTGAGTGCTGATGCCATGTGCCAGGACCATGCTGGCCTTTATCTGCATTATTCCATCCCCTCATGAACATACAAAGTGAGATTGCTTACTTGCTTGTTTTTCTAGACAAACAGGCTTACAGAATCAAATACATCGCCAGACATCTCAAGAGAGTGAGATATCACCTCACGGAGCAAAGTGTTGGTGAGGATGGGGAGAAAAGGGAACCCGTGTGCACTTGCTGGTGGGAATGCAAACTGGTGCAACCAGAGGACCCCCAAGAAGTTAAAACTAGAACTAGCCTATAACCCAGCAATTCCACTTCTGGGTCTTTGTCCAAAGGACATGAAAGCACTAACTCAGACAGATATCTGCACTCCCAAGCTGACTGTAGCATTTTACTTAAAATAGCCAAGGCATGAAAACGACTTACATGTCCATCAAATGACGAATAAAGAAAACATGGCATATGTATACAATGGAGTATTGTTCATCCATAAAAAAGAAGGAAATTCTGATATCTGTGACATGGATGGGACTTGAGGGCATTATGATGAGTGAGATAAGCCAGACAGAGGAAAGCAAATTTCTCTCATTTACATGTGGGATCTAACAAAACCCTGAACTCATGGATACAGAGACATACTGTGGTTGCCCGAGCAGGTGGGGGAGGCTGGGTGAAATGGGAAAGGCTGGTCAATAGGTACAGAAAAGAAGAAAAACTAAACGGCACAGCTAGATCTCGAACCCAGGGCCTTAAGCCCCGACTTTTCATCAGTATGCATCTCCCTAGTTGGAATTATTCTCCACTGCCCAGGGTAGATTATAAACACATACACGCCCCCTACCCCTCAAGGGGTAATATATATATAAATAACAGTTCTTGCTGGGCGTCTTTAGGGTGAATTCACATGTGGCAGATTACAAAGATTACAACTCCTGCCACACTGTCCCTCAGGACGTCACCCACTCTTGCTCAGAATTTCTTCCTTGATACACAAAGAACAATTCTGACAGGACTGTAAGCTCTCTCCTGAGAGTCCGGGAAGCCTGCACGACTCCTCCAGACTCCCCTGTGGGAAACTTCAGTGAGGGTCCTCGGTGGGTCTGCAGAGACTGGACTGCAATATGTTCACATAGATGGTTAGGAGAGAGGTCGGGGCAGAGTTACAAAAAATAAAATGTTGACTCAGTGCCTTTCTATTATTTTCTCTCTTATGTACCCGGAACTGTGGTCTGCTTTGCAAAAGAGGCCACAGATGAAAAGCCAATGGCAATAGGTGAGTGTCGCAAAGAGAAGGGCAAGCTGAGATTCCGCCTACAGAACAGTCAAACCCCCTCCGTCAGGCAAGATGGGTCAAGGGAGGTCCCTTTGAGACTGCCACCCCCCATAACAATAGCTCGGATGAATTCCACAGCATCTCCAGGCATGGGTCTTGGAAGAGGCTTCGTCAGGGAAATTTCTAAAGCAAGGATTAGCAAGAGAAAAGAAGATGTGAGCGCACCCCAGGTCCCAAGGCACAGCAGGGCCTGCGTGCTATCTAGACACACTGGAGGTCCGAGTTCCCTGCTGTCCGCCCTTCTCTCAGGACAGGCCTGAAAGCAACCTCGGGGGAGGTGGTGACCTGCCACGGTCACTCTGCAGCCAGGCAGTCTGGACCTGCCTGCCAGCTGCCCTGCCCCTGCAGACCCCAGGGTGTGTGGGATGGTGCCCTGGGGGAGGGAATCTCTGGTCCTTCGGGGAACTAAACATAGATGCACTCCCCTCCTTTGGGAGGGAGAGACAAGAGCCTTCAGGCACAGATAGTTGAGTTTGGTCCAGCAGCCCAGTGAGAGCTTGTGAGTTCTCTGACAAATCTCCGGTCACACCCACAGACTTACATTTCAGACACATTATTAGCTCCTCTATACCAAGTGTGTGGCACTTAACAAGGAATAGGGACATCAGCAGGCTCCAGCTGTACGATACCAAGAGTTACATAATCTACTTCCGGTCAAGTTTTTACTATTCGTGCAAAGTACAAGAGGAAAAAGCCAGGAGTCAGAACACCCACGTTGCAGGGTACCTTCTGCTAGCCTTCCTTAGGCAAGTGACTTGCCCTTGCTGACTTGGCTTTTATCATCCATAACAGAAAAATAATAGTAACAGCTCCTCTTCAGAGGATTATTGTAAGAGTAAAAATCAAATAAACTAACATCAATTCAAGGGCTTGGGAAACTCCAAAGGGCTGGTTAAACACATGTTTAGTTATGGTTGCTATTTATCCATTTGGTTTTGGGCTATGAGCTGACTCTCAAAGAAAATTAGGCTATAAAATTTGTCCTTGTAACTGGTGTCCCCCATTAATTCAATTCAGCAAATATTTATTGAGAACTCCGTTTGTGCCAGGCGTCATGCCAAGACGGGATAAAATGGGAAACAAGGCAGCGTCCTTGGTCTCCCAGACCTCACTGTCCAAACCCAGTGCCTCGCTTGCGGAGTGTGGTCTTGGGGCCACCGACACGGGCACTGTGCGACACGAATCATCGTAGCCCCTCTCCAGACCCGCTGAACAAGGTCATGTAACACTCTCCCCAGCGGGGTCGTGTGCACTTTCAAGTTAGACAAGCACTGCTCCAGAGGGTATTGATCCAGCCACTCTCTACTGAAACCTGACAAGGCCTAATCTTCAACTGTTTATGGTTGAGAAATAAATCAAACATTCCCTTTGTTTTCCCACAACTTACTCTGGAAAGCAAAGAAGGACTACGTGTTCTGTTGTCAGCCACTCACAGGTGCAGACAGGAGTCAACGTGGAGGAGGAGGGCTGTGATGGACTAACCCCCAATGTCATGATATCAGGAGGGGGGTGTTGGGATGATTAGGTCGTAAGGGTAGAGGCCTCCTAAGGGTGGGCCTCATAAGGGTCATAAGGGTGGATGGGAGTAGTCCCTTTTATGAAGAGACATGAGAATCCCTTCTCTCTTTCTCTTTCTCTCTCTCTCTCTCTCTCTCCCTCTGCCCCTCTCTACCTGAAGATACAATGACAGGATGGCCATGGGCAAACCAAGATGAGTGCCCTCACCAGACCCTGAACCTGCTGACACCTTGATCATGGACTTCCCAGCCTCCAGAACAATGAGAAATAAATCGTTGTTTAAGCTACTCAGTCCGCAGTATTTTCTGTTAGAGCAGCCCAAAGTGACTAAGACATCAACTTGGACCCAAGAGGATGGCCTGCCCTTCTATCCCAAATGCTTCCTGAGAAGCTTCTTACAGTAGCCAAAGCTGGTGCTGCCTCAGACGCTCCCTCCCACCAAAGACCACTCTCAGAGTTTTGTTCTCAAGGAGTCTGTCAGAGCGGCCAGCCTCTTACATGCTGGAGAAAACAGTCTTCACATATTAGCCAAGGTGTCCCCTTCAATGAACAGAAACGACCTGGTTGCAACTTAGCAACTATCCACAGAAGTCATTTGAAGTCTGAGGTGTGTGCTTCCTAGAGCAAACCCAGAAGCCTGGAAGCACCAAGAGGCTGAAAATCAAAATTATGCGACTCTGAGCCCAAGTTCTGACCTCACTCTAAGAGAGACCCAAGGAGGGCACCTGGGAGGAGCGCCAGGTGGTATGCAGAAGTGTGGAATCGCTACACTGTGCACCTGAAACTAATGTTGCCCTGCAGGTTAAGTAACTGGAATCTAAATAAAATTTTTAAAAATAAAAATAAACTTAAGAAAAAAAAAAAAGAGGGAACCAAAATATTTGCCAAACAAGGTAGGGCCAGTCTTAAATAAACCAAAGAATCTGACTGGGACTTACAACAATCTGAATTTTTTCTCATGATCTAGAACAAAAATGACACTTTTAAACCAATTTAAAATATGCCAGTTCTAAGAAAGCTATTTAAATGTTTTATGAAACTGCTACGTTTGGGGTTACGTTTACCCTTACAATAAGCCACACAGCTAATTTCCCGGCTTTAGATCTCGTCCTTGCTTCTACTTGTGTTCCTGACTCTATAAATATGAAATGAATTAACATGTGTGAGTGTGGTTTCTTTTTTAAAAATTACTATTTTCAGGAGATATGTGGATCATCTAAACAGGATCTTTCTAAAATGCTATTCACTTGCTGTGGGTTTATTTTTTTATGGATTGATGTTTTAATTACATTAATTTTACTTCCTGAAAGCACTTTTAATCAAACTTCTGAAGATAACTGTATGTCGTACCACAGGCAGCTGTAAAGCATGATAAGGAAAGATCCCATACGCCCTTATCCCATATGCCCTTCATCCATTTCCCCCCAGTGCAGCGTCTCGCGTGACTGGAGCACAACATCACAACCAGGAAATCGACACTGCTCCAGTCTACCACAGATTTCATCTTACATGTACTAATTGGTGCGTGCGTGCGTGCGTGCGTGCGTGTGTGTGTTGTTCTGAGCAGTTTTATCCTGTGTGTACGTTTGTGTAACTGACACAATTACACAGTATAAAACATACAATCACATAATTGCAATTACAATTACATTGACGTAGTCAATGTCAGAACATTTCAGCCACCATAAGGATACCTTATGCAGCCCTTCTATAAGCACACCCACCTTCCTCTCCCACCCCGGCCCTAAGCCCTGACACTGATGTGCTTTCCATCTCCATCATCTAGTCTCTTCGAGAATGTTTTATAAATGGAATCAGATAGTATGTAGCCTTTTTATTTATTTATTTTTTTAATTTTTTTTTCAACGTTTATTTATTTTTGGGACAGAGAGAGACAGAGCATGAACGGGGGAGGGGCAGAGAGAGAGGGAGACACAGAATCGGAAACAGGCTCCAGGCTCCGAGCCATCAGCCCAGAGCCCGACGCGGGGCTCGAACTCCCGGACCGCGAGATCGTGACCTGGCTGAAGTCTGACGCTTAACCGACTGCGCCACCCAGGCGCCCCATGTAGCCTTTTTAGATTGGCTCCTTCACTCAGCATAATTCCCTTGCGATCATCCAAGTTTTTCCACGGATCAATATTCCTTTCCATGGCTGAGCACTATTCCATAGAATAACCAAACCGTCACTTGTTTAACCATTCATCTGCTGAAGGGTATTTGACATGTTTCTAGTTTGGGCTATTACAAATAAAGTTGCTCTGAATATCAGTGTGCACATTTTTACGGGAAAATAATCCCCATCCCGTTTCCCCCATTCCCCCATTCCCACACCCACCTCCCGTCTGGCAACCAGCAGTGTGCTCTCTGTAGTTACGAGTCTGTTTCTTGGTTTCTCTCTCTCTCTCTCTCTCTCTCTCTCTCTCTTTGCTCTCACTTTTCCTTTGTTCATTTGTTCTGTTTCTCAAGTTCCACATATGAGTGAAATCATATATTTGTCTTTCTCTGACGAACTTAACTCGCTTAGCATTTTACTCTCTAGCTCTAGCCATGTTGTTGCAAATGGTAAGATTTCATTACTTCTTATGACTGAATAATATTCCATTGTATATATTCACCACATCCTCTTTCTCCATTCATCTAGTGATGGACATATGGCAGCAACGCACATTTTAGTTTTACAAGAAATACCCAAATCGCTTTCCAAAGGAGCTGAACCATTCTGCATGAAAGACAAGCAGCAATTTCTAGATACTGCAGCCATTCCCCAATTATCTATCTGACCCATCTCTCACAGTGATTGAAACCCCTAATTTTGGCTATAACCAAAGTAAAGACATATACTTCCTGTCTTCCCTTGCAGCTAGGTATGATCACTTGACTAATTCTGGCTAATATCATGTAAGTAGGAGTTCTGTGGGAAGCTTCTCAGAATATTCCATTAAAGAAATGCAGAACGTGCCCTGTGCCCCTTTACTTATTTCTCAGTTCGTCCTGCTGCTATAAACTAGCTGTGATATTTGCCATCCTGGACCCTAAATACAAGCGCTACATCCTAGGGATGTCAGAGTGGTAAGCTGGAAGTAGCCTAAGTCCCTAAGCAGTCCTACTCCTAGTGGGAGACCTACCAGCCCTAGCCTGTCTTCCCTAGACTTTCATGTGAAAGTGAAACACACTAGGTGACTTAGGCTGTTCTTTATGTAAGTCTTTGTTAAGTACACCTGGACTAGATCCTGACCAATAGATCAGGTACCAAACCATGGAGACATACACGACCCACCCAGGAAACACCATCAGCTCCGAACAGTGTGAGCAAGAGGACTCCTGGGTACCTAACTAGAAATGAGGCAGGAGCCAAAGCCAAAGGCAAGGGCCCAGTCACGGAGGGTGCGGTATACCAGGTGTGCGCATTTACAGGAACACAGAGCTCTCGTCCAAAAGCTTCCCTGGAAGGCCTCGGGATACCCATGCATCCAGATGGGCTTTCCCACAGACCACTGAGAGGGAGCCTTGGCCTTGGCAGTGGGCTGGAGCTCTCCCCAGGGCTCTGACGGGCAGCTCAGCTCAGCTGAGCTCAGCCTCCCAGCTCAGCCTCCCGGCTTCACTGCTGCTTTAGCAGCTGACACTGCAGCTGTGGGTCATGCAGACGTTGTGTCAAGTAATTCAGAGCCCACCGGGCACCAGGTCTCTGCAGCGGCACTGTTTATAGCTATAGTTGCACCAAAAATGCTGAAGAAGACAGTGCCTTCAGACTCTGGCCCAAACCCCCTCCTCCATCAGGAAGCTTTCCAGACCAGAAAGGAGTTCAGTCAACCTCTCCATACTTCCTCTGGGGCTCAAGCACAAAACCCCTTCCTTCACCCTCAGAATTCCTACACACACACGCACACACACTCACACACTCTCCCTGTCTCTCCTACATGAACCCCACACACACACACACACACACACACACACACACACACACACAGAGCTAAACATGGTGGCCCCATAACTATCGCAGGACCATCATATGGTCAGATTTACATTGAAGAACTTCTCTTGGGGTACCTGGGTGGCTCAGTTGGTTGAGGGTCTGACTCTTAACCTCGGCTCAGGTCATGATCTCACTCACATTTGTGAGATCAAGCCCCACGTTGGGCTCTGTGCTGAGTGTGGAGCTTGCTTAAGATTCTCTCTCTCTCTGTCCCTCTGCCCCTCTCCTGCTTGCACTTGTGTGCTCTCTAAAAAGAAAAGAACTTCTCTCTGCTTGCTGCATGGAAAATGGTTTGGGAGGCAGCAAGAAAAGAGGCCAGTAAAACTGTGATACCCCAAGCAAGGAATCCTGAGAGCCTGAACCAAAGCAGAGACTGAGGGGTGCATCGGAGGACCTCCTCCCCGCAGAGAGGAAAGGACATGTCTGAGTAGCACAGAACAAGTAAAATCACCAGGATCTGGTGACTGGTTAGACGCAGGGATGAGGAAAGGGAGGAGTGTGTGGAGACGTCAGGGACGGGACAACTTCCGTTATCAACACTAAAGCTACTAGAAATAGCTGCCAATCCCTGGCCACCAATTCCACACTACCCCGTGAGTCCCGAGTCCAGGGCTTTGCAGTGAGCATCTCTTCTAATTCTCAGACTAACTCTGTGGAGTACTGTCTTAATCCATACTTTACAATGAGGAAACCAGGGCAGGGAACAGGTGAGTGGCTGGCTCAGAGCCTCCCAGCTAGACAGCAACAAGAATATGCCGCAAACCCAGTTCTCTGGCCAGTGCAGGTCTCTACGACACAGCCCGATGCCATATCCCACCAGCTCAGCACTCGTATATTTTTCAGAAAAGTCACTGAAAGAAAATACACCAAAATGGTTACCTTTGGGTGACAGAAGCCATTTTTATTTTATACACATCTACGTTTTCCAGATTCTCTTCCATGAGTGTGCATGGTATCCACAATCTGGAGAAAATAATAAATGTTTCTGTCTAAATAATACATAAAACTATGAGAAAGAAAGAATAACCTCGGAAATCTAACTGTATGCACATGTTCTTTGGCAGGAAAGAGGAGACGGTCTCACAAGAACAGCCCCGTGTTGCCACACAGGTGAGAGCCAAGCCTAACAAATACTCCCAGTAAAAGCCTGGTCAGATAGCAGGCCCCTGGGCTGGTGCTGGCGCAGAGCCTCCTTTCACTTAGCCATCACCCTGTGAGAGTCCCATGATCTCGCTGGCTCTGAGACCACTAGTTCATTGGGTTTTCCTCTAAAAAAAATTATCAGTAATAGTTTCAGGCACTGAAGCAAAATTTCCAGACAGCACATCCTCTGCCAACACTTCGTAAGTCTCTGAATAATGGCACCATGAATATTTATGTCTTGTTATTATCGCTGCTGCAAGGAATGACAGTTTCAGCACAAGTGACCATATTCATTTTCATCTCACTGCTCGACCCTGAATATTCTTTGCTTCCTCCCACTCCGCAGCACCATACACCCCGCTGTGAACGATCTTCTTACGTAAGTGCAATACCCCTTGAAGAAATGTTCACTTTTCCTTTCCTGTGCAGCCAGAGGGCCAGGGAACCATGCATTTGTTCATCGATCCATCAGCAAATATTCACTGAGGGCTCTGTGCTAGGCTCAGGACACAAAGCTGACACGCTCCTTGCCTGCCAGTCTAGTCAGGAGACAGACGTCAACAAACCAGAACACTGAGTGAGGTGAGTGCGCTGGTCGGCATTAGGTCTTAGGTGCCACGGGAGACAGCAATAACGGGGACCACGTGAACAAAGGTGCCATAGCAGACGCCACTAATGGCGACCACACGAACAAAGGCACCAACCTGCCTTTGTTGAGCATGGTCCAGGCGAAGCATGCCAAGCAGCTCAGTGCTGTCAGAGAGCAGGGAGACAGGATAAGAATGGCCTCGAAGGCTTCAATAACGAGCAGGGACTCGACGGTGAACTTGTGGGATCAAAAGTAAGGCGGCAAGACTGATGGCAGACTGGTAGTACGGTCTAGGAAACAGACCATGCAGTCCCAAACTGGAAATGTCAGGGTGGGCATGGGGAAGAGGAAACAGACTCAGAAACTACTGGAGAGCTTAAATCACAAGGCGTTCGTACCTGATTAGAGGAAGAGGATGGTATATATTTGGAAGAGTTGAGAGAGAGGCATCAAGCTGTGGGAGAGAGAAGAAGGAGCTAATACACAGAAAAATGTGTGGATTATTTTATGGAAATTTCATCTATTTAAAACACGGAATCTTCCAAGCCAGGTTCTTGCTGTCTCTTTTCAAATACTCAAATCTTCGTCTGGTCCCTCAATAACGTTTCATCGTTTGCTTCACTTAGGCCTCACTTATTTCTGTCTGGGTGAATACGTATGGATTTTTTATTTCCCTGTCGCTACTGTAAACGGGCTCTCTTCTTCATCATATTTTCTCGTTAGTTGCATCAGTTAAGTTTCACTTGGTTACAGATGACAGAAAACCCAAGTCAAACTGACATAAACAAATAATATTAATACATACTGAGTACTTATTATTGCTAGATACTGATCTAAGTACTTTATATGTATTATCTTTTAACTCAGCTAAATAAAAAGAGAAGATTTATTAGCTCATGTAAATGAATAAATGAGTCCCGTGTCTGTCTTCAGATACAGATGGATCCAGCAGCTCAGATACCACCACCAGGACTGAGTTTGTCTCCATCTCTTGGCTCCACAGTGGCAGTGACTAAAGCAGCTTCCACAATGTCTGCTTTCAGGTTCAGGCCCTGCCAAGGAGTTAGGTGCAGGAGCCTGCTTCAGATAAAGACCTCACACTGAGTCTCTTACTGGCCCAACTGGAGATGTGTGCCCATCACTGCTACTAGAGGGAAGCGGTGCTTTGGTTCACTAAACGCGGTCACATGCCGCTCTCCCAAAACTGTAAACACGGAGAGTACAGGAGAAATCACTCAGTCCTAAACAAATCAGGGACCTCTGCAAGAAGGGGGGACAAGGGGGGAGGACAGTGGCAAAAAAACAACCAATGTCCACTCCATTGGTTACTGCTCCATTGATTGCTATTACTACCTTGGATTAAAACTACACATGGGGCGCCTGGGTGGCGCAGTCGGTTAAGCGTCCGACTTCAGCCAGGTCACGATCTCGCGCTCCGTGAGTTCGAGCCCCGCATCGGGCTCTGGGCTGATGGCTCGGAGCCCGGAGCCTGTTTCCGATTCTGTGTCTCCCCGTCTCTCGGCCCCTCCCCTGCTCATGCTCTGTCTCTCTCTGTCCCAAAAATAAATAAACGTTGAAAAAAAAAATTATAAAAAAAAAAAACTACACACACACACACACACACACACCTAAACATTTATATATGTGTATAATATACACCTATCAAGCAACCAGCCTGGTTAATTTTAAAGTTACTTTAATTGGGTGTTGTACCAGATTGACTGTACTTGCATTGCAAATTTTCACACTTCTCTGAATCTGATTTCTCTGCTCTCCTCACTGACTCTGGGCTCAGCCTCGTGCCTTGTTTTACCAGTGGGACAATCTCACACCTGATAGAGAGGCCTGAAAAACAAACCACAGGTTTCCTCCTCCTCTTTTTGAACTTACCCACCCCCAGGAGGGCAAGCGTGGTCTAGCCCGCTAGAGAACCAAAAACCATGTGGAGGAAAGTCAAGATAACCTAGCAAACTAACACCAGCCCCAGCTGACCTGCCAGCTGACAGCACACGTAGGAGCAAGCCCGGCCAAGATGAGCCAAGCGCAGCCCAGATCAGCAGAACCACCCAGCCACGGACTCAAGAGCAATAAAAAAATGGTTGTTCTTTGAAGCCATTAAGTTGTGCAGTGGTTTATAAGGCAGCATCTGTATCTGAAGCAGACATTCTCCATCTACGCCTAATAACATGATTATCAAAGTTAACAAAGGCAAAAAGCCCACAATACTAATGGGCTGGTTTTGGCGCTGGGGAAGACAGCAGGAAAGAGAAAGACACAGGCACGTGGCTGGAGCCGGAGCAGGTTGCTACACTGGGCACGCTAACAGCCTGAGGGCTTGGAGAGCTGGGCCAAGAGTACTGAAGGCTGGAAGCAGGTTGTTAAAAAAGGTAATTTGCTAATCAGACCAATCAACCTACCAGTTTCAATTCACACAGTTTTTGATAGACTGTTAAATGATGCAGGGGTCGAGGCCTTGAGGCAAAGATAAAGTTGCTGAGGAGAAGAGACGCCGACTCATAAAATGAGCAGAACCTAATGATCCTTGTGATGTGACCAAGGGCACACAGGCAAGATGCAGGAGCAGAGCAACACAGAAACCAGAGGAGGGGGAGGGCCCTGGGGTGCAGGAAACTTGAAGGAGAGAAATTGAGCCAGATTTTCCCATGAAATGGGAAGAATGTACTGCCAGAAATTTGGAAGCTTGGACAGTTTACTAAAGGATCTGAATCATGTTGCAAACCATAAGAAAAAAGTGGAAAAAATTATTCCGTTGTTTTTGTGCTAGGATAGAAAAAGCAGAGTTGACAGCAGGAGACGTGAGTTTTGTTTCTGCTTGACCTTGGGCAGGACACACATATATATAATAAATAATTATTACTTATTAATAAATTAATAATGTAAATGTTAAAATTAAATATTAATATTTAATAATTAAATAGGTAAATATAAAAAATGTAATTTCTGGAATATTTCACCCACTTTACCTTTGGTCCAAAAATCATCTCTTCTCAGAGAGCTGGAAGAGGAAAGAAAAACCCAGCCAACGGTCCAGTCAAAGCTGAGGATGAGGGAGACTTAGATATTAGCTTTAAATATAGGATGAAAAAGAATTATCTTTCGACTATTACCATTTTTCAGAAATGTTTCAAATCTCCCAAAAGTAATGAGGACCCTTGACAGTATGACAATAATCAAATGTCTTTTGCTCCTTGGAACACAGAGCCTCAGTGTTGAAATAAACACCTGTTTGATGATGTAGGGAGTGGTGACACTCAATATCAACTGTCATTGCTCTCTTATACTAGTCTTAGCAGACCAGGTCATTATTTAGCTTCCAGCTAGCACCCCCCCCCCCCCCCCCGCCAACCCTAGCTTTCCTGTGGGGGAATAATTCTCCTCCACCGCACAATCTTAGACAGAGGAAAGTCCTTGGAAACCAATTCTCATAACAGAATAAAGGGCTTAGCTTCTCCTTCTCCTGGCCCTGGGGGTGGGGGCAGGAGTGATGCAACACTGGCCCCTAAGACACTCATGAGGACTTAGAATCTAAGCCAGGTGGGTTAGGGTTGGTGAGATGTTGCTCACCAGACTGTTCCCTTCCCACAATGCCTACTGAGGTTTCCACAGGTTTTCATGGGTCCTACGTTTCCAAGCCTTGGTCGTTCAGCCTCCTATCTATTGTGTGAGCCCCCCGACTTCCTATCAACAAACTGCCTTTAGCTAAAGCTATTCTGATTCAGTTTCTAGTACAGGGAACTGAGAAGCTGAACTGATACAATAATATTCCACCAGAACCAGTCTTATTCATAAGTTATAATGCTAGGCTATCTCTTATCTCCTGTCCTTTTTTTACACAGTTCCATATGCATCATGTGCTTTTCCACCTTTAACATTCTTTTTTTTTTTTTTTACTTTTTATGGAGACACTAAAGTGTAGTAGTTAAAATCACAGGTTAAAATTCCAGTTTAGATCCTAAATGTGAGACCTGAAACCATAAAAATCCTAGAAGAGAGCAAAGGCAGTAATTTCCCTAACATCACCCAGAGCAACATTTTCCTAGATATGTCTCCTAAGGCAAGGGAGACAAAAGCAAAAACAAACTACTGGGACTACATCAAAACCAAAAGCTTTCGTATGGTGAAGGAAACCTTCAACAACACAAAAAGACAACCTACTGAATGGGAGAAGCCATTTGCAAATAATATATCTAATAAGGCGTTAATATCTAAAATACAGAAAGAACACCAAAAAACAAACAATCTAAAAATAGGCAGGGGATCAGAACAGACATTTTTCCAAAGACATCCAGATAGCCAACAGACACATAAAAAGATGTCCAACGTCGGGGCGCCTGGGTGGCGCAGTCGGTTAAGCGTCCGACTTCAGCCAGGTCACGATCTCGCGGTCCGTGAGTTCGAGCCCCGCGTCGGGCTCTGGGCTGACGGCTCAGAGCCTGGAGCCTGTTTCCGATTCTGTGTCTCCCTCTCTCTCTGCCCCTCCCCCGTTCATGCTCTGTCTCTCTCTGTCCCAAAAATAAATAAACGAAAAAAAAAAAAAATTTAAAAAAAAAGATGTCCAACGTCAGTAATCATCAGGAATATGCAAATCAAATCCACAATATCACTTCACACCTGTCAGAATGGCTAAAATCAAAAAGACAAAAATTAACAAGTATTGCCAAGGATGTGGGGATAAAGAACTCTCATGTACTGTTGGTGGGAATATCAATTGGTACAGCCACCGTAGAACACAGTTCCTCAAAAAATTAAAAATACCATACAATCCAACAATTCCACTACTGGGTATTTATCCAAAGAAAACAAAACACGAGTTCAAAAAGATATAGGCACCCCATGTTTATGGATATGGAAGCAACCTAAGTATCCAACAACAGATGAATAGAATATAAGTGGTACATATATGTCCAATGAAATATTTCTGAGCCAAAAAAAAAAGGATGAGGTTGTGCCACTTGTGACAACATGAAGAGACCTAGATGGTATTATAAGGAACAAGATTCAATTTTTATAAAATGGTGACCTTAGGGCACCTGGGTGGCTCAGTCAGTTAAACATCTGACTTCGGCTCAGGTCCTGATTTCACGGTCCATGAGTTCGAGCCCTGCACCGGGCTGTGTGCTGACAGCTCAGAGCCTGGAGCCTGCTTCGGATTCTGTGTCTTCCCCTCTCTCTGCCCCTCCCCCACTCACACTCTGTCTCTCAAAAATAAATAAACATCAATAAAACAAACAAAGAAATAAATAATAAAATGGTGACCTTGGAGATACAATGAACGAGTGAAGACTGACATTAATCAATGAATTTCCCTCCGTCTCTTCCTCTGCCTTGTCCCAGTCCCACAACCAGGCTCCAACTTGCCTCCAATGTTTTTGTGACAGTTTGAAAAATGAATTTAATCATTTTCCAAGCTTAATAGTGCAAATGTCCAGTACAAGAGTAACCTCTGTTTGCGCCATTTAGCATTTAGTTATTCCATAGTGGAATGACTTCCCATAAACTCTCCAAAACAAGTCATTGTGCTCTGGCCTCTAAGATAATTTACACTTTTTTCTAGATAAGTTTTAATTGAAGTATAATATGGTACTGTATAAAACATTGGTTTTTACATATCTATAATCAGTGTAATCACCACTCATACCAAGAAAGAGAGTTATCATCAGCTCTCTAGAGGGCTCCCCATGTTCCCTCCAGTCAACAACCCCATAAAGGGAACCACTAGTGTGCAGACTTGTAGCAACATGGATTATGAGTTGCCTGTTTTTGAACTTAGTACAAATGGAATTACAGGACACGGACTCCAGTGTATTTGGCCTCTTTAATTCAAGACTATGTTTGTGAGATTTACACCTGTTGTTTCATATTCCAATACTTTGTCCTCTTTCAGTCCCAAATAATATTCCATTGTTTGAGTGTTACAATTTACCTATGCTACAATTCATGAACATTTTGATTGTTTTCTATTTTGGTCTATTAGGAAGAGTACTGTAATAAACATTCCTGTGCAAGTCCTTCGTTGTACACATATACTCATTGATGTCGGGTATAAATCTAGCAGTGAAACTGCTGCTCCTAGGACTAACATACAGCTTTCTGAATTTTCCAAAGTGATTATATTAACTTCAGAGCGGTTAATTTTAAATCATAACAGCGGTTAGGATTTATGAGAATTGTTGCTTTATATCCTTACGAATACTTGGTATTATTACATTTGTTAAGTTTAAACTATTTTGGCAGGTACATGTGTAATTTTTACTTTAATTTAGGTTTCCCTGATAACTAATGAAACTAACCTTTCTTTAAAGTGTATTTATTTATTTTGAGAGAGAGAGAGAGAGAGAGAGAGAGAGAACATGCGCGTGCACAGGAGGGGCTGAGAGAGAGGAGAGAGAAAGAATCGCAAGCAGGCTCCATGCTGTCAGTGTACAGAGCCCGATGTGGGGCTTGAACCTGTGAGATCACGAACCTGTGAGACCATGACCTGAGCCGAAACTAAGAGTCAGATGTCCAACTGACAGAGTCACCAAGGCATCTCGAAATTAACCATTTTTATATCTGCTTATTGGCCATCTGAGTACTTATGAAACTCCTATTCCATACTTTTCTTATTTAAAAAAAACTTGCCCAATTTCTCTTATTTACATAATATTTTTATATGTTCTGTGAATCTTGTAGAAATACTGAAAACATTTCCCACCCTTACTCTCTTAATAGCAACTTTTGAGAAATTATGTTTCACACTGTAACAAGGTTCAATTTATCAACCTTTTTTGTTTACCCTTGATACTATCTTTTATTGTAGGTGACAAACAATGCTACGTTAGTTTCAGGTGCGTGACTAGAGATGCAACATCTCCATCCATTATGCTATGCCCCCTGCAAGTGTAGCTACCACCTGTTACCATACATGCTATTACAGTATCATTGACTTATTCCTTGTGCTGTGCTTTTCATGCCTGTGACTCATTCATTCTGCAGCTGCAAGTCTGTATCTCCCACTGCCCTTTACCCATTTTGCCCATCCCCCACCTCCTTCCCTCTGGTACCTATAAGTTTGTTCCTTCTCTGTATTTACAGGAAGTTCTCCCCATCTGAACGGAATTACCCTCCAGATCATTCCTCCCTTCCCACTCCCAGTTCCCATCCTCCACATTCTACCCCCTGTCTAAATCAGGCCTTATGAATTCCTTTTTTTGTTTGTTTGTTTATTTATTTTTTGAGTGAGTCAGACAGAGTGTGAGTGGGGAAGGGGCAGAAGGAAGGAGACACATAATCCAAAGCAGGCTCCAGGCTCTGAGCTGTCAGCACAGAGCCCAATGAGGGACTCGAACTCACATACTGCAAGATCATGATCTGAGCCGAAGTTGGATGCTTAACGACTGAGCCACCCAGGCGCCCCCAGGTCTTATGAATTTCTACATGAACTATCTCCATGGGTTCCAAATAGTTCCCTTACTACAACATTCCTCCATCAGTCTATTCTATTCCTTGTGCAATTCACCTTCCAAGAGATATCTATGATCACATTTTTCTCTTGTTCAAAAACCTTCCTTGATCCCTCACAGTGTGTATTTCTTTTATGTAAGAAAATAACTTTTTTAAAATGTTTTATTTATTTATTTAGAGAGACAGCACAAGCAGGGGAGGGGCAGAGAGACAGGGAGAGAGAATCTCATGGAGGCTCCACACTGTCAGCACAGAGCCTGATGTGGGGCTGGAATTCACAAAACTATGAGACCATGACCTGAGCTGAAATCAAGAGCCACATGCCTAACCAACCGAGCTACCTAGGCACCCCAAGAAAGTAACTTTTATACAGTATTTCATCCTCAAGTCATTTGGAATAACGATAGACAAGGCTCCTCTTAAAATGATGGAAATTTAACATAGACAAGAAATCTAGAGATCATCTAAGTTAATTTATAGGCCCACATATTTAAATTCAAACCCTTAAATCTCTATGGAAGATGAATTGGTGGGTGCATTGAAGAGGTGGTCTTGATCACTAGATGGAGTGGACTACTACTGTGGGTTCTGTTTATTTATTTTTTTAATATTTTAATGTTTATTTATTTCTGAGACAGAGAGACAGAGCATGAGTGGGGGAGGGGCAAACAGAGAGGGAGACACAGAATCAGAAGCAGGCTCCAGGGTCTGAGCTGTCAGCACAGAGCCCGACGCGGGGCTCGAACTCACAGACGCGAGTTCATGACCTGGGCTGAGGTCAGACGCTTAACGGACTGAGCCACACAGGCGCCCCACTGTG
Source organism: Lynx canadensis (assembly GCF_007474595.2). Taxonomy (NCBI): domain Eukaryota; kingdom Metazoa; phylum Chordata; class Mammalia; order Carnivora; family Felidae; genus Lynx; species Lynx canadensis. Next base: position 6,272,026 of record NC_044312.2, read on the forward strand.
GGTTCTGTTTAAACCCATATTGCCTAGGGCTGTTCCATTACCCACCTCGAAGGCACCTTGCCTCTATTCTCTCCTCCCTCCAAACTTTGTATTATACCGCTACCAGAGATATCTTTCTAAAACCCAAATCTACGGCATAACTTTGAGAGCTTCCCATTTGTACAAAATAACATCCATACTTGGTATTCAGATGGCAATAATCATTGGTATTTGATGTGACTACCAGACATTGAGTGCAAACACTTCCACAAGTCTTCACCACCTCTGCATCCCCACCCTTTGCAATTTGACTTTGAAGCTCTTCCTATCAAGGGGTGGAGTCGATTCCCCCACCCTTGGAATTTAGGCTGGGACTATCCCTGTGACTATCTCTGGCCAATAGAAAATGGCAGAAATGGCCAAGCACCCATTCCAAGTCCAGGTCTCAAGAGGCCTTGCACACTTGCACTCTCCTTCTGGGAACCCCACCAACGCCAAGTGAACAAACCCAGAGTAGGCCACCACATGATGACAGGGCCAGCCACCTCGAACCACCAGCCAACATCCAGCCAACAACCACATGTGCAGATGAGGCCATCCTAGGCAAGGCAGCCCCTAGCGTACCCATCAGGTCACCACAGACTAATGACCAAGCCCAGCTGAAATCAGCGTCTGGCCAGATCAGCAGAACCCCTCCCCCCCATATCGACTTGTACGCTTATAAACAATAAATACTGATTGCTTAAACCGCTCCATTTATGGTAATTTGTTACACAGAAAGAGCTTATGGTGACTTGTTACACAGCACAGCTAACTGAGACACCAACCTACTTTCCAGCTTCTCCTCCCACTCTTCACCTTGTGCTCTGATATTCCTTTACCCCAAAGCACTTGAAATTCCCTGACAATCTCACAATCATATCCCACTGCCTTTGTTATGCTGCAACCACTGCCTAGAAGGCTCTTTTCTCCTATACTGTGAAAATCTCACCATTCAAGATCAAGCTCAAACATTTTTTTTTTTTTTTTGAGAGAGAGAGAGGGCAAGGGAGGGGCAGGGAGAGGGGGAGAGAGAGACTCCCAACCAGGTTCTGCACTGTCTGCTCAGAGCCTGATGAGCAGCTCAAACTCACAAACTGTGAGATCGTGACTTGAGCCAAAATCAAGAGTTGGACATTCAACTGACTGAGCTACCCACATGCTCCTATTTATTTATTTAGAGTCTAACATTATCCTTTTGTTCATGAGATATTTATCGAGGTGAGGCACTGAGGTTTCAAAATTGAGCAAAATATACTCTGAGCACTGAACTAGCTCATAGTTGAGGAAAGGCTAATGTCACTGTCTTATTTCTTTCCCCTCCCTGACTCCCGTCAGTAGACTTAAGCCTTTCTTACTATTTCTTCCCCAATACCTTTATTCCCTAGTGTGGTCAGTAGACTTAAGCCTTTCTTATTATTTCTTCCCCAAATACCTTTATTCCCTAGTGTGGTCACAGTGCAATGCCAGCCATAATAATAGTACCTAATTTAAAGAAATCTTATGAATAATAGATGAGACTATGCAGGCAAAACAAAACCCATAGCATGGTGTGTGAAACACAGGAAGTGGAAAATGAACATTAGCTGTTGTTATTTTTAGTTCACACATACTCCCATCTCCCCTACTTGACTGCATGTAAGTTTCTTGAGCGCAGGAACTGAGCCAAATTCATCTTTGTGTCTGAAGTGCCTGAAGTGTATATGCGCCTGGCACGTAATAAACACTCACCAGATGTTGGCTTGGACTGCTATCACTAGATCTGCAAGACCTGAGCACAGACCCAGGAACTGCAGGGCTGTTCGGCGGCCCCGGGGTTTTAGTGTTGTACTGGGGCGCCCTCTGCTGTGTATGGGTCTGTTCACACATCTGGGCATGAAGCAAACCTCCTGAGGGGACTCGAGTAAACCTAGAAGTTTCCAGAAAGGCTCATTCCAGGCAAAGGATTCGTCTCCTTAACTAGGGGACAGGGCCTCCCTCCCCAGTGCTATACCTGGGCTCATTCATTTTACAGCTGCAATCACCCGTGTCATTTGTTTTTTTGAAAAAAACAGAATGTCTGGCTCGGGTTTTGTATCTTGTTTAGATCCTAAATAAGCCCTTCATGAGAAATAATGGAGTAATAAGACAAAGAGAGAGAGTGGGAGAGACAGGAGGGCAGCTAATAGGACTCACTGCCCTGTCGTGTTTGAAACCCCCGTGAGGAGAGAGAGAAAGCAACTGTGGACATGGGACACGTCCATCACTTGAGCTGAGGTTTTGGCTGGACACCTGGATGGAGTAGTGCCTTACTTTAGAGAGTGTAAAACTGTGAGGAATGCCCATGTAAAGCACTCTCTTTATAAATCATATCGTATGCCATGATCAATCACATAACTGTAAAGAAAACGCTTCAACCGAAGGGATACAAAATGACAATCTCGCAGCAAATTATTTAAAACAATATATTTGCCTGAAAATATACCACGTGTCTCTATTAGCAGATACCGTCGGACAATGACGAGAAAGGAAATGCGAATGAGGAGAGATGCATTTCCATTTATGTAATTTTTTTTTACTTAAAAAGCACGCATATTCAAAGAAAGCTGCTCGGAATAACTCCATGTACCGCACGCCACAGATTCCAACCTATTTTTAGTCACCTCTGTTATGAACAGTCAAACTCCAGTGAAATGGCAATGCTGTGTTCTCACCTCACACCCCTAAGACCGAAAGCTAGGCGCAAGATGAGCCGATCAGAATACTGTGCTTTTTCACAAATGCAAAACTTCTTCAGTCCCCATTTCATCCCTTTGAAGTAACTGTGACTGAATGACAGCTGGCACGAGGATTGTTCTGGGACTGCAGTAACAAATTCGGGGGAGTTTAAAGGCCTCTTCCTCTTTTAATGTTAATTGAGGCAAGTCAGAGGGCGGCCACTTCTAGGGGAATCCTAAGCTTTTTAACGGGATAGGAGAAGAAAATTTAAAAAGATAACGTGAGGCAAGGCAGAAAAGCGAGCCAATCATCAGAAACAAGATTCCCCGAAGAAAATTTACTGTCAAAAAAAAGAGGGCACCTGAATAACCTGGAGACTGTAGTCCAAATGGGCAAGCTGAGTAAAAACTACGGCTGGATATATTTGTGAGGATTCAAAATATGGGCAAGGGGTGCCCCAGTGGCTCAGTAGATGAAGTCTCGGACTCTCGACTTCCGCTCAGGTCATGATCTCTCGGTCTGCGGGATCCAGCCCCGAGCCCAGCTCTGCGCTGACAGCACGGAGCCTGCTTGGGATTCTCTCTCCCTCTCTGTCTGGGCCCCTCCCTCCCTCTCTCTCTCTCTCAAAATAAATAAATACACATTTAAATAAATAAAGGGTAAAAAACAAACATCCACCATGAAAAAAAATACAGAAAAGCAAAATAAAGTCTTGAAAACAGACCTTAAAACACGGGCGACATAAAAGTGACTAACTAGTTCTTTAAAGTGCACATAGACAACAGCACTGGGTTTTGTGGGAAGGCGGCTGGCTTCACAACAGCCTTTCCTCGCACAGGGATTCCCTCTGGCTCGGAACGGAAGGAACGCACGTCCTACAAACACACGTTCTACAGCACGCATTTCCTTTTGGCGCATGGTGTGGGAGAGGGTGGCTGCAACGCGGCCTGGTGGCTGCACGGAGAGGCTTGGGCAGCCGCCCTGCAACAGGGGGACGCGAGGGGGACACCGAGGGGACGCCACAGGGCCCCTCAGAGGCTGCTGGGCTTCGAAAGGCGGGCACCGCGTGCCCGGCTTCGGCGGGGCGCGGACGGCACAGGCCGGGGGACGCCCCTTCGTCCGGCCTCCCACCACCCTCCAGCCTCTTTGCCAGCCTCCGCGCCAGGCGTCCCGCCAGCACCCTCCTTGCCGCCCCCCACCCCCAACCACCGACGCCCGGATTCGGCACGACTAGTCCACCCCGGGTTCAGGCCGCGTGGACCCCGCGCCAGCACGCGCCCGCCGGCCTCCCGCCCTACCTCTCTGGGCGCTCCTGCGTCCCCGCCACGATGTGGCTCCGCACGGCGCGCCACCGAGGGGAAGCGGGCCGCGCCCTCTCCCGGGGCGTGCGGAAGGCCTCCCGGCACGACGGGGCGGCCGCGTGGTTCCGGAGAAGCACCTGCGGCGGGCCCTGGCCCAACCACGAGCGCTCGGCGGGGCCCGCGCAGGCCGGCATCTCCGGGAGCTGCTGGAGAACCACTTCCTGGGTGGCGAGGTGACCCCGTCGGGAAGATGGCGGCCCCCACGGCTCACCTCCGCAGGCCGGCCCGCGCGCTGGGCCCCAGCCCGTAGCTCTCAGAGAGGCTCCCTCTCAAACACAACCGGGAGCCTTCGAAGCCCAGCAGCCTCTGAGGGGCCCTGTGGCGTCCTCTCGGTGTCCCCCTCGCGTCCCCCTGTTGCAGGGCTGCTGCCCAAGCCTCTCCGTGCAGCCACCAGGCCGCGTTGCAGCCACCCTCTCCCACACCGTGGACCAAACGGAAACAATACATGATTTTTCAGGGGAGAAAAAGAAGCAGTAGCAGCTGGCAGACCTTCTAAAACAAGACCAAATTACTGATAGAATATTAAAAGCTATAAGAGAACACGAGGGACAGCTTTTTAACCCTGTTTTTTCCTTGAACATTTTAAGCAGGAGTTATTTCCAAGTCCGTGACTGTTCTCTGTGGGTCCTGTGGGTCTTCTTTATTGTTTCTCCTTTTTTATTTACCTTCTCTTGTCTCTTCATATGCCTAGTTATTTTTTTTTTTACTGAGTGCGTATCAACAATTATAAAAATAAATGGAGCTCTAGGATTATGAGAGAGTCTCTCCCAAGAGAGTTTCCATGTGCTCTGCCAGACTGCTGTGGCACTAACAGCCTTGTGTCATCTTAATCCAGTTGGGGGATTAGAGGATTCATATCTAGATTTACGAAACTTCGGGTTTTGCCTAAAATGAATAAACCCCACTCTCTATCTTTCTTTAAAATCATATAACAACTTTTCAAATGATGAGTTTTCTTTCTTGGGGGGTTTTGTTTTGTCTCGTTTTGTTTTTTTCTACTCAGATCTCCTACTTTAGACTCTAGGGCAAGCCAAATCTCCTAATTTAGACTCTACAGCAAGCCCAGATCCTGGAACTATAACAGCATGTCAACAGAATAGCTCCAACAGAAACCTGTATTTTCTAGTTAGAGGACTGGGTAGGGGATTGTGAATTTGAAGGAAATCTCCCACTTTTTTCTTTTATTAATCTCCTGACCCTGCCCGGTGGCAAGTCATAAAAGCTGCAGCTCTTGGCAACAAAACGGCAGTGGTGAGCTTGCAGGCACCTAAAACCCACAGAAAATCCTTCTCTATTACATTAGAACTGGGAAAAGGAGTCCCTGCAGTTTAAACAGTGTTGAAGGAATGAATCTCTATTCATTGTTTTCTCTCTCTTCTCTCTCTACCCTTTGTTCCTGAGCCAGACCCAACAATGGAAAGTATGCAACAGCATAGAAAGAAAAAAAAAAACAAAACAAAACAATACTGCTTTCTAACTCCAGCTTTCTAAGGACCATGAAAAGGCATTCTCGAGACATAGGGGGAAAATTATAGAAAAGAGACAGTTGGAGAAATGGATCCCCTAAATCTGTGTATGAAGCCACTTCTGAGCATTTCCTGGATGACTAGAATTCTTGTAGTATAGCGAAAACAATAATACATTGTCATCAGGTAGGATATATCCCAGGAATGTAAGTGGATTAATACATTACCTGATCAATTGAGAAAAAAAAAAACAAAAACTATATGATAGTCTCAGAGGAATAGCATTTAATAAAGTTAAAACCATACCCTGATTTTTTTTTTAATGTTTATTTATTTTTGAGAGAGAGAGCAAGAGCAGGGGAGGGACAGAGAGACAGGGGACAGAGGATCCGAAGCAGGCCCTGCACTGCCAGGAGTGAGCCCGAGGTGGGGCTCGAACCTACGAACCGTGAGATGGTGAGCTGAGCCAAAGTCAGACATTCAACCAGCTGAGCCACCCAGGTGCCCCCATACCATGACTCTTTTAATTAACAAATTCAAAATAGAAACTTTTTTTACTCCGTAAAAGTTACCAACATCAAATATCATATCTAATGAGGTAACTATGGAAGTATTCTCAATACAGTAAGAAAAAGTTAGAGGGTGCCCTCTATTATCACTGTTAATCAACCTATTATTGAAGAACCTAGCCAATGCAACGTGAAGAAAAAGAATATAAACTATGCAAATCTGAATGAAAGAAATAAAACATCACTTTCTGCATAACGTGCGATTGTCCATCTAGAAATTTCAAAGCAATAGCAACTCCTGGAACTGAGAAGAGCTTAGTAATGTGGATATAATGGATATAAAGTGAACAATATTCATAGCAAAACTAATTTTTAATAGAAAAATGTTCTGTCCATAATAGCAAAAGAGCTATGAAATACATAGAAATAACTCTAATGAGAAAAATATGAAACCCTTTAAATCAAACTGTAAATTTCACTGAAGAATATTTTTTTAAAATAGGCTAGGAAGCTTAGAGGAATACACCAAGTACATGGTTGAAAATATTTTACCTTGTGATGGCGTTACTTCTTTTAAAATCGGTTTATAACTCAATGTAATGAAAATAAAAATCCCAATGAACTTTTTATAAAATTCAAAAAATGGATTCTAAATTTCATATGGAATAGTTAATATGAAGAAATAGGTAAGGTAATTTTGACTTCTAGCAAGAGAGCCAGCCTTGGTCATTTACTTGCCAGTAGTTTATCTTGTCCTCTCCCCTGTCAGAAGAAAGGAATGACAAGGATGCTTCTGTTCACATTTTTTCGCAAGAATGTATTGGTGTGTTACTTTTGATTTTAACATCTAATATTGGTGTTGGTTTCTTTTTAAGTAAATGAGTAAGGAATGAGCAAGGGAAAGATGAAAAGACAATTCGTAAAAAAGATAAAAATTAGGTCTCTTCTCTTATTCTTGCCTTCTCTCATCCAAACTCTCACCCCCAACACAGACATGCACTGATCTATGTGTGGGACTTGGTGGGGCATTAAATTCTCACAAGCTTACCTTACACAGAGATGGTGCTCCATTCTAGTAATCAGACTCAACATACACGGCATGGGTGCAAGTTATAATTTATCTAGAATCCACCATGTTAGGGTACTTTGTATGCACTATTTCTACTTTTTCACTACTCTTTGAGGTGCACAACATTATCCCCATTTTTAGATTAGAAGCTATGGCTCCAGGAAAAGAATATTTATCATAGGTCAAATAGCCCATAAATGGCTGAGTCAGGATTAATACTTAACTCTGACTGTAGCAAAAGCCAGAGCTTTTTCCACTATGCCCTATTGCCTCTCTTCTGAGGAAGAAGCCATGGAAAGAATTCCTCTGGCACATCTCAGGGAATAGGATACCATGTCACTAGGAAGATTTTCTAGCCAAGGTCTTGGTGCCTGTGATGATTCATATTTAGATCATGTTCCTTGAGAGTAGGGAAAGATATCTGAAAGCAGCTGGTTTTAGAATCTGAGTTGTGAAGAAAGTTCTCAGGGAAACCATCCAATGATATTGTAGGAAATCTCAGAGGTCATAGGAGCTGTTTGTTCCTCCCTGTGGCTAACACTTTAACCCTTGCTGAAAGTTCCCTTCCTCTTCCAGCCATAAATGATGAAGGCTAAAATGTTCATCATTAAATAATCATAAGAAAGACTGTAACAGATTCTGCAGGCTTCTGATGCCAGGACCCCAAGCCCACCCTTTTTGGGTAACTGTACTATTAGAAAGCTTAATTTAAGTGGAGGGGACTGGACATCTAGCCAGGATGAAATGCCACTGTATTTTATGGCCTATAGCAACACAAACTTCGTCATGGGTAGCCACACAATCACATACTTTCAGTTGTTGTATACATACAGAATGAGATATACTCTGTGGGCCACAGCCTAAAGGAACTACATTTTGCCTCCCACCCCCTCCCATGCCCCATCTAAGAGCTATGAAGAGAAATTCCACTAAAGAACTCCAATTATTTGGAGTTGCCCGTTGAAAAATGGTGGCCTAAACATCAGGGCACCGGCTTCTCGCTCCAGAATTGCAACTAACAAATCAGGAATTGTTGCTTAACTTTTTTAAGCATGCCCCCCCCCCCCCGCTGTAAATTTCACTGTTGAACCAAGTATCTTTGAAATTCTCTCTAGCTGAAACATTCCAGAAATTTTACTGGAGGTCTGGTAGTGAAGAGATATTTACTCCCTAGGTTTAAAATTAGCCCCAAAATATTGTGGAAGAATCTCTCCTGACTCTCTGTTGCAGCTTGTGCCTAGATCACATGGGGTAGTTTAAGCACACTGGGTGCTGCCCAATGGGAAGCCTTCATTTGAAAGGCTTCTAATTTCTCTTTTCTTTTCTTTTTTTTTAGAAACTTTATTTTCCATCAACCTTATTTCCATTTTGTTTTCCTTCGTGGAAGAGCGACTGAAGACCACTCACTTCACAAAGAGTTCCAACAGCCTCAGGGGAGCTCCAGTCAAGCAAAATTTGCATAGATTTCTCTCTTCCCAGAAAATAGAAGACATTACAATGAAGGGCTATAACCAGTCGTAAGTAAAATAGCATAGTAACATATAACAATTCATATTTCAGGACTGAGTTCTTTTTGATTAGCCCCCGGATAGAAAAAGACCTCTGATACCTTTTTTCAAGACCATCGTATCTAATATTTAGAAGAGCATTCGCCGGCTTTGAATTGCAAATAAAAAATAGTACTTATCAAAATGCATGCCTTGCTATCAGGTACCCCTGCACTCTTTTCTCCCATAAGAGATACTCCTTCATTCTCGTCTGCATAGATGAGTGGCCACGGGCTTTGTACGGCTAGGACTGAAGATGAGGCTTGCTTTGCCTTTTCACTGTAAATAGAAAATTGGGGGGATTTTTATTTGGGGGATTGACTTGCGGATGAAATACAGCCTCAGCCAACAGTCATCGTAACCGTTATGGTATTTAGAATAAGCATATTTGGGACACTGAAAATACCAGAAGAACAGGGAAAAGAAAAGAGAACACTTTCTGGCTCAACAGCTAATCGTCAATATTAAATGTCAATGATACGATCTCCCCTAAGTGATATTCAAAAGGAACTAGTCCAAAACCGCCATTAAAGTGAGTGACATATGGTATAATGCATAATGTATCTCAGGTTGGCAGTCTCTGCAATTGCACATGACTGTCTCTCATTTCCCAAATCGAGGTTTGACGGTATTATCGCATGTGACAAAATCAAATCTTACGAGTTTAGTTTCCCGCTTATTGTTAGTCTGCAATCTGAATATGGCCCCAGTCATTCTGACAAGGTGGGGCTGGCAGTGGTGACTCACAAAAATGACCTTGCGGTATCACTCCACTCATAGAGAAACCCCAAGAGATTTTTTTTTAAGTTTATCTATTTACTGGGGCGCCTGGGTGGCTCAGTCAGTTCAGCGTCGACTGCAGTTCAGGTCATGATCTCGCTGTTTGTGGGTTCAAGCCCCACGTCGGGCTCTGTGCTGACAGCTCAGAGCTTGGAGCCTTTTTGAATTCTGTGTCTCCTTCTCTCTCTGCCCCCCCTTTGCTCATGCTCTCTCTCTCTCTCTCTCAAAAATTAACACATAAAAATTTATCAGTTTATTTATTTATTTGGGGGGTGGGGGTGGGGAAGGGCAGAGAGAGAGTCAACCCCAAGCAGGCTCTGCACCATCAATGCAGAGCACGATGTGGGGGCTTGAACCCACAAACCATGAGATCATGACCTGAGCCGAAGTAGGACACTTAACTGACTGAGCCCCCCAGGCGCCCCTCAAAAGTGATTTTGAGACGCCACGAATGTCTTGTCTTTCTGGGTGAGATGGCAGCAAAAGACAGGGACAGCTTTCATGTTAGATGAGCAGATAAACACCATGAAACCTCTGAACACCTGAAAAGGTTGTATCGTGAAGACGAACCATCTTAGGACTTGGTGGGATGTGTGCGGTGGGCGGTAGATATCACTTTGCGTGACATTGTAGACCCAGCACGCATTGGAAATAGACTTTTTTCCCTCCACGGCCTTTTTGAGGCCGTGTCAGAGGAATATAAAGTGCATAAGTGGTTGGAAGAGAAGCAATTCACAGGTGGATCGAGGTCAGACGATATTGGCCGGAGCCTGTGAATGCTGCCACCTGACTTGGATCATACCGTGCAGACCCTGAAGGGAACAGCTGCTGCTGAGAAAACTCGTTTTCACTTTACCTACCCACGGACGGAGAAACAAATTTCTGCATTTTTGAAATCGGAGGTCTAGCTTTCTTCTGATGTTCTATCCTTGGGTGCAACCTCACTGCCAGGAAGGCGAGGATCAAAAGGGGAACATAATTTGCAAAGATCTATTCATGTTTATGTCTCTAAAACTATCAAAACTTGAGTGACAGTTCCAACGTTTTCTTTGAGAATGGATCAAAATAGAACTGTTGCATACAAACTAACACATTACATAACCTCAGGTTTAGAAATAGTAACTTTTTTTTTTTGGAGAAATAGAGTGCAAGAGGGGGAGGGGGAGACGGGAAGAGAGAGTCCCGAGCAGGCTCTTTGCTGTCAGTGTAGCAGGGGGTGAGGGGGAGGGGGGCCCCATCTCACGACCCTGAGGTCAGGACCTGAGCCAAAATCAAGAGTCAGATGCTCAACCGACTAGGCCACCCAGGTGTCCCCCGAAATATTAACTTTCAAGTGGAGATCTGGATGGCATCTGAATCTGCAGGTACAAAGAAGCAAACACGTTTGCGGGAGATTCTACAGATGCAGGAAAGCGCGGGGGAAGGGTGCAAGGAGAGCTTTCTGTGGAAAAATGGGGAAGAATAAGAAGATAAATTTATAGTTCAGAGGGATGGGGGTGAGAATTCCTTGATCCCTCTGAGAAAGTGAAAATGTGAGAACTTGTGAGTCCAGCCAGCACCCAAATCCTTAATAGTCTTAGAGATGCAAATCCTGTGGGTTGGCATGTCAGCACGTTGTCAGTTAGTGGTTCTCAAGCTTTAGTGAAGATAAGAATCATCTAGGTAGCGGATTTAAAATTTAGCAAATCAGGCTCCACTCTTGGGGACTCCATTTTAGATGCAGGGTCAGGGCAGGAATCCAGATATTGTCCTTCAGACGGCCCCTTCATTTTGACAAATAGACTGTACTCTTTTGGAGTAAAGGAATCTGCAATTCTCCTATCCCTTTCCTCTGCTTTTAAAAAAATCCCAACTGGGGCGCCCGGGTGGCTCAGTCGGTTAAGCGTCCAGCTCTTGGTTTCAGCTCAGGTCATGATCTCGTGGATCGTGGGACTGAGCCCTGCATTGGGCCCTGTGCTGACAGCTCATAGCCTGCTTGGGATTCTCTCTCCCTCTCTCTCTGCCCCACCCCCAATCACATGCTATCTCTCAAAATAACTGAATAAATAAACTTTTTAAAAATCCCAACTTTCACCAAGACTATCATTTTCCCTCTTAGAAGAAATAGCCTTGGAATCGCAGCATTACTCACCATAAATCCTTGATGCTTGATGCTTTTTTTAGGGCCACTATGTTCCAAACATTGTAAACATTTAGTCTATGTTGTAATATTAACTACTGTTTATTGAGTATTTAGTAATTACCGGGCACTGTTAACTAATTAAACGCAGGATATCTAAATAATGACTAACCTTCCTACAAAGAAAATAGTATTCTCTATTTTTATAGCTAACAAAATTGTGGCTCACAAAAGTTCAGTGACCTGTCTGAGGTCACCTGTTAGTAAGCAAAATATAGTCTTTGAATCCAAAGACCGTCCTTTTTCCGGTGCTTTATTTTAAAATGAACTAATGAGTGGGAGATGAAAACATCTCCAACAAATTCCTGCAAGTGTGCATAAGTGGCTAATGCTGTACACACAACTGTCATTTCTACTTAATCCCCAAAGATAACACTGACACACTGAAAATAGCTTTAATCAGCCATCAGTATCCTTGTCCTTTCTTGTCTGCTGCTCAGCTGACCGACAAAGAGAAGATGATTCCGGGACTCTGTTCCTTGGGAAACAGAATTATGTACATTGTATACCCTGTATGATGGAACTACAGGGCAGTTAAAGTATTTGCCTAGAGGCCTCTGATATATACTATCCTTCGACATTTTCAGCCCAAAGTAAGGGGATGTGCCTTCTGTCCTAGAATCACTTACCTGATAATGCAGAAGGGCAGCCCTGTGATTGGAAAGAGCTCTACCTGATCTGAGTTGGAAAGAACTGGCTTCGACTCTCAGCTCGAACTCTCGTTAGCTCTGTCTTGGGGCTGGTCATCTGTGCTTTCTGAACCTTACTGTCCTTTCTGTCCGGTCTTCTCACTTTTAACGTATGAGTAAAAATGAATACGTTGTGGGGCGCCTGGGTGGCGCAGTCGGTTAAGCGTCCGACTTCAGCCAGGTCACGATCTCGCGGTCCGTGAGTTCGAGCCCCGCGTCAGGCTCCGGGCTGATGGCTCGGAGCCTGGAGCCTGTTTCCGATTCTGTGTCTCCCTCTCACTCTGCCCCTCCCCTGTTCATGCTCTGTCTCTCTCTGTCCCAAAAATAAATAAACATTGAAAAAAAAAATTAAAAAAAAAAAAGGAAAAAATGAATACGTTGCAAGATAGAAGAGAATTTAAAAAGCTTCTAACATACTGTAGGTGTGCAATGAGTTTTGTTTAACTATACTGTTTAGAAATGGAGTTTAACCCTAACTTTTTATGCGGCTTGAAAGATTGAAATTTCTCCAGTATCACCCTGTTTGTAGATGAACTCAAATATGTGCTCAACACATTGGGCTTTGCTGAGTCATTCAAACACGCTGTCAAACTGTTCAGGGTGGTGATGGAGATATAGATCAAAAGAAGCGAGCACGATGAATATTTCATAAAGAAGCAAACTGCCTTTGGAAAAGCTATTTCAACTGCCTAAAATCTAAAAGAAGTTTGCTTTGCTCATTACCGTAATAGAACTTTTAGACTACAGACTTCAGGCCCCCTCTTTTCTTACCCTGTGGTAAGCAAGATCATGTACCTAATCATTGAAACGGGTACGTGTCTCGTCCCTGGATTTTCATATCTAGCCAAGAATTTCTTAAATTTTTTTTCAACTTTTTTTATTTATTTATTTATTTATTTATTTATTTTTGGGACAGAGAGAGACAGAGCATGAACGGGGGAGGGGCAGAGAGAGAGGGAGACACAGAATCGGAAACAGGCTCCAGGCTCTGAGCCATCAGCCCAGAGCCCGACGCGGGGCTCGAACCCACGGACCGCGAGATCGTGACCTGGCTGAAGTCGGACGCTCAACCGACTGTGCCACCCAGGCGCCCCCAGCCAAGAATTTCTTGACGTGTTCAATAGATACTTACCTAATGATGATAGTGGACCAGCTAGGCACTAAAATGTAGCTTTGAAATGAGACCCTCGGGGACTAAAAAGTAACCTGAGAGAGACAAACAGCAAACCATACAATGTAATAAGTGCTAATAGCCCGTTAGGCTCACAGAAGGGAATTATCTCGGGATAACCTCCAAGAGGTAATTAACACCTAATGGCCGTCTTAACAATGACGTAGCCAGAAAGGGAAGAGAGGAATGTTCAGACGAAGGGAATAGGTGTGCAAGATCACAGCAGTGTAAGACAGCATGGCCTACTGGAAAACTGCGAATAGTAAGAAATGTGGGGAAGTGAGAGGTGGAGTGCAGCACGTTGGACAGGTAAACAGAAGAGAAGCTACAGGTAGACAGAGATCAGCTAAGAAAAGTCTTCTGTGTCAAGACTTTTTAAAATTTTTTTAAATGTTTATTTTATTTTTGAGACAGAGAGAGACAGAGCATGAACGGGGGAGGGTCAGAGAGAGAGGGAGACACAGAATCTGAAGCAGGCTCCAGGCTCCGAGCTGTCAGCACAGAGCCCGACACGGGGCTTGAACCCACGAGCTGTGAGATCGTGACCTGAGCCAAAGTTGGCATTCAACCAACTGAGCGGCCACCCAGGTGCCCCTTTTAAAACACATTCTAAAAGCAAGAAAATGATAAAACATGTCCTGGAGAATGATAGGTAGTGTATTTGGAGGAAAGAGGCACAGAACCAGTTTAGTTTATTTGGTCCCTAACTCCTGGGGGCATTCATCCCTAACTCTAGGCATTCAGGACAGGATTCTGGGTAGTGGGTTCTCCAGGAGGTAACCCACGCCCATGGCTTGCTGAAGAAGGCTCTGGGATCCCATACAGGAATGAAACGGATCGTGCGCCCAAATGGCTGTGGGCACGTGGGAGTGGCAGAAAGAAGTGTGTCCCCGGGGGAGTTCAAGGGACAGCTAAGCAAAAACAAACAAACAAAAATCATAAAGGTGATCAATCCCCTTAACCATGAGCTAAAATGAAAGTGAGAGGTGTCACATGAGACCAAGCCGTCCCAATACAGTTTGACAAGTATTTCTCCAGTATACCTGATGGTCAATCAGAAATGAATGGATGAAGGTTGGAACTTTGAAAATATCTAATGATGTGGAAGGATACTACCCCAAGGGACAGGCCTGCGGAAAAAGAGATGGCTTTTTTTTTTCTACGAATCTTGCTCTTTTGATTCTAAACAAATAGGAAGAGGCAGATGTTGGGTGAAAATAAAACTGAAAATCCAACCTTTACCTTCTCATAGGAGACTGCCTTCTAAACAAGGATTTCCCCAATTTGTTGTCCGGTGAGAGAATAAAAGCTCATGGTTTAGCAAACCTGCAATGGAGGCTGTCCCCTTGACATGCCTTCTGGAATGACTGAAAGCCCAAAATTAAAAGACAACCATGACAGCACTGCCATTTTATGACCGTCTTCACACATCTGGGTCAATGGAGCAAAGATGGAAATGTGATTGGAAAAGCTGATCAGGTTGGAGTATCTTGGGGCTCTTTTCTTCGAACCGTGGCTTGGGACATGAATTATATGGATAATTTCTTTTGCCTATAAAGCCAACTTCCTAGGGAGAGGAGCTGGCAAATACTGTGTTGGAATTGCCGACAACCGATAAAGGCATGTGTGTTTCCTCACTGTAAGGAAGTCGTCAGGGGGCACCAGGGGGCTCCGTTGGATAAGCACCTGGCTCTTCGTTTTGGCTCAGGTTGTGGTCTCCCAGTTCGTGGGACTGAGCCCCATGTCGGGCTCTGCACTGACAGCATGGGGCCTGCTTGGGATTCTCTCTCCCTCCCCTGCTTGCACTCTCTCTCTGTCTCTCAAAATAAATAAACTTAAAAAAAATTGTTAGACAAAAAGATGTCCAATTTAGTAGCAAGTGTAAGGAAGACTGGAAGAAGAGCCTAAGCCAGCACCTCAAGATTCTTTTTAAAATTCACACGGGTGGTTGGCACTATCACGTGAAAAGTTCAACTTTAAGAGGTGCTTGAACTGGCAGCCTGGGTCCCACGGCAAGAAGAGACCCCCCCACCCATCAGAGAGCGGCTCCGAGGGTGAGACGGGAACGGGGGAGAACCCACCTCACCACTACGGCCAGGTGTTCTAAGGCCCCAAGTCCAAGCGTGGGCACGGGCCAGACAATTATCGGTGGCGGGAGGCCCCTGCCAGTGAATGAGGTGGTGTGACAGTGAGGGCAGCCAGAGATGGTCCAACTTGGTAGCCAGATGCAGTCAGAGCCTTGAGCTCTGCCCTTCCGTGGTATCACTTCTGCCAGTGGTTGGGGACATACTTTACGCTTCAGTTTCCTGGAATTGCCATGCTGTCTCGCCTTTGAGATTCTACTCGTGCCATTCCCTCCGCCTGAAATCTCTTGCGACAACACCCACCCTAAGCTTCTCTTGTAAAAGAATTTATTATGCCATTGTAACCCCCCTTTCTTATACCTCCAACTAAATTATATGCTCCTTGAGACGGGAGCTTACCTGACTTATTAGCCATTTTATCCCAAGTGTCTAGTATGGTGTTCAACATATCGTCGGTTCACATAGGTGCTTGTTGAATGAATGAGCTAAAGAGAAGGAAGCTAGGGTTGGCTCAAGCCCATCAGCTGGAACTTTAGTTGAGTAGGATTCAATGTTGTGGTTCCAGAGAACTAGAATCTTATTTGAGTGGGTGGGGCCAACACTGAGGTAGGACTGTGATGGTTCGGGGTACCTGAGGTCTAGGGGAAAGTTATACGTGAAAGGAGACTTACGAGCCAGACTGGGATTTAGCCAAAATGACTGGGACCACTGAACAGGGAGGAAATTAGACATATTTGCTAATGGATGTCTAGCCCTGCAAAGGTGATCCATAATGTGGTCTGCAAATGGGTCCTATCGGTACATCCAGTCACAGCAAGTTAGGAAAAGAGGAGCAGGAGAAAGACAGGCGAGGGTTGACAAGCAGAGAAATTACAGCTGGTACCTTTATCTAATTAGCCTGAGGTTTTAGGACACTAAAGAATGTGAGGGTAAAAACTTAGAATCAAATGGTTGGGAGATCTATAATGAAGCATGATTTGTTTGTAGTCCCAACAGAGATGGAGAGGAGACTTGTCACCCTAGCTTCACCACGTACCTCTGCGATCCTCAGCTCCCACGTTGTCTACACGGCACAACGTATGGAAAGTGCCCAGAACAGAGCTTCATATACAGCAGACTCAAGAAATGGCACCTGTTGTGAATGTTGGCACCAGTACTGACTTAGGGGAAGGGATCGTTGTCACTCATTTTGCCCATTCCCCTCTCCACCAGCATGCACACAGCTTCTCAAACACATACACAAACAGCAGTAGATTCTCCAAGGTCTTCTTAGAGTAAGGGAAAGACTAATAACCTTCCAGCGAGAGCCTCAAAGCCACGCGTCTATGAGGAAACGCGCTGCACACTAAATCATTAACAACTGAAGATCCAGATGTGTAGTCTGACTCTGACGTTAGGAACGGGACGTTGACGACCATACGCTGCTATTTCTCAACTTTGGCTGGGAACTCCTCAAAATAACAATTTTTCCCTTCACTCTATCTGGTTCTCAGTCAGTTGCACATGAGAATCACCTAAAATCCTCCCGAAAAAGAATAATGCTCAAGTTCAACCCCGGACCGATTAGGTTAGAAATTCCCAGGAAGAGGATTCAAGCTTGGGTGGTTTTCTAAAGGTCCCAGGTGATTCTAACGTGCTAATTCATGTGTAGACCCTGGACCATAGCACCAGCATCACCTAGAGGTTTGTTTAAAATGCAGAATCGCAGGTCCAGTCCAGACTGAATCAGAATCAGAAGGAATCAGAATCGTCATTCCCAGTGATTCATCATCGCATCAAAGTTTGAGAGGTATTAGTGGGGATCAGGGGTTCCCAACCCTGGCTACATACTCTAATCATCTAGAGGAATTTTGGAAAAGGCAGATGCTTGGGCTCCACTCTCTTGAGATTTTTAAAAAATTTATTTATTTATTCTTGAGAGACACAGAGAGAGAGTGCACACCAGGGAGGGGTAGAGAGAGGGAGAGGGAGACTCCCAAGCAGGCTCGGCACTGTCAGCTCAGAGCCCGATGTGGGGTTCGAACTCGCGAACAGTGAGATCATGACCTGAGCCGAAATCCGGAGTTGGACGCTTAACCACTGAGCCACCCAGGCGCCCCAATCCTCTGAGACTTTGATTTAATTGGTCTGAAGAGGACCTTGCATAAATATTTTGGAAAATCTCCCGTGAGTACATAAACCGTGCGGCCAGGGCTGAGGACCACAATGCCAGGCAGGTGTTGCCTCAGAGATGGGCTGAATTCTCGGCCAGGAGCGCCTTCGTGAGGGAGCTGTGAGACACAAGGTTCATCAACATTCCTTTTCTCCATGGTCACCTCGGAATTGGCCAAAGAACAAATGTGGTCTCTCTAGGATGGGGCTTTCTAGCAACATGTTTAAAAAATGTCTATTTCATAAGCACATATGTAAATTTGCATTTTCAATTTTCCCCCTTGTTACAGCTGCGGTTTATGAATGACTAGCTCTAGGTGCATAATGACAATAAGCGAACTGGAGTACTTGCTTCGTGTTCTAGTTTTACTCAGTGGCAAATAACTTTCCTTATATTAAAACAAACAAGGGGATTTACAGGGTACAATATATATTGTTTGTGAATTTTAAAGGTAAAACACAAGACTTCAAAGAAATTCTGTGCTTTAAGTGGGCACTTCAGGCCATGCCCCAGACCTCTGAGTGGAATTTAATCTCCCTCTGCCCTTGGGACTAGTTTAGAGAGAAAGTTGGAGAAACACCGAATCAACAGAATTCTCTGAAATGTGACAAATCCTAATTGACTTGATTCCCAATCCTCAGCAGTTCGAGCATCTGGGTTTATCTCATATGCTAGAGATACTGTAACACGTGTCACTTCGATCCCAGCCAAGGGTCAAATGCAGCATCACAAACAGAAGCTAAAATAAATTCCCAAAGTCATTTTGTGGTTGAGTTAACTTTATTCACATGATAGCTATAGGGGTTGACAACGACTTCCTCTAACATTTCTTTCTTCTGGTGAGTTGATTTAGAGTTTGGTTGCAGACAGTGTGGGTTGAAGGGATGTGTGGGTAGGACAGATCAGGGGCTTGTTACAATTCTACATCATCATGAATCATTTAGTTTTAACCTTGTGGCTTGTCTAACACATCCGCAGGAAGAGTTGAGGAGTGAATCTAATGCTCACTGGCAAATACTTAGCAGCCCTTGAGAACAGCATCTTTAGAGTACCCACAATTGATCCTAACACTGGAGGCACCTTGGATATCGTGAGGGAGGGTCAGAAGTGCCTTGGGGTGCCAAGAGAGGCATCCCATGACAGCAATGGGAGCTCAGGGCATATGGCAGGCAGCTCTGGAGAGATGCAGTCAATCCCAGGAGCGTGACATGGCTTCTCAGTACTGATAGGACCTCACAAGGAGCCACATGAGAATAACGGTAATCAGGACAATAGTGAAGTTGAGGAACAGCTCTCGAGTGGATATCCCCATTCTGAGTTGGCTCGGTGAGAACTGAAGGCAGACTCCTGAGGGCGCACCACAGACGTCCTGCTTGTCCTCACCTAATGGAAAGTTACACAGAGAACATGGAAGATTAATGAGCATGCTTTCCTCACTGTGGAAGAGGAGAGTGTTAGGGGCCGAACTGTGTCCCCAACAAAATTCCTGTGTTGGAATCCTGACACCCAGTACCTCAGTGTGGGACTGTATTTGGAGATAGGGTCCTTCAAAAGGTACTTCAGTTTAAAGGAGCCCATCAAGATGGGCCTTAACCCATTATGACTGGTGTTCTTCTGAGAAGAGGACATGTGGACGCAGACATGTACAAATGAAGACCATGTGAAGGCAGGGAAGGCAGCCGCCTACCAGCCAAGGAGAGAGGCCTCAGAAGAGATCAACCCTGCCAATACCTTCATCTTAAGTTTCTAGCCTCCAGACTATCTTTGGACTAGAGCCACATTTCTTCCTGGCTCTCCAGCCGGCTGACCTCCCCTGTAGACTTTGGACTTGTTGGCCTCCATAATCACATAAGCCAATTTTATCTATATATCTATCTATATCCATCTCAATATGAACATCTAGACGTAGGTC
This sequence comes from Lynx canadensis, assembly GCF_007474595.2. Lineage (NCBI taxonomy): Eukaryota > Metazoa > Chordata > Mammalia > Carnivora > Felidae > Lynx > Lynx canadensis. The sequence continues at coordinate 6,291,660 of NC_044312.2, forward strand.
CTACACATACATACATACACACACACACACCCTATTGCTTCTATTTCTCTGAAGAACCCTGACTAATAAAGAGAACCTGGTTTTGCTACCTAATGTCAAAAAATCCAACAAAGTCCTGATTGTTTTTTCCTGTGATGAACGTACAGATGCTTTGGATAAAACACAAAATATTCTATTTTCTCTCTTCAATATGTGTGTGTGTGTGTGTGTGTGTGTGTGCGCGCGCGCACTTGCTTTTCTTAGAATACCAACAAGCCAGGTCATCGAAACAAAATAAAACCCCCAAAGTGGTATGGTTTAGTATCTGTTCTTGCATTGAATTGCATATAGAAGTAGGATGCCATAATCTCTCGAGTTTCAGGCCACCACAGGTCTTCGCCTAACCCTGTGAAAGCATATGAAGCATTTGCAGCAGCTGCGTGGCCTCTTGCAAGCCCTGCGTTGGGCATAGAGCCCACTGGGGTCAACCAGAAGTCCCTTGCATAGCAGGCACTCAGTCAAAAGAGCAAGTGTTAACCTCATGGGTACTTCTATTTCAAAAAGGGCTTGTGCCAGCTATTTTTAGTCAAGTGCAGGATGTGCCTATATTGTAAACACTTCAAAGAGCAGGGATGGTATCTTTATAGCTTGTAAGATAGTACATGCGGGAAATCAAACTTTGAGAACTCACGCAATGTAGTCAATCAGATTATTACCTTCACGAGGGGGCATAATTGGCACTTTGTGCAAACCAAATGAAATTAAAGACTAAAGATAAAATTCTAGATATCTAGATACTAAAATTTTTGATACTCCAAAGGGAAGACGTTTAGGGGGAAGGAGTGTTTTGTTTATTTTGTTAAGGGTGGGAGTTCGGGGAGTAGGAAGGGTTGTTAGTAAGTTTTGACCCTGAATGGCACTCTTAACTATCTAACCAGAGTGAATTACGATTTCTAATTACCGTGTTTATTGTATTATTAATGGACCAAATTATTAACTATACAAATGAACTAAATAATCATTCTTCATAGTATGTAATAGTATAATTAACATACAAGTTCAAATCAGCTGGTGACAGCCAGTGGGTTGTTCAATCTTGGTTTAAAAAAAATAGCTGATAAACACTGGTTTTTGTATCATTTTTAATTCTTATCCATCTTTTGGCCCTCCACATGAAGACTACAGTAAATTGTCAATGAAACTCTTTACACAGATGTGCTTGAAGGAGAAAGTAAAATGAAGAAAATGAATGGATAACAGAAGTAGAGAGAGGTGTTAGAATATACACAAGACCATACAGGAACGGGAAGGTGATAAGTCCAGGCAGGAAGCCAGGAGGCAAAGGAAAGAGAATCATAGGCACACTCTTCTCTATGAATTTTTTAAAAGGTTTTTCAGATTTTTTTTTTGTTTGTTTTGTTTTTTGAGAGAAAGAGAGAGAAAGAGAGGCAGCGAGAGACAGAGACAGAGTGCTAGTGGGGGAGGGGCAGAAAGAAAGGCGGGGATACAAAATCCGGAGCTGGCTCCAGGCAACGCAGGGCTCCAACTCACGAGCCTAGCAGTGAGACCAAGACCTGAGCTGAAGTCGGACGCTTAACCGACTGAGCCACCCACGTGCCCCTCTATGAATTTTTAAATAAAATTAAATCCTGGTATGAGTACTAATTTGGGTACATGTTGAAGAAATACAGAGATATGCAAAAAAGAGAGAGACAGAGACTCTATTTATAATGATCAACCCGATTCAGTGAGGGCAAAATCACTGTCCCACCAAATGTGCTTACTAGATTAACCTCTTAAAAGAAGGGATTCATGGTCATTTGCCACTACGTGGATGGAACTGGAGGGTATTATGCTAAGTGAAATTAGTCAGAGAAAGACAAATATCACATGACTTCACTCATACGAGGACTTTAAGACACAGAACAGGTGAACACAAGGGAAGGGAAGCAAAAATAATATAAAACCAGGGAGGGGGACAAAATATAAGAGACTCATATATGGAGAACAAACAGAGGGTCGCTGGAGAGGTTGTGGGAGGGGAGATGGGCTAAATGGGTAAGGGGCACTAAGGAGTCTATCCCTGAAATCATTGTTGCACTAAATGCTAACTAACTTGGATTAATTTTAATTAACTAATTAATTTTAAAAATAGAACACTTAAAAAATAAAATTAAAAGAAAAGAAAAGAAAGGATTCATGGAGACTGGCCCAAGAGCAACATACTCAGAACATATTATTGAAAGCTGGCCACAGCTCTGTCGGTGTGACCTTCGCAACCCTGTGACCTTTACCACTCAGGCAAACATCACCACGATTTTCATGTGTCCCACTATTCCAGCTGAGAAACTGACTTTGAGAGAGAAGTTAGGTTGTTTGTGCCATGACACACAGCAAGGCAGAGGCCAAACTAGAACTGCCAGGCTGCTGGTAGTTGTTAGAATGTGGTTACTACACAGGAGTGATACAAGAAGGGGTTATGACTGCAGTTAACTGCCCTGACTACGCCAAGTTTGTGTACATCTTCAACACTTTGGGAAAACGGTTGGACATTTTTTTATTAAGGCCGATAGTGCTAATTCTCTATTCTCCAGCCATTTCACTTCTACTCTAGAAACTCAAGCACGTATGCACCAGGATACACAGCCAAGAATATTCACAGCAACATTTTCGTAATATCCCCAAGCTGGAAGAAACTCAGGTGTTCATCAACAGCAGAAAAGATGGTGAGCTGGGGTATTTTCACACATTTGAATTCTCAATAAGATATGTGGATCTCACAAATATAACCCTTGGGCCAAAGAAGAATTTACAAAAGAAACTTAGAATACGACTCCGTTAATACAAAACCCAAAACAAGGAATGTAATCCTATCGTTTAAGAATGTTGAGGGGTGCCTGGCTGGCTCAGTCGGTTAAGTGTCCGACTTCGGCTCAGGTCACGATCTCACGGTTTGTGAGTTCGAGCCCCACGTCAGGCTCCGTGCTGACAGCTCGGAGCCTGGAGCCTGCTTCGGGTTCTGTCTCCTTCTCTCTGCCCCTCCCCTGCTCACACTCTGTCTCTCTGTCTCTCAATAATAAATAAATGTTAAAAAAAAAAACTGCTTTAAAAAAAAAGAACGTTGAGATCTATGGTAAAATTATAAAGAAAAGCATGAACAAGATGATCTCAGCAATCAAGGTGGTGATTACCTATGGTAGGGCAGAAGGGAGAGATGATCAGGAATGGATTTCTGGGGTGTCAGCAATGATCTCTTTCTTGACCTGGGTGACAATATATAGGTGTCGCTTTATAATTATTGTTCAAATTATGCTTAATGATTCTTTACATTTTTTTCTCAGTAGTGTCTGAATTGATGGGCCACCTCGTATACTTCTTTATTTCCTACAGTTTACCTCTTACTATTTTTTGCACTTTGACGGTGAACTTAAATATTTGTATTTAAATGAATAAAGCACAAAGAGTTAAGCCGAGAATTTCTAATGAACCCAATTTAATCAACACATATGCTAATAGTAAGAAGCGCACTTGACTTTCACACACATTTATACCAAAGTTAGGCAGAAATTGAGATTAGCAACCTTCCATTTTTCTGCTGTTACCCACAAAGACAATTTTGGCCTCGTAGGTCTTCCCAGGAGTCAAGATCGCACCATACGATCCAAAGTGATTGCCATATGGGTGAAATAAAAACCAGAAAAGCTCTGAATAAACTGACATTGACTTTCTTTGAATGGAAGCTTTGAGAATTAGAAAGGGAGAAAACACATACCAGGAGAGGGAAAAAAAGGAAAGCAAGGATAAATAATACTCTCTACATCTTAAAAAATACTATGTCTAATAGGTATTGCCTGTTTCATTAAGAAATGTAAACATGCCTCAGTGCTTCTCATTTGCAACTTGTACACACACACACACACACACACACACACACTATGCTAAGTATAAAAATCCTGCTGTCACCTGAGGAGGGTCAAGGACACAAGTGGCTGGGATAGGCTTCTTCTCTTTCTCCAACTTGGGCTCCAACTCCTGCTCGTCTCCCAGGCTCTCTGGAGTCCCAGACTCTGGGCAGGACCTAATGTAGTCTGAGGGAGGTGGCAAGCACTGTGATGTCACTGATGAAACATCTCAGAGGAACAACCTTCAAAGGTTTGAGGCTATTTGTGCTTAGGGGGAATACAGAAATATGTTGACTAAGACTCTATTCCTTTGGCTGCCGATTTGTATTACCCACGCACCCCCCCCCACCCCCCGCCCAGGGACTTAAAGTCCTCTCTTCCAGTTGACTTTAGGTGCAATTGATGTGGATTTTTAATTCATCTTTTGGATCTTCATGAGTATCTCTAACATGTGTTTGAAACCTAATAAACCAAGAGCAATAGACTGATATTAACAGATGGATGCCGAAATTGGGCGCTCCTCTTACGCAGCGTGTGAGGGTGTCAAAATATGACTTCTCTTTACCACCCCCATCCTTAACTATTAGAAACGCGAAGACTTTTCTGTCTTGCACACGCACATCCCAAACCGCACGGGCACCAGAATTCAACGGGCATCTCTGGCTCCTTCAAAACTGACCATACCCCAGGCGGTGAAACTGATCTCTTCAGTCACCTGCTCTGCATAAGACTCCAGCTAAGCTGTATTTTGGAAGTTTACACATTAATATACAGTTTCATCTGAAACAGCTGTGGAAGCCCTGGTTTATATATCTCTGTCAGTAAACCAATACTGCAGTAAACCCATACTGCAAAACTCAGTCCTTTGGAGAGACCTAGGGGGTAAAAGGAGAGTGCATTGAAATGAGGAAACCATAAGTTATGGAATCTGTCCTTAAGAAATAGAATTGTATAACTCAAATATAAACACCAATGAAAACTAGGCTGTTAAGATGAGTTTACAATCAACAGTTCAGATGTCTAGAGGTCAATGGAGCCCCTTGAAATATTTAACTGGACTTGAAAGCATGGGACCCCAGCAATCGTGTTTGCTCAGCAAATCCCTTCTTTATAGATAATAGAGCAAATGCCCCTCTGAATTCCCAGTTAGGGTCAGTCGAAATAATGCATCCCCAGAAGGCTTATCACGCAAAATTCTTCGTGTGGTTGGGTTCAGAGTCAAATTTCACCCCACTGTTCCTCCTACTCCAGAGACGTTACTAAAAGAAAGACTTTCCATTCCATTTCTTCATTTTCAACACAAACCCAATGCTAGATAATGTTAATACAACATTCTGTCACCACATGCCTTGTAAAAAGATAGCTTGGTGAAGTGACAGATAGTATATAATAATTACAGTGCAATCGAACATTGGCAATTATCTGTTGCCATCTGGCAAACCTCTTGAATGTAGTCAGATTTGTCTTTTGCCTCCAAGCCCTTGCCAGATCGTTTTAAATGCTGGGAGTGTTTTCTTAGTCACCAAGCCACACCCATACCTTTTTTTGACCACTCAAAATTATTTTGTGGGCAATTAAAAAGTTATATATTTATTATAGAAAAATTGAAAATATTAAATCATAAAGAAAATTTATATCAGCCCCTAATCTCACCATCCAAAGGGGTGGGGGGGGGGGGAAATCCTCTCTACTACTCTTTATTCACATTCAGGCTGCACAGATACAATCTCAAATTCCCAAGATATTTTTGGTAAAGGAATCTGATACTTGAAAAACCTGTATCTTTTTTGATGCATGTAGAATCAAATTCATACTATACGATGTATTTGGTTTCGTGCTTAGGGGACAAGCATTTATTTTCTTACATTATTCAACACAGAATTAGCTCTACAATATGTAAAACATTAAATACAATGGGGAAATGTTAACATATTCCAGAACAGCTCACCAACACTGTCATTTTGGTCGAACTGGTCACTTTCAATGTAACTTGGAGGGATAATCCTACCACTTAATAATGAGTCAGTTCAATTTGTTTACTTGGTTGTCCCATTTAAGTTTATCCAATTTATACCAGGGACGACTACGCCCAGTACATTGACAAATTCCCGGATAGAGCCTGCAGAAGCTTCTGCATATTAGTGGCTTATCCTGTGATGTCATCAGAGACTGGGGTTACGTTGAGAATTTAGCTTGTTATTAGTTTGACCTAATCTCTCCAGAAAAATATGCAAGCCACCCAGTTACCTGGCATGTATTCAAATGCCTAAGGATCTAGAGATCTTCAGATCTGTTAAAAAAAAAAAAAATCAACATTACTGTCTCTCATTTAAGAAACTGAAAATAACAAGATTTCAAACCTCAGTGCCAAAGCAAATGCATCCCTTTCAATCAACCTTCCTTAAAGTCTGCTGATATTTTCCTTTCTGTGAGCAATCCCCTTGATTTGACAGCATTCACGCCATATCAACTTTCTTTCAAGGTGCTGCTCTGCCCATCAACAAGAAGACGTATTTAAAAATCTTTGACATTATCTCTATGCCTATTACTGTAGACTTTAGCCAAGGGCCAAAAATGTCAACTGAATAATATTCACCTTGACACTGATACCAACGATCTAATTAGCATTTATATCCCCTCCGCCCGCTCACCACCACCATACATTCTTAGGTGTAAAACAGTACTCTTTGAGAATTAATGTTGAGTTCTTGTGCCTGGTTAGCAGCTCACCTAGCTTGTTCAATTTATTCCCCATTTCCATCCACCTTTTTAGTATGGAAAGTAAAAAGTGAACACCTCATGTCAGTCCATGAGTTTTGTGTCAAGTCTATGACACAATGGGAAAAAATCAGTAAGAAATCAGTAAGGCCTGATGAAAGGTGATAAGCTCTTAACACATCATGGTAATGAATATGATGATGACGGTGTCTTTCTCACCTTCACATCTTCACATCCAGCTCGTCATGGAGCTGCTCAGAAGGAAAGAAACCACTCTCTGCTATTCTTTTTCATTATCCCAAACACCTAAGTACAAGCCCAGAGAAAGAGGAAACCTTATTTCTTGAAGTTCTGTCCGTGTCCTGGAAAAAGTAATGATTGTTATCTGTATTCTTTTTAAAAATTTTTTAAATGTTTATTTATTTATTTTGAGAGAGAGAGAGAGAGTGTGTGTATGCAAGCAGGGGAGAGCCAGAGGGAGGGAGAGAGAGAATCCCAAGTAGGTTCAGCACTATCAGCACAGAGCCCGATGTGGGACTTGAACCCATGAACTGTGAGATCATGACCTGAGATGAAATCAAGAGTCAGACGCTTAACCGGCTGAGCCACTCAGACCTCCTCTTTATTATCTGTATTCTTTTTTCTTTTTTTTTCAACGTTTATTTATTTTTGGGACAGAGAGAGACAGAGCATGAACGGGGGAGGGGCAGAGAGAGAGGGAGACACAGAATCGGAAACAGGCTCCAGGCTCTGAGCCATCAGCCCAGAGCCTGACGCGGGGCTCGAACTCACGCACCGCGAGATCATGACCTGGCTGAAGTCGGACGCTTAACCGACTGCGCCACCCAGGCGCCCCTATTATCTGTATTCTTAAACACTTGTGGTACATGTGTGATTTTTGTCTCACTAACTGGATTTTCACCTCAAAGTCAGGGATAGTTTCTTGTATTTATTTGTTCTCTAGCCACGCATCGAACCCACAAAGTATCATAATAGATGCTCCAGAATGTAGAGCAAGGGGCTCAGTCCAAGCCTCCGTCATATCGCATCTCCTACTGAGACTCGGACGTGTCCGAGCATGTCCAGCAAACATGAGTGGAGGAGTTGAGGTCAAGGTCAAATCTACTCCAAAGGATCTAGACACCGCCTGGGATAGAACACTCCTCTGAAGGGAGGTGGTCAAGAAGATACGTGTGTTTCGGCAACAGGGAGAATAGTCATTCCACTGCACATAACACAGATTCGCTGGTCCCATGAGAAGCAGATGCCAAGACGGGACTAAACGTGCAGAAGAAAAGTATATTAGGGGAAATGCCTGGGAGAGAAAATACAGAGGGAGGAGGGGAAACTGAGAGAGTCATCACACAGCAAGAGAAAGAGACAGGGAAAAAGGGAAGGGAGGTTGGGTAGAAGCATCTCAGATACTAGAACTGCAATCCAGTTCTCGGGATAGTTTGAGCAGGCTATTAGGAAGCCTCAGGTCACAGTGGTGCGTCAGAGACGGTCCCCGTCTCCCAGGGAGGAGTCAGCCTTCGTATCCCCCCCCAGCATGCTTATAACTGACTGGGAGCAGCCCATGGCAGGCATAGCTTCTGTTTAAAATGTGATTTTGATTTCGGAGCACAGCAGCTGGGGTCCACCTCAATGATGTCGCTGTGGTGAGAGGCACATTCTCGCGGCCACTGTGCCCACATACTTCCCATCCTGCTTCACTACAGCTCAGAGTCCGGGTCCTAGCGGAGAGAGAGGGCCACGCGTGAAAACCCCGGAACTCTTTTAACAATTTAACCTCCACCGTGTGTAGCGCTGAACAGGACAGAGAGATTCTCACGGACCTCGGCACCTCCGGGGAACCAGCAGTGTTCCTTCCTTCCAGTGTCACAGAGCCTGGCCGAAGCAGCAATACCAACGGAGGCTTAACCTGCAGTTTGCATTAAGTGGTGCAGGCCTCGGTAGCAAATAATAGCGGAGAGCAGCTCAAGCCGAAAGAGCAAGAAAATTGCAGGCGCTGCGGTAGCCAACAGGACTTGTGCATGGGTACATATGAGCCACCTCCTCAAGTTGCTGGAAATAATCAGGAGGAACATTACAGGGGCAGGCAGTCTTGCATAACAGGCAGGAGCGACAGCCAGACAACTAGGTATTCGTCCTTTTTATAATAACCCATTTTAAGTCCTGGGTTGGTGAGGTGACACCTGTTAGCATCATTTGACTTGGAACCAATTAAATTCCTCTTCTCTGGAACAAGTATATTTCTGCTCTATAATAAGATTCTGCAAGCAAACAGCTTTCTCTCAGCACATTAAACATAGCAACCAGGGAGAAAAAAAGAAGCAGCCAAAAATGTGTTTACTACTAGGCTAATACCATCTGCCCTCCAAACACTCCCAGATTTCAGATTGGCTTTGATATTTTTCTGATGGGAAATAAGAATTCAGCAGTCTTTTGATGTGTTGTTACTGAGCCCTTTGGGGAGACCAGCCAGACACGCCTACTCGAAACCTTCTGTTTCCTGGTGAACCTGACGGAGGATCTCACTGAATCTCTTTGGAGAACCTGTCAGTCACACTAACACAATTGCAATTTCAACACGAAGAACGAGGATCAGACAAAATTGCTTGTTCTCTGTGAACGGGTCCGTTTTGGCTCTCGCCGTGGCTGTTACAGCAGAGAGAACAAGGTCATGAAGAATCATGAAAATCCGACTCCGCTCTCTGTAAAGGCAATGATAAAACCGAAGCGCCTAGTTTGCAGAAATGTGGAAGATTAGCTGGAGGCAAGCTACCGGCCAGGTTTCCTTTTGGATGAGGGACGTACTATCTCCGGGAGCCATTGGGCTCTTGTTCTAGAGCCTGGGGAGTAACCTAACCTCTTAACACTTTTACAGTAAGCGATGTGAAGTCGCCAGGGACTCATATTCTGGGAATTTGAGCAGCTTATCTGGGAGAAAGTGGTTCAGGCCTAGTCTCTTCAGTTCGCATTTTGCTGGTTCTCGCCCTCATTTGTCATTGTAAAGAGACAAGGGGGTCCCCACACCTCAGGCCAATTTTACCTGTGTCCTCATGGGGGTACCCCTTTAGAGCTAACGAAAAGCCATCCAGCTAACATTTTCTCCTTCTTCTATTCTGCCCTCTTCTGCTAGATGCTACAGCACTCCCCGTACATGTCACTGAGTCCATTTACATGCCACTCCCACTGACTACGAACTCAAACGGAAGACGTGCCTGCCACTTCCGATATGGACGAATGCCTCTCCCAGGCATCACCGTGGCTTGCCTTATCTTGTGCCTCCAAGATGCCCTTCCTCTGCAGCCACCTCGGCTGGGTGCCGCAGATTTTGACCATGGCAGAGTGAGACTGGCTTCTGGAGCAAAATGAGGAGGGGCAGTGAGGAAGCGTGTCTCTTTCTGTGTGTTCCGCCCTGTTGAGGAATACCACAGGAGCACCTCCTTGCTCTCATGCCACGGTCTTCCCAGACAGGAGTTCATGGGGAAGTTCGGCCAGGGACTACGTAGAAGTAAGAGGTATCCTGTTATCTCGGACTCACTTCTTCCCTTCCACCACTAACGTGTGATACCAAACTCACCTTCTCTTAGAGTGAATTCTCTCTCTCGGGAGTTGGCTAAGTTCCCAGGGCAAATCGACCCCTATCAGGCCTGCTATACCGGTACGTAAGACGCGGACTGACGTATCTGGGGATGCGGCACCACACAGCTCAGGCTCAAGCTCAGGCCGTACACCATCAGCGTCCTGCGCTTCCTACCAATTGTCTTTCCACCGAGGTCGGAGTGGAAATTGCCTTTTCTGCACTCCAGAAGGCGAGCGTACTATTTTGTGTGTCAGCGGTTTCCCGTCGCTCCCAGATGAAGTTCGAAATCTTCAGCTGCAGAGACAAGATCCTACTGTGGTCGAGCTTCTACACTCACTGATGCCATCCTCTGCAACAATCCCCAACTTGTCAGCACTTCAGACGTTCTCTGTGTGTGTGTGCGTGTGCCATTCCCTTTGATTAGAACATCCTTCCTCCCTTCCCTCAACACCGCCTACTTTTGTTTGATGATCAACAGTACTATTGGATTCAAACATCACATTCCCTGATCTTTAAGGCTGGGATCCATGCTGCCCTATATACGACTAATTCCACTCTTTTGTTAGCATTGACCTTCTTGTCCATCTCCCCAGCTTAAGAACAGAGATTGGCTCTCTCACCCCATAGACCCAGTGCCTAGTCAGGTAGTGCAAAGAATGTAGTGGGCACCCCACAGAAGTTTGTTGAATAAGAGTATGTCTGGGGGCACCTGGGTGGCTCATTCGGTTGGGCATCTGACTCTTGATATTGGCTCGGGTCATGATCTCACGGTTCATGAGATCAAGCCCCATATTGGATTCTGCACTGACAGGGCAAAGCCTGCTTCAGATTCTCTCTCTCCTCCTCTCTCTGCCACTCCCCCACTCATGTGCTCTCTCTCTCTCTCTCTCTCTCTCTCTCTCAAAAATAAATAAATGAATAAACTTTAAAAAAAAAAGAACCACTGGGACCTCATCAAGATAAAAAGCTTCTGACAGCAAAGGAAACAATCAACAATACTAAAAGGCAACCAAGAGAATGGGAGAAGATATTTGCAAATGACATAATGGGCAAAGGGTTAGTATCCAAAATCTGTAAAGAACTTATCAAACTCAATACCCGGAAAACAAATAATCAGGTGAAGGAATGGGCAGAAGACATGAATAGACACTTTTCCAAAGAAGACATCCAGATGGCTAACAGACACATGAAAAGATGCTCAACATCGCTCATCATCAGGCAAATATAAATCAAAACCACACTGAGATACCACCTCACACCAGTCAGAGTGGCTAAAATTAACAAGTCAAGAAACAACAGACGTTGGTGAGGATGTGGAGAAAGGAGAACCCTCCTGCAGAGTTGGTGGGAATGCAAGCTGGTGCAGCCGTTCTGGAAAACAGTGTGGAGGTTCCTCAAACAATTAAAAATAGAATTCCCTATGACCCAGCAATAGGACTGCTAGGTATTTACCCAAGGGATATAGGAGTGCTGATGCATAGGGGCACTTGTACCCCAATGTTTATAGCAGCACTTTCAACAATAGCCAAACTATGGAAAGAGCCTAAATGTCCATCAACTGGCGAATGGATAAAGAAGATGTGGTTTATATACACAATGGAATACTACTCAGCAATGAAAAAGAATGACATGTTGCCATTTGCAGCAACGTGGATGGAACTGGAGGGTATTATGCTAAGTGAAATAAATCCATCAGAGAAAAACAGATTACCATATGTTTTCACTCATGTGGAATGTGAGAAACTTAACAGGAGACCATGGGCGAAGGGAAGGGAAAAAAAATAGTTACAAACAGAGAAGGAGGCAAACAATAAGAGACTCTTTTTTTTTGTTTGCTTTCCGTTTTTTTGTTTGGTTTGTTTTATGTGTTTCTCTTTGTAAGAGACTCTTAAACACAGAGAACAAACTGAGGGTTGATGGGGAAGGGCGGAGGGAGGGGGAAATGGGTGATGGGCGTTGAGGAGGGCACTTGTTGGGATGGGCACTGGGTGTTAAATGTAATTGATGAATCATGGGAATCTACTCCCGAAGCCAAGAGCACACTGTATACGCTGTATGTTAGCTAACTTAACAATAAATTATATTTTAAAAAATAAAAATAAAAATAATAAAATTCAGTTGTTTTTGAATGTGATTATATATATTCTTTAATATTTTATCTCATTCCTATGCATTTAGAACAGAAGGTGGAGATTTCTGCAGGTACTCGTTCTGTCATGCTAACCCAGAAATGTTGCTTCTATTTTTAAAATAAATTATTACTGAAGTAAACAACAAAAACTAAACTTTTAAGCACCTAAAAATCAAGAAACATGAACCTGATTCCCTAACCCTGAGGTAGGAAGGTAGGTGAATCTTTTTGTTTTTTCCAATTCTCTCATTATGCTTCAAATCATCACGTGGACAATTGTGATGATATCTGTCATCACAGTGACATCTAGTACATTCAACATATCTGGTTTCTTCAGTGTGCTTGAGACTCACAAAATTCCTGGAGGAATAAATACAGGTTGTATTATTATCTCCATTTTTCAAGTGAGGAAAAGTAAATGAGCCACACAAGTAGTTAAATGGTCAACCCAGGGTGGAGTCTTTACCCTTTATATATAAAAGCAATGTTTATGGTCATTCAAAGATGCATATTCCAGATCAAGTGCCCATTTCACCAAGTAAATAATTCTCAAACTTTTAGAAAACATTTGTCAACAAAATTCACCCTGAAAAAAATGTTTTAATGGCTTTAAATGAATTATATAACATTAACAAATATTTGAAAAATACTAAGGAGTGTCACGTATCCAGTCCATAGGCTCTGCTTGGTATGAATAAGAATTCAAAAACATTGGTGGTAACTCTACGGCACCCAGGCACTGATCCAATCTACATCAAGGGAACATCCTTAGTCCCTTAAAGTTTCATGAACAATATTACATAATCAATTTCCACCCGAACTTTTCAAAGAATTAGAAGAGTCTTGATATCATTCGATATGGTGGACTCCAAAATGGATCATTCAGCGGGAATGTATATATTCTACTGGCCTTCTTCTAATTATTAGAAAGTAATAAACAAATAAATGACTAAATTATATATATAAATAATAACAAATTAATAAAACTAAAATAAAATAAGAAAAATATTAGACAAGGAGATAAGACAGAATATTCAATCTGCCATCCTTTTTCTAAGAGTGATAAATCTACAATTCTACTAATTACTGAAAGATGTCAGAGAAATTCTTCTTTTCCATTACGTATGCCCCTGTATTCATTATGGAAAGGAAGATCTTGCTGATAAAGGTCAGTACTTTCTTTTATGAATATATTACATGACTATCAAAGATTGAAATGTGGTCTGGCTGTCAGATTTTTATAAACCATTTGTACAATCAATCTTCATAGACAATTTTGTTGCAACAAAATAATTACTACCTAGAACTATCTCCACACAAACTTTTTTTTTTTTTTTAACTGGAGACAGAGAGTGGGGGAGAAGGGCAACGGAAGAGAGAGGGAATCTTAGGCATGTTCTACACGTGCTCCCATGACCCTGGGGTCATGACCTGAGCCAAAACCAAGGGTTGGGTGCTGAACCCACTGAGCCACCCAGGCACCCCTCTCGACACAAACTTTTAAATCAAATATATAGCTCCCTTCACTCTTTAAGAATAAAACAAGCGATAAAGTATATATGGGGGCACCTGGGTGGCGCAGTTGGTTAAGCATCCAACTCTTGATTTCGGCTCAGGTCATGATCTCACAGTTGATGAGTTCAAGCCCCTTGTTAGGCTCTGTGCTGACAGCACGAAGTCTGCTTAGGATTTTCTCTCTCCCTCTCTCTCTGCCCCTCTGCCACTCATTCTCTCTCTCTCTCTCTCTCTTTCTCTCTCCATCTCCCTCCCTCTCCTTCCCTCCCTCCCACCCCTAATAAATAAATAAATAAATAAACTTAAAAAAAACCTATATAATGAGGACTAAATAGGGGAAGAGTTTGTTCTATGGTTCTATGTTTAACCTTATTTATAATATTCTTACCATCCTAGATTTGTATGGATTTGTAAAAGCTGTGAGTAGAGAGACTATTCTGTTCTATCTGCTTTATAAATGTGGAAATTAAGGCCAAGAGAAGTCAAATGATGTGACAGAAAGACTCCAGAATTTAGACAATGTAAGAAGCATATCATATATGTATATGTACTTCGATCTCATAAATGACCCACATTATTATCTCTATTGTACAGATAAGACATACTGAGGCTGGGAGAGGTTAGGTAAATGTCAAAAGGCCAGAAAACCAGCAAGTGACAGACATAAGGTTCAATCCCAGGTTTAATTCCAGGGTCTGAGCTGTGAACCCTTATGCTATCTGATTGCTAATTTCCTGACTTCGATTAATGTTCAAGATTCGGTAATAGGAATAGCATCTCTTTACCCTCAATTTAAAAGTTTTCTGGGCTTCTGGGTGAAGATAGCAGATTGAACATATGCATCTAAGTGTGCTCCCTCTCCAAACCCTACTAAAATAACAGTAGAAAGATTTTTTTTTTGAGACATAAAGCCATAAGGATGAGGAGAATCAAATGGAAAAAAAGCAGCAAATAAATTTCAGAAGCTGTAAAGCAAAAGGATGGGTGTAACCAATTTAGCAAAGCTAAGAAAGCTGAATCCTAAACTGGTAGTCGGAAAAGCCAAGAGCCGAGCCAATCTAGACGCTACAGATTGGTGGCAGTGGGGCTCAGAAGTGGGGTGGCTAAAATAAGGAGAATTCTCTGAGAGGGTTTCAAGAAATTGTCAGGTGCCAAGATCTGTTCCTCCCTCCCCCGGCCTTGGCACAGCCAATAATTGCTCTTCCCCCACCCAGGCAGAAGGCTGGAGTTTATTCCCTGGAGGGAGTCTCTGGATTAAGAAGCTGCAGGCACAGTTAAAGAAGTATCCTGTTCACAGGGGAGATTTAAACGAATGCACATCAGTATGGTGAACCCATCTCCCCACCAAGTCCTCTTCTCCTGTTCAGGTTCCAGAAGAGTGGAAACTAAGACTGCACATGAAGCGCCAGGCAAATGATTAGAGAACCTTCTCTGAGGACTCTGAGCAGCCCAAGGAGAAAGGATACTGATATTGGAATTCCTCAGTGACAAGGCCTCAAAACAATGGAACAGAATAGAAAATCCAGGAATAAACCTACAACTATATGGTCAATTAATCTTCAGGAAAGCAGGGAAGAATGTCCAATGGGCAAGAGACAGTCTCTTCAACAAATGGTGGTGGGAAAACCAGACAGCAGCATGCAAAAGAACGAAACTGGACCACTTTCTTACACCATACACAAAGATACACTCAAAGTGGATTAAAGCCCTAAATGTGAGACAGAAAATCATGAAAATCCTAGTAGAGAATACAGGCAGTAACTTCTCTGACATCAGCCGCATCAACTTCTTACTAGATACGTCTCCCGAGGCAAGGGAAACAAAAGCAAAAATACACAACAAGATAAAAAGCACAGCAAAGGAAATGACCAACAAAACTAAAAGGTGACCTTTGGAATGGGAGAAGATATTTGCAAATGACACAGCTGATTAAGGGTTAGTATCCAAATCTATAAAGAACTTACCAAACGCAACATCCCCAAAACAAATAATCCAGTTTGAAAATGGGCAAAACACATGACCAGATATTTCTCCAAAGAAGGCATCCAGATGGCCCACAGACACATGAAAAGATGTTCATCACCACTTACTATCAGGGAAATACAAATCATAACTATAATAAAGTATCACCTCACACTTTTCAGAAGAGCTAACATCAAAACCTCAAGAAACAATAGGTGTTGGTGAGGACACAGAGCAAGGGGAACCCTCTTGTTCTGTTGGTGGGAATGAAAACTGCTGCAGCCACTTTGGAAAACAGTATGAAGGTTCTCAAAAAGTTAAAAATAAACTATGACCCAGCAATCTCACTACTAGGTATTTCCCTCCAAAAATACAATAACACTAATTCAAAGGGATACACACAACCCCTTTGTTTATGGCAGCATTATTTACAATAGTGAAATTATGGAAGCAGCCCAAGTGTCCATCGACTGATGAATGGATGCAGAATGTATATATATATACCATGAAATACTACTCAGCCATCAAAAAGAATGAAATCTTGTCATTTGCAACGACACGGGTGGAGGTAGAGAGTATTATGCTAAGTGAAACAAGTCAGTCAAAGAAGGACAAATACACTATGATTTCACTCATATGTGGGATTTAAGAAACAAAACAAATGAGCAAAGGGAAAAGAGAGAGAGAGAAAGAGAGAAGCCAAGAAACAGACTCTTAACTACAGAGAACACACTGATGGGTACCAGAGGGGAGGTGGGTGGGGGATGAGGAATCGAAGGAGTGCACTTGTCGTGATGAGCACAGGGTGATGTATGAAGTGTTGAATCACTACATCGTACACCTGAAACTAACAACACTGTATACTAACTAACTAGAATTAAAATAAAAACTCAGGGGCACACCTGGCTGGCTTAGTTGGTGGAGCCTGCAACTCTTACTCTCAGGGTTGTGAGTTCAGGCCCCACATTGGGTGTGGAGTCTACTTAAAATAAAATAAAATAAAATAAAATAAAATAAAATAAAATAAAACTTGTTTTAAATAAAATAAAATAAAAACTTAAAAAGCCAAAAAAGAAGAGAAAAAAGGTGTCAATAGCTCATACTACAGAGAACTGCATAATCAGAAGCCTGACTCATGTACTCTAAGAGTCTTAGCAGTTTTTAGTCCACATACTTATATATTAGCAAAAAATGTAGAAGTTAGAGGCCAAAATAAACAGAAGAAAAACAATATGCAGGAAACAGAAATTATATGGGGAGAAAACATGCAAAGAAGAAGTCAGATTGGTGTCCAACTTCTCACCAGCAACACTGGAAGCTGGTAGGCAATGGAGAAATTACCTCAAAATTCAGGGTTTTTTAAATAGAAAAACCATATCCAACTGAGAATTTTATCCCCAGTCAACGATCCATCAAGTGAAAGGGTAAAGGTATTTTCAGACACGCTTGGCTTCAAATAATTCACCTCTCATAAAATCAGTCCCAGATGATGTGCTCCACAGAAAGGAGGGGGTTACCCACCAAAGAGGAAAAGGGATCCAAGAAACTGCAGAGTCCAAGGGGACACCGAGATAATCATAAATGGATGCGGCAAAGTGACATCCGTACCTTGGAACAAAGGGCCATCTGTCCACACTGGAGTAGGTCAGGCAGCCGCAGGAGACTCCTGGAAAATGCCGACCACCAGGAAGCCTGATGTGTCTGAACATCTCAAAAGGAGTTTTGGAGAATCAGAGCAAAATTTGGGGTTGAATAAGTGATAAGTGTAAGAAAAGCAAGCAAGCGGACAAAAAGATGTGAATTCTAACAGCCAGGAAAAAATTAAATTTCATACAGAAAATGGAAAAGTAGTCACAGTTTATCACACAGTATTACATGGCTCAACTATGAATAGCATTTCCATAACACTAATACAAAAGAATGAATATTACGCTAAATAACATTAAAATATAACTCTATTGGGAGGCACCCGGGTGGCTCAGTCAGTTGAGCATCCGACTTCGGCCAAGGTCACGATCTTGCAGTTTGTACATTTGAGCCCCACACGGGGCTCTCGGCGGTCAGCCTGTCAGCACAGAGCCTGCTTCAGATCTTCTGTCCCCCTCTCCCTGCCGCTCCCCTGCTTGCTCTCTCCCCCAAGATAAATAAATATTTAAAAAAATTATATATAGCTATATATTACTCTATTGGAACATGGTGGGGGGGAGTAAAAAGAAACAAACTTTTTCTACCCCACTAAGAAGTCAACATAATGCTTAAAACTAAAAACTCAAGGAATAATACAAACACATTATTTAAAAATAAGTAAGTAAACGTGAAATGAATCAGCAAAAAGGAGGAGAGGACTGGCTTCGGAGCACGGAGATGTGCAGTGAGCGCAGGATCCCTGTGGTGCATGGTGAAGCCAATCGTCACCTCACACTAGGGCACATATAACTTAAAAGACTAAAATGTAGATAAATGTTTTTAAGTAGTATAATATGTTCATTCTCCCCCCCCCCCCCGCCACTCCCCTCCCCTCTCTTCCATCTCTGTCTTTCTCTTGTTATAAACCTTATGTCAACCCCACCAGCCAATCAGATGGAAAAGAGGGTTGGTTTTAAATACCAAGTTGATTTACTCTGGTAAACCAGTAGAATTCCATTAGACAAGAAAGATCACTTCCTTTCCTGCACTCTGTATACATGGGCCCCAACTTTGCTAGAAATGGAAATTCTAGTTTTATCATAAAACAGCTCCTTTAATGATTTATCTTTGACCCCTGTCTGCAGCCTCCTGTATTTCTTTCCACTGATCTTCTCCATAGAAACACTGCACAATCACATACATTGAGTTATGACACTTCTTCCAGACTTTATTCCATTTATATTTCTTCTCACTTTGTTCTTTCCCTTCAGCAGATGCCTGTGTTAGTATTTGACCTACGCAAGGGGTGTGCGGCCAAAGATAGTCCTCGGCCGCACTGTGGCCTGAGACAGATGGTGGGGTGCCTTAGGGGACTCAGGTTACATTTCCAAGGCGTTCTCATGTAACAGTGTGTGCCTTTGATCAAAACACTGGGAAACACAAACCCTCACGTCCTCCTCAGCACAAACACAGCCAGGACCCTGTTCTCTTGGCCCAAGGAAAGAAAGGTACGCCCTTGCTCCGTGGGACGCCATATGCAGTAAACATTCACGTTGTCAGGCGACCCGCGGAGGCACAGGAGGACACGGGCCGGACGGACGGACGAGGGTCTCTGCAGGAGGCAGGCAGGGACCCCCGGAGGGCTATTTCCCCTAGTGTGTGCTATCCCCACGGCACCTGCAGCAGGGCCTGGCACACAGTAGGCATTCATCAGATACGTGTGTGGAGTAAATTGCTGAGTAAACTTGCCGCTGCTCTGCCTGGCATGTCCTTGACTTTTCTCAGATTAACACATTCGTGCTCATCCTTCAAGATTCAGTTCACTTATCTCTTGTACAGCTTTCTTTGGCCCACTAAGCCCTTTCCTCTCGATTTATCTGCACTTTGAACAGATTCCTGTTGCTTGTAGTTATACCACGGCGCTGCAGTTACTTGTGTGCCTGTCTGTCCTCCCTGTAAGACTTTTAGTGCCTTGAGAGCTAAGGTTTTGCCTTATTTATTTCCGTATCCATGATGCCTAGTAGAGTGCCTGTATATTCATCCATTCATTCAACAGGATTTCAGGACTTGTTCTGCTCCAGGCGCTAGAATGGGCTCTGGGGATACAGCGGTGGAGAAGACAGAGCCTCCCATGCCCCCCAGGCCTACACCGTATTCAGGGTTGCAGACAATTAGAATCAGTGTGGCAAGTGCAATGTAAGGGTTGTGAGTGCGCCATGGGATCCCACGGGAAGAGCGTGACAACCAAAATCTGAGGGATCGGGAAAAGCTCCAAGGGGAGGCTTCCCAGAAAAACAAAGAACATCTCAAGAAAGAACAGGAATTAGCCAGGAAGGGTGGGAGTGAGTGTTCCAGGAAGTGCAGCGGGTGTGGGAATGGAAGAAAGCTAAGAAGAAAGGAGGGAGGAAAGGACGGAAGGGAGGGAGGAAGGGACGGAAACAATGGAAGGAAGCAGGAAGGGCTACTGGATTACTCATTTGCCTTGTCATATCTCTTATTCTGGAAGGTGGCCTTACCAAGAGTCCTAAGTCACCAGAGGCTACCTGCCACCGCATCTGATTTGGACGGTCTGCTTTCACTCCCAGTCACAGAAATCACTGGCTCCTGTAGAGCCAAAAAGGACCTTCAAACCTGGTTGTGTAACTCTTGTAGTACAGATACGAAAACCAAAGCCCACAGAGGAGAGTCATAACAACGTTTTGCTTTTTCTTCTCTTCTTACAAAGCATTTTCACCCCTATCCAGCCCTGTGGGGCAGCACCAGTGTTCTTCACGCCTCAGGAAACTGAGGTCGAAGGGAGCTAGCGGGAGAGCTAGGAGCCAGGTCTTCTGGTGTCACACTCGGCACTCATTCGGCCACACCTCAGCTCCTCTACCAAAGTCACACCATTAAGAACAGAGCCAGCGGTAGACTGGACTCCTCATCCAAAGCTCCTTCCAGAAGGCAAGAGCGTCCTGACACCTGATACGGACTGACCACTGCTAACTATCACGGTGTGTCCCATTACAAGATACTTGTGCCGAACGTCTCGTTCACCAGCAGCCTGAAGGACGCTGAGATGACTGGGGTTTTTACCTGATCTTGCCTTGATCTGGTGTGAGGTTGTAGGTCAGCCTTGTTACAAATGAAAAAGACGGTTAATTTTCACTATATAAAACTGTAAAATTTCTGTAAAAGCAAGACTATAAACAAAGTTAAAACATAAGCCAAAGACTGGGGCAGGGGGCGGGGACATGAACTGCACATAAAAACAAAGTAATAACATCCAGAGTTTGGGAAATTCCTGAAAGTCCATAAGAAAAAGACTTACAATCCAAGAAAAAAAAATGGGCAGAGGATATCAATAGGCAATTCACAACAAACAGGAAACGTCAATGGCCAATGTACACATGGAAAGTGCTCACTGTTAATGAAGAGAGGCACAGTAAAACACTAAGATAACAAACCTTCTACCCCAATCAGATTTATTTTTAAAAAATTATTTTTTATTTAAATTTTTTTTAAGGTTTATTTATTTTTGAGAGAGAGAGCATGAGCAGGGGAGAAGCAGAGAGACAGGGAGAGAGGGTCTGAAGCGGGCTCCGCGTTGACAGCAGTGAGCCCGCAGGGCTCAAACTCATGAACTGTTAGATCATGGCCTGAGCCGAAGTAGGAGGCTCAACCGACTGAGCCACCCAGGTGCCCCCAGATTTATAAAAATGTCCAGGCCTAACAACGATGACGATGGAACAGCCAAGAATTTTGCTCTGGGAAGGAATAAAACAATATACACAAAAGCAGCAAATGCTCTATGGCCAAGCAATTAATTCCATTTCTAGATACACAGTCAGATAGATGGGTGACAGATGATAACAGATAGCTAGATTGATTGATTGATTGATATTAAAGAAACACGCATACGTACAGAGGTATGTATTGGGGGTTCAACGAAGTGTTGTTTGACATCAAAATGTTTAGAAAGCAAATTTCAGGGGCGCCTGGGTGGCGCAGTCGGTTAAGCGTCCGACTTCAGCCAGGTCACGATCTCGCGGTCCGTGAGTTCGAGCCCCGCGTCGGGCTCTGGGCTGATGGCTCGGAGCCTGGAGCCTGTTTCCGATTCTGTGTCTCCCTCTCTCTCTGCCCCTCCCCCGTTCATGCTCTGTCTCTCTCTGTCCCAAAAAAAATAAATAAACGTTGAAAAAAAAAATTAAAAAAAAAAAGAAAGCAAATTTCAGAATGCTATATACTATATTACCATTTCTATAAATTAAAATAATTATATAACATTTAATACATATATAAGCAAAAGTGCAAACCCAGACTGAACCTATACCAAATTTATAATGGTTTCCTCTGGGGAAGGACAGGAATATGGTTAAGAAGGGAACACGGGGGCGCCTGGGTGGCTCAGTCAGTTAAGTGTCTGACTATGGCTCAGGTCATGATCTCATGGTTCCTGAGTTCAAGCCCCACATCAGGCTCTGGGCTGTGGAGCCTGCTTCGGATTCTGTGTCTCCCTCTCTCTCTCTCTCTGCCCCTCCCCTGCTTGCTCTCTCTCTCTCTCTCTCTCTCTCTCTTAGAAAATGAATAAAACATTAAAAGAAGAAGAAGAAGAAGAAGAAGAAGAAGAAGAAGAAGAAGAAGAAGGGAACATGGAGAAGGAGAAGGAGAAGGAGAAGGAGAAGAAGGGAACACGGAGAAGGAGAAGGAGAAGGAGAAGAAGGGAACACGGAGGGGGTGACTGGGTAGCTCCATTCACAGAGCATGTGACTCTTGATCTCAGTGTCATGAGCTCAAGCACCACATTGGGTGAGGAGCCTACTTAAAAAAAAGAGGGGAGGGGGGAACATAAGGGACTTCAACTTTGTTGGGCTTTTTTATTTTTGTCTCCTTTTTATTTGAGTAGAGTCGACACACAAAGTTACATTAGTCTCAAGTGTACAACATAGTGATTTAACTTCTCTACATGGGATGCTATACTTCTGGGCTTTTTTTTTTTCCCATAAAAATAATTTTTAAAAATCTCAATCTAAAACTTAACAGTATTTTATAATTCTTTGTTCATTTCTGCACCAAAATTATTTTCCCAAACATTTTAAATAAGCCTGACATTTCACATGCAATTTTCAAATACTTGCCCTGACAACTCAGTCCTCATCTGCTAAAGAAAGAAAAGGTGTATTAGACCACTTCTAGTATCGCTTTCAGCCCTGACACTTAACCTCCTACAAAGTCTCAGAGGCTTTAAAGAGATTGTGGATGAGTGACCTTTTGTCTGAGTAAATTCCAGAAAGGGGCTAGGAATATACTGTCAGCTGTTACAAGGGAAGGAAGCCCTGGAACTTTTTTTTAATTATGGAAGCTGCTTCTTTTCTCAGCGGCATCACCCGAGAGGCATTCCCCAGTCAGTGTTTTATCTATTTATATTCTGGGAACCCTATCTAAATTAAGCTTCCACACTAGGTTTAAACGGTGATGGGTCTGAACGTTCCGGTACTGTTTCTTTCCCCCTACCCCTAGCCAAATGCCTTGATATGAAACTTCATTATCACCAATTCTGGTATAAAACACTAAGCTTTGGGGCACCTGGGTGGCTCAGTCTGTTAAGTGGCCAACTTCGGCTCAGGTCATGATCTCATGGTTTGTGGTTTTAAGCCCCGCGTGGGGCTCTGTGCCGTCAGCCCAGAGCCTGGAGCCTGCTTTGAATTCTGTGTCTTCCTCTCTCTCTTTGCCCCTCCCCTGTTCATGCTCTGTCTCTCAAAAATAAATAAACATTAAACATTTTTTTAATAAAAAAATTTAAAACACTAAACTTAAAGGTTTGGTGACCAGGTATTGAACCCCAAAGGAGAACTTGTGATTTGACACACGTCTGATGATGGGACAGGATATTTGCCATCAGCATGATCCCAGCAAGTCGCCAGGCTTGTGGGAGACGAAAGGAACCAGGTAGCAGGTTTGACAGGAAGCCTGGCAGAACCAAGGATTTTATACCTTCAGGTGCACACAAACACTTCTGGAGAAACCCACTAGGGATAAGTTTCATTCAACCAAGAGAGAACTAAGAAAACTTTAGCAAGAGGTCTGATGATGAGCATTTAACGTATTTCATTGTAGAGCTAGGAATAAACCAAAGGTTGGGAAATAAGCGGAATAGTATGTGAACAAAATAAAAACAATGTAACTAAAATAACAAGAGGAGGGACGCCTGGGTGGCTCAGTCGGTTGAGCGCTGGACTCTTGAGGTTAGCTCAGGTCATGATTCCAGTCATGGGATCCTCAACATGGAGCCTGCTTGAGATTCTCTCTCTCTCTCTCTCTCTCTCTCTCTCTCTCTGTCTGCCCCCTTTCCCCTGCTTGCACAGTCTCTCTCTCTAAAAAAAAAAAAAAAAAAAGAAAAAAGAAAAAACAGGAGAAGAGACAGAGGAGAAAGTAGAGAAAAGATAACTGACTGAAAAAAAAAAGATGCCTTTTCAAATTGAAACATTATTTGTTTTAAAAAGAGGAACTAGGGTTGTTAGAAAGGATTTTAGAACAAAGATAACTGTTATATGCGCCCACATCCATTGCAGTATTATTTACAAATAGCCAAGATGTGGAGGCAACTTAAGTGTCCATCAATAGATGAATGGATAGGAGTGCCTGAGGGTCTCAGTGGTTGAGCATCTGACCTCAGCTCAGGTCATGATCTCACTGTTCATGGGTTCGAGCCCCTTGTTAGGCTCTGCGCTCTCAGCTCAGAGCCTGAAGCCTGCTTCCGATTCTGTGTCTCCCTCTCTCTCTGCCCCTCCCCAGCTCCTGCTGTCTCTCTCCCTCTCTCAAAAATAAACATTTAAAGGGGCGCCTGGGTGGCCCAGTCGGCTAAGCATCCGACTTCAGCTCAGGTCATGGTCTCGCGGTTCGCGAGTTCAAGCCCTGCATCAGGCTGACAGCTCAGAGCCTGGAGCTGGCTTCAAAATCTGTGTGTCCCTCTCTCTCTCTCTGCCCCTCCCCTGCTTGTGCTGTCTCTCTCTCTCTCTCTCTCTCTCTCTCAAAAATTAAAAAAAAGGGGCGCCTGGGTGGCACAGTCGGATAAAGCGTCTGACTTCAGCCAGGTCACGATCTCGCGGTCCGGGAGTTCAAGCCCCGCGTCAGGCTCTGGGCTGATGGCTCAGAGCCTGGAGCCTGTTTCCGATTCTGTGTCTCCCTCTCTCTCTGCCCCTCCCCCGTTCATGCTCTGTCTCTCTCTGTCTTAAAAATAAATAAACGTTGGAAAAAAAAAATTAAAAAAAAAAATTAAAAAAAAAATTAAAAATAAATAAATAAATACACATTAAAAAAACAGATGAATGGATAAAAAAAAGTGTGGCGTATATGTACATATATCCAATGGAATGTTATTCAGCCATAAAAAGGAAGGAAATCTTGCTATCTGCAGCAACGTGGATGGACATTGAGAGCATTAGGCTAAGTGAAATTAAGTCAGACATAGAAAGGCAAATGCCGTCGGAACTCGTTCACATGTGGAAGCCGAAGCCAGCAGTCAAACAAATGGAACTCCCAGATCCAGAGAATAGACGGGTAGTTGCCAGAGGCAGGGGGGAGGGCAAGGGCAAATGGATGAAGGGGATCAGAAGGTATAAACTTCCAACTACAAAAATAAGTCATGGGGATGTACAGCATGGTGACTACAGGCAAGTTCTCATCACAATAAAAAAAACTGTAACAGTGTGTGGTGATCATTTCACAATGTACAGAAATATCGAATCTTTATGTCGTACACCTGAAATTAATATAATGTTACATGTCAATTATATCTCAATTAAAAAACAGAGGTAACTATTACAGTGAATAATACACACGTTCCAAGTACCAAAAGAAATGTTTTCATTTTTATTTATTTTTCATGTTTATTTATTTTGAGAAAGAGAGAACATGGGCATACGAATGGGGGAAGGGCAGAGACAGAGGAAGAGTGAGAATCCCAAGCAGGCTCTGTGCTGACAGTGCAGAGCCCGATGCGGGGCTCGAACCCACAACCGTGAGATCACGACCTGAACCAAAATCAAGAGTCCTAGCTTAACTGACTGAGCCACCCAGGTGCCCTTGAAGCAGGTTAATATTCTGCATATTCAAACAATGAAACTAATTCAGCAGGAGTGGGGAATACCTAAAGCTGAGTGTAAACAGAAACAAATCAACTCAACTGTATTTCAAATGAATGAATGAGAAAGAGAGACAGACCAGCAAACAAATCCCAAACTCCTTTTTTGGTAGGTTTGTTTTCAGCATGATATGGATGCAACTATTCTGAATCTACTTTTTTAAGAGAGAGTAAATGTGATTAAAGGAGAGACAGAATCCCAAGCAGGCTCCATCCCATCAGCACAGAGCCCAATTCAGGGCTCAAACTCATGAACTGTGAGATTCTGACCTGAGCCAAGATCAAGAAAGAGTAGGATGCTTAACCAACTAAGCCACCCGGGCACCCCCACACCTTACGTCATTAATCGAGGTAAATCCCAGGTGTGTTAAATAACTATATGTGAGAGGTAGACCCACAAGGCAAACGAGAAAAAAAATGTCAGAAAATAGCTTATAAAGTTAGGGAAGGATTTCTTAAACAAGACCCAGAAAGCAAAACCATAAGGAGAAAAGTTGATGAGATTTGACTACACCAAAATTAAGGATTTCTGTTCAACAACGCACACCAAACATTAGAAAATGTCTGCCACTTATAAAACCAACAAGGAATTAATTTCCAGGTTGTACCAGGAACATCTGAAAGCATACAAGAAAAAGAAATGGCATCCAATTTTTTAAGTTGAAAAAAATGAATAAATAATATGATTCCCAAAATAGAAAATACACACACACACACACACACACACGCACAAATGAGTAGCAAATATCTGCCCCTCAAGTCAAGATCTTCCTGTTTCTCCAACACACCCAATGTTATTGTTCTGGCTATTGAGTCTCTGCACCAGCCACTGCCTCAGTCTTCCGTGTTTTCCCCTAAAATTTCCTCTGAATGACTCTGTCTCGCTATTCAGATTCCACCCCCCTGCACCTAACATAGCCTTCCCACTACCTTCCCGTCATTATTTGTTTACGCACCCTGTTCATTACATCTTCATTACATCGTTGCATACTGATTATTCCCTGACATATTCTTCTTTGTGTTTTTTTTTAAGTTTATTTATTTATTTTGAAAGAAACGGAGACGGCACAAGTGGGGAAGGGGCAGAGAGAGAGGGGCGAGAGAGGATCCTAAGCAGGGATTGCTGCCAGACCTGGGGCTTGAACTCATGAAACCGCAAGATCATGACGTGAGCTGAAACCAAGAGTCATACGCTTAACTGACTGGGCCACCGAGGCGCCCCACTGACATATTCTTCTTTATCTGTATGCTGATTCCTCTCTCTAGCCAGATGGTAAGCCCCATGAAGTAGAAAGTTTGTGTATCTTGTTCAATCTTGCATGCCCAGTACTTGGCACAGAGTTGGTATTCAATAAATTTTTGTCAATAAATATGTGAATGTATTAAAAGGGTAACACAATCCCTATTGCTGGCTTAATGAGCTTTCCAGACAAGGATGTTCAATCATAATTAAACGACTAATTAATGGAATTTTGCTAAGCACTGTTAAGCATCACATGAAGAACTGGACGGGACAACCATTTAATAGGCTCCTTCTAAAAATATTTTATGACTCAAAGGAACACAGTTCCCTTGGATACTTTTGTTTTGACCACACTGCCTAGACCTCATTATTTTAGCCAAATGGATTAAGCCAATTGAAACTCAACCCTCTTTAAGACTGTGCACTTTCTAAACACCATCACCCAGAGGGGCCCTGATGTGAATTCCATCAACAGGAGGTGGTATTTGTGCAGAATACTCCATGAGGCAGACATATTCTAACCACAAATCTTTGTGACTCAAGGTCACTGACAGCTGCTTCCCACTCTACATTCTGTGGAGTGACAATCACCACGTGATGGTGGAAAACTCCTACTCTTTGCTAGCGGGTTTCATATGAGAAGATCCAGCGAGTTTTTGATGATCAGGTCTCAGAAAGGTGTGGGATAGCACGGTACCCCACCTTTTGTGAAGGCACAGAGACCTTGATTTAACAAGTTGCTGAATTTATTTCAACAAAATACTTACATGCTTAGAAAATCTGTCATACAGTTTCTCAACATGCCGTGCGATTTCTAACGCTCCATTTTAGTAACCTTTGCTTGCCTGGTGTAACATGAGTCACGTCCCTGGGGATTTGCAGGAAGTCTATTTATGAGGTTTGGTTTTGTTTGTTTTCTTTTACCTTAGATGAAGAGTTAGCAGAATCCTAATTCTCAACACATTGTCATAACAGCCCATGCAAATACCGCCCTTTATATCTATTAATTCTTTTCTTCTCTTTTATTTCTATTTTCTTTAACCTCCTTATTCTTTTCCTTCATTCCTCACCCCCAGTCACAAACCATAATGTATTTTACATAATGTTCTTAACCAGGTATATATCTTCTCATGAAATTTGTGCTTTTAAAATAACTTCAATCTTTTTCTTACTTCTGTCACTTCAGCACCATTTTTAAGAAATATCCATTCCTGCACGAATATCCAATTTAAAACTTCTGTCTCAGTTTGTAGCCACTATATTTTAATTATCTATCCTCTTGTGCAAGTTTTATTGCTACTGTCATCAGATTCTTATTTTCTCTATTATTTTAACGTGTGTTATTGCTGGCCTAGAGAAACAGTGTTGACTTTTACTATTATTTGACCTTGTAGCCAACAATTTCACCAAATATTTGGATTAGTTCTGATATATTTGCTTTTGTTTGTTTCTTTATGTTTATTTTTTATTTATTTCGAGAGGGAGAGCATGAGCAGGGAAGGGGCAGAGACAGAGGGAGAGAAAATCCCAAGCAGGCTCCATACTATCAGTGCAGACTCCAACACGGGGCTCAAACCCACAGACCATAAGATCATGACCTGAGCTGAAATCAAGAGTCGGACACTTACCTACCGAGCCACCCAAGCACCCCTAATTCTGATATATTTGAATGTTGAATAGCTTGGTTTTACCTTGTCTGTTGAGGAGTAAGAATGTCTTATCCCCTTCAAGGTCCTTCTAGCTGGACTAAGAATCAAAATGACACGAGACAGACGAAGAGGAGAAAATCAAATTTAATTTTGTGCCTACAAGGAATCCACACAGACATGAAACTCCAAAGTCAGTCAGGCAAAATGAGGAATATGTGTCATTCTGAACTACTAAGCAAGGAGGTAGGGGTCTGGGACCGCAAAGGGAAGGAATACAATTTGCAGAAATATGAAAAAGAGTAAATATGAAAAAAAAAAAACAAAACAACAGGACACAGAGGATTTTGACCAACAAGCCTTGCTAGGTTCCTCCCTGTCCAGCATACCTAGTTCCTACTGTGATGTGCTTGTCTGTGGTGATGGCTCCCTTCCTGGAGCAGGTCCTCTATCTAAATTCTTTTTAGACAGCTGTGGGGGGACATAAGGAGCTTTTCCTGAATCTGCGGGGGTTTTGGTTGCCATTTAACTCAAAATAAGCTTCATGTCAAAGGGACCCTCTTGGGGTGGACTGCCATTGGCCTCCACATTTTGAGTGCTTATACCTCTCATGCTATTGTTTGTTTGTTTTGGCACCAGCCAGGACTTCCCTTACTATGTTACAATGGCGCTGGGTCCCAAACTGGCCCTGTACACAGAAGGCAAGGAGAGACCACAGAAAGAGGCAGGCCACTCCAAGTGGGCAGGTGACCCTTTTAATAGTTAAGAGTACTTACAGTACAGGTAGACCTCCACACCTACCTGCCTTATCTTAAAATTTTGCATAGAAGCCTTACCTGGGGGCGACTTGGTGGCTCAGTCAGTTGAGTGTCTGACTTTGGCTTAGGTCATAAGTTCAGAGTTTGTGGGTTTGAGCCCCACATTGGGATCCCAGCTATCAGGGCAGAGCCTGATTGATTCTCTGTCCCCTTCTCTCTCTGCCCCTCCCTTGCTCTTTCTCTAAAATAAATAAACATTAAAAAAAAAAAAATGCGTTAAAAAAAAGAAGCCTCAACTGGGTTCAGTCATGGATACCATCCAGATGATCTTAACAGCGTATTGCCCTCTAGAGGCCGTGTCCTTGAAAATGGCGCCCACTGTGGGAATGGTAGGCAGAAGGTACATCCCAAGGAAAGGAGAGGGGGTGAGGTGCTTCTGATTTCCCAAGCCCAGCTCTTGGGTCATCCAGAGGTCACATCTTCTGGATTACCTCCTCCAACATGAACAAGGTTAATCATTGCAGTAAAAGACTGGAAAGAATTCAAATGTCCTTCAAGAAGGAACTATTTGGATAAACTATAACACATCCACATCATTTTGTAGAACAAGGGGGTGCCTGGGTGGCTCAATTGGTTAAGTGCCGACTTCAGCTCAGGTCATAATCTCCAGGTCTGTGGGTTCGGGCCCCACGTCAGGCTCTGTGCTGACAGCTCAGAGCCTGGAGCCTGCTTCAGGTTCTGTGTCTCCCTCTCTCTCTCTGCTCTTCCTCCATTCATGCTCTGTTTCTCTCTCTCTCTCTCAAAAAATAAATAAACATTAAAAAAAATTTTTAAGGATATAATGAATAATCTTATAGTCTATGCTATGGAATAATCTCTGGGATGTACTGTTAAGTGAAAACACAAGACTCAAAACAGAGTGCATGGTGCACTTCCTTTCACTTAAGGAAGAGATGAATTACAAATGAGACAGAGAGAAAGAGGGAGAAGTTGCCCCGACATACTGTTAAGAATGATTAACGAAGACAATTTAGGTGATACAAACAAACTCTACTTAGCACTTTATGAAGCGGGCAGTCTCCCTCTGCAAAGTCCTGGAAAACTGCAAAACAGGGTGGAAGGCAGGACTCCTTCATAGGATGAAAAATAAGAAACAAAGAAGTAATGACAGAGCCCAGAGTTGGCCTGGCCACTGAGGATTGGCTGAGCACACAAGCTGTGTTTTAGTCAAGCAGAACACTTGCAGGGAAAGTTCTCTAAGTTTGTAATTATCCACATTGCAATTACATTGTAATTATCCAGCCCCAGATGTGTGGGGTGTGATAATTGTGACTGAGGATAATTAATATATATTTGGTTTTTGTCCCTCTCCTAAGCACCTGAGCTCTTAAAATTCTTGTTATTTCCTAAGTCATGAGGGTGATAAAGGGGAGAGGACATCTTTTGTGATGCATACAGGTCCCTCTCAACCACACTGTGTTTATACTAATGAGATCACTCTTGGGGGTGGATTGGGGTATGGTGTGCAGGTGATGGCAAGGACCCACCAGATGGAACCACCGGTGATGAGAGTGGTGAGACTGAAAGTTCCTGACCTCTAGGAAGGGGAGAGGCACTGGAGATGGAATTCAACCACCATTGGCCAACGATTCAATCACTCGGGCCTACATAATGAAGGTACCGTTAAAAAAAAAAGAAAATGAGCTGAAGGGGTTCGGGGAGCTTTCGGGTTGGTGAACACCCGGAGGTGCTGGGAGGGTGTCCCCTCAACCGAGAAGCTCTGCACCCCTTCTCACATAGCCTTATGCACTTCTTCCATCTTGGCTGTTCCCGAGTTCTTTCTTTTTATGAAAAACCAGTAATCTAGTAAGTAAATGGTTTTCCTGGCTTCTATGAGCCCTTTTAGCAGATTATGAAACCCGAGGAGGTGGTCCTGGGAACGCCCGACTTCCAGCTGGACGGTCAGAAGTACACAACCTAGGACTTAGGGCTGGTGTCTGAGAGGGAGCGGGGCAGTCTGGGAGACCGAGCCCTTTAAGCTGGGCGATCTGATGCTAGGTAGATGGTGTCAGAAGGGAGGAGTGAGTGTGGTAGGAGAGAAGAACGCTGCATTTGCCTTTAGGAGGAGGTGGGAGGCTCCATCATCGGACAGCATCCTTGTTAACTGTGCCTCCCCCAGGTCAGTCACCCTGCTGATATCCCACTGTCCTCCCCCTGGACTGGAGCTGCCATCGTTCTGTTCTAGGATACGAGACCCCTCAATGATCCACGCAAGCAACAGACAAGATCATAACCAAGTTTCCCTCCGCCGTCCTAACCTGAGCCCGGTCTCCTTTACTCCTTGCGGAGTTCTCCTTTCCACCCCAGGTCACCATCACTCTGCAGCTCCCCAAGGCTCTCTGGTGGAGTTCTTATGCCTTATGCTTCAGTGCGCCAAACCCAGGGCTTTCTTCTCATTTTGGTGGCACGTCTGTGGTGCAGTTAGGACAGCCTGCAGCCTGCTGGTTCACCAGCGTGTCTAGAACCAGAAGTAGCCTCCGTTCCTTAGCAGCATTAGGGTGAAGTCTTCTTTGACCTATAATTTTTGAAACTACACGTTTTAATCCTGGTTTTTTTCCGATTAGCGATTTGATCTTGGGCAACTTCTAAAATCTCTGCTTCTTAAAAATCTCACCTCAGGTAGTAACTCTGAGACTTCATGCAAAATCATTTATGAAATGTGTCCTACGGTGTAAGCAACAGAGCCAGAAGCAGCATAGTTTGTACTCACCTATTGGCTTTTGTTGCTTAACAAGCTATCCCAAATCTGAGGGCTTAAAACAACCACAATTTCTTTAGGTCCCGATCTGCGGATCGGTGATCTGGGCTGGGATCAGCTGGGAGTTTCCGGGAACGGGCTATTGTCAGCTTGAGCAAAGGAGGTCATGGAGTCACCTGTCTCTCATTGACCAGCGGGCAAGTCTCCTCCACGCGACTGAAGCCAATGTGGTCTCAGCTTGGAATCGGTATAGTGTTGCCCTTGCTGCACGTGGCTGACCAAAGGAAGTCACACATTCAGTCCAGACTCAAGGGGTTAGAGAAAGTCAACCCTACTTCCGAAGCCTTGGCTACACTGTGGAAAGCAATCTCCACTGAATTTGCAATTCACGAGCGCGTGAGGACACAACCTCCAGAGACCGACTGCCTGGGTTTGAATGCTGGCCCTGTCACTTGGTCGTCTGGCCTTGGACGTGACTCGACTTTTCTGTATCTCAGTTTCCTCGTCTGTGAGAGGAGGTAATTAGAGCACATCTCATAGACATGTGGTGTGGTTCAGAGTCCACGCTTATGAAGCGCTTAAAGCAGAACCTGCCACAGGAAGCCTAGATGTGTAGTGTTTTGATGTGTATTGAAGTTTGTCTTGCCCTTGTCTCCCTACCTCCTTGCCTGTGCTCCTCGCGTTCCATCACGTTCCCTCCTGGAACAAGAGAGCAGTCGCTGTGCCCCCTCCCTGCTCCCTCCAAAATGCCACCCATCCCTAAGGGTCTCTAAACGCCTCCTTTCCTCCGTCTCCCTTTCTCCCTTTTTCCTTTTAATCCATGTTCCAACATCACACTTTCTCTCTTTGGTAGCAGCTGTCACATTCCACCCCGCATGGATTATATGTTTATTCATCCGAAAACAACAACGAGCTCCTCCTATGTTCCAAGCAGAGGATACAGGACCATGAACAGAGATACACGAAGTCCCTGCGTTTACTGGACTGCAGTGGAGAACAGAGTTGTGCCCATGTCTGTCTCTTCTAGATTATGCCTCCTGAAGGCAGGGATGAAGTCACACCCGCTTCATCTTCCACATTCCCTAGTCACAGTAGCCACACAAGAAGCTTTAAGTGGATGGGGCACCTGGGTGGCTCAGTCGATTAAGCGGCTGACTTCAGCTCAGGTCATGATCTCACGGTTCAGGAGTTCGGGCCCCACGTGGGGCTCTGTGCTGACAGCTCAAATCCTGAAGCCTGCTTCAGATTCTGTGTCTCCCCCTCTCTCTCTGCCCCTACCCTGTTTGTGCTCTCTTTTTCAAAAAATAAACATTAAAAAACATTTTTTTAAGCTGCTAAGTGGATTGAAATATATTTCACTGAATTAAATTGAACATAATGTGATCACATTGGCAATGCCTCATTTGGGTCACTAGTTGACCCTCTTTTTTTTTTTTTTTTTAAAGCAGGATCCACACCAACCATGGAACCCAGCAAGGGGCTTGAACTCACAACCCTGAGATCACGACCCGAACTGAGATCAAGAATGATGCTCAACTGACTGAGCCACCCAGGCGCCCCAACCCTCTTTTTGGTTGCTTGTGACTAGAAGGAGAGCTAGATCGCCCTTACATTTTCTTTTTTTTTTATTTTTTTTTTTTTTTATTTTTTTTTTTCAACGTTTATTTATTTTTGGGACAGAGAGAGACAGAGCATGAACGGGGGAGGGGCAGAGAGAGAGGGAGACACAGAATCGGAAACAGGCTCCAGGCTCCGAGCCGTCAGCCCAGAGCCCGACGCGGGGCTCGAACTCCCGGACCGCGAGATCGTGACCTGGCTGAAGTCGGACGCGTAACCGACTGCGCCACCCAGGCGCCCCCCCTTACATTTTCAACAGTGTCCTTTCCCAAACCATTTCCTCAAGCTTTCCCTATCCAGGCTGTGCAATTAAGACAGATATTTTCTCCAGCTAAAGCCAGAAGGGTCTGCTTCCAGAGCAAGTGACTTACAGCTTCTCATAGAGTCTGTGTGAACAAAGCCTCTCCTTGCCTTGTGCCACTTCCCGTAAGAAGAAATTTATGTCAGTGACTCAGTGCTATAACAGACACATGGGGTTACTGTCAGTGAATGTGACAGGACTGAGCTCTGACTCTGAAAATACTGTCACGTCCCGAATCACAGAGTATTTGGATGGTACTAAGCTTGTAGGAGCCTCGACCATGGAGTGATTTGAAGTTGGCGTAGTACAAAATAAAACTGAACTGAATCATAAAATAAAGGTAAAGGAACTCATAAAGGACCGTTTTTTTCCTATGACAGCTATTCTTAAAAATAGAAATTACCAGGGGCACCTGGGTGGCTCAGTCGGTTAAGCGTCCGACTTCGGCTCAGGTCACGATCTCACGGTTTGTGAGTTCGAGCCCCGCGTCGGGCTCTGTGCTGATGGCTTAGAGCCTGGAGCCTGTTTCAGATTCTGTGTCTCCCTCTCTCCCTGACCCTCCCCCCATTCATGCTGTCTCTCTCTCTGTCTCAAAAATAAATAAACGTTAAAAAAAATTTTTTTTTTAAATAGAAATTACCAAATTCAGAATGTTTTTTCTAATTTACGGGGGTGGCTGGCGGAGTCCTAAGCGTGTGCATCGTCTACATATTTAATACCCCAGAATGGGACCAGCTGTTAGTACTCATGTAATACACAAAAATTCAAGTGAGGAAATTTGAAGATCTAATTGGCCTTATTAGGCTGTTCATGATGAGGTAGCATCTCAACCAGCAAGTAGGGGGGAACTCCCAGTTGTATAAAATTTAAGGTTTTCAAAGGAAGGAGGGTGGGACAAGGACGTTAGTAGCAAAAGAAAAGACTGTTCCCCTCTGAGGGCACCTTCCCTCAGGGGGACGGCAGGAGGTCTCATTAGGCAGATTACCTCATTTTCCTTTGAGGGATGGGGAGGATCCATGTGATACATTACATCATGGGTGCTGACCAGAAAATTCCTGACTGACCAGTTAAGACTACATTTCTGGGGCGTCTGGCTAGCTCAGTCGGTGGAGCCTGTAACTCTTGATCCCGGGGTTGTGGGTTCGAGCCCCACACTGGGTGTAGAGATTACTTAAACATAAAATCTCAAAAACAACAACAATACTACACCTCTGGGGGAGTTTGGAAATGCAGTCGGGTTAGGTATTAAGCCCCACCTTGTTGACGTGGCCTGGCGTAAGTGACTCCATCTTGGACCTGTGGTTTTCTAATACTCCTGTTTCACAAAACCAAGATGGAGAAGTAGGGTAAGGGATTTAACCAATGTCGTAAAATTGGACCTGAAACTCCTGATTTGCATCTTGCACTCTTCCCAATAGAGCACACTGCACAAATATCAAAGGTGTGTGTGTGTGTGTGTGTGTGTGTGTGTGTGTGTGTGTGTGTTGGCATCTGAAGTGGAAAGTCTCCACAGAAAACCAGGTGGCTCCAAGGTGGCTAGGCTTCTGAAGGTCTAGGCTGACCTGCTATCTCTGTGGACGCACTTGATGGGAGTGTGGGGATCTAGGCCCTTAGGACTTGGCTCTCAGAGTCGAGCATCACCCACAGTACCCTGGGCCAGTCAGGGAGCTGGTTCTGGCCTCACTGCCGTGGAGCTGGGCTTCTGCTGCCACGGACAGAAATCCAGAATCAGGCTTGCTTTTCAGAGTCGACAGGAAGCAAGAGTGCTCGTCCCTCTGCTGTGTCTGGATTGAGGGCTGGGAAGAGAGTGTGAAGGCGAGGCCAGTTGTTCACTCCTCCCGTTAGAGGGCAGATTTCAGTCTCACAGATCGACAATAAAACAGCTCTGAAGGCAGCCTTACCAATCTTTTAAGAGTCTTAGTTGCTGATGCTTGCTGGGGGAATATGAAGCCTCCAAAGTAATACAATCTTAGTCAGATAAATATCCTTTTACCAGTTATTAATTATCAGAACGTCAATGGCAGGATTCAGCTCAACAAAGTCCCAGGGGCCTCCCATTCCTGTGTAACTCCGGGATTTATTTTCCGAATTTTTCATCATCTCAACACCACCACCTAGTGTCCACTTCTTTGATTTACCAGGTGTCTCCTTACCGGTTCAAGCATCCAACTCTGGTTTTTTTGGTTTGGGGTTTTTGGTTCTTAAGGTTTATGTATTTTTGACAGAGAGCGCACAAATGGGGAAGGGGGGGGGGGGGGGGGCAGACATACGATCCGAAGCAGGCGGTGAGCTTGATGCGGGGCTCGAACCCACGAGCTGTGAGATCGTGACCTGAGCCCAAGTCGGAGGGCTCAACTGACTGAGCCACCCAGGCACCCCTCAAGCATTCAACTCTTAAGACAGCAAGAGCAATATTCTCTGCTTGGGGAGATGTCTATGACATCTTGTTGAGTGAAAAAAAAAGAAAGAAAGAAAATCACAAGGTGTTATGTACCATATAGTTCCATACATGCAGACTTGTGTGTGTGTATATGTGTGCAAATTTTATTCATGTGAGTACATGCATAAAAATCTGGAAAGACATTCTCCAAATTACTGATGGTGACTATCCCGATCTGGAGGAATTTTTGTTACCTTCTTATTCTTACCTGTATTTCTTCAGTTTTTCATAACATTAACCATTTGTGTAAACAGGGGAAAACAATTTTTCGAAGACCAAATGAGCTCCCTAGATGAGAATCCACCCAAATTATTATTTTCTGAAATGATATATTCAGGAGAAACTTATTGAGCATGTACTATGTACAATCTTCTGATTGTGAGGTACACCGGAAAAGTCGGGTGACATCCTTCTACCAAAACACTAGCCACATTTTAACGAGCATTTACTCCCTGCGAGGCGCTGTGCTGAGCGTTTAAACAATCCTGTAGGTAAAACTATTGAGGTTAAGAACACTGAGCTCAGAGAGCTTAAGGAACTTACCCCAAGTCACCAAGTTATAGGAGATTCAAATTTCAGGTCTTTCTCCAAAGCCCAAACATTCAACTGGTACCCAACTCCCCTCCAAGTTTCTAAGAAATTCCCCCAAGCTATCCACAAACATGGATACAAAAGGGAGTTAGTATTTTTGAACACTAAGTACCAGGCACTTCTTTAATCCTCATAGGAATCTATGAAGAAGACATTTCTTAGAGTACAACCACATTACAAATAAGCAAAAGGTCATCCTTATATGATAACTTTACCTAAGGTCAGAGATAATGGCCCCAACAATGAGTGTGTCAAGCACTTGTTAAATGCCAGGCCGTGCTCTGAGTCTGTAACATGTACTGAGTGGTTAAACCTTCCATGGGGCAGGAGGCATGATTACCCTTTTCATTTTGCAGATGAAGAAAAGGCTCAGGGAGGTCAAATGACTCGCCCAAGACTGCAGCTAGTAAATAAAAGAGCTGGAGTTTGAACATAGGTTTGGCGAACTGCATAGCCCTGATCCTGCCCTCTATTGGATGCTTCCCCAGGCTCAGGGTACGACCAACCCATATGTGAGAAAAATAATGGAAACATGAGCCTGCCGTCATCCCCATTTAACAGAAGAGGATCTGGGGCCCAATGACTTGAACACTATCACTGTCCACTAGTTGAAAAGATTAGAGTCCAAGATGCCTCTGGTACCCTTGTTCCACCTGACGCCTGGATGTGTTTGTTAACCACAGACGGTTGGCGTATTAGTGTCCCTATGTACTGTGTAACAAACAGCCACAAACTTAGTGACTTAACACAACACGAATCTATGATCTTCCAATTCTAGAGATCATAAGTCTGAAATGGTTCTTGCTGGGTCAAAATGAAGGTGTGGGCAAGGCTATATTCCTTTATGGAGTCTCCAGGGGGAATCCGTTTTCTTGCTTTTTCCAATTTCTAGAGGATGCCCATCCCCCGTACTTCATGGTCCTGTTTCCATCTTGTCCCATCACTCTGACTCTGTTTCAGTATCTTCCCTGACCCTTCTACTTTCCACTGTCACTTAGAAGGACCCTTGTGATTACATTGGATCCACCCAGTAATCCAGGATATTCTCTCCATCTCAAGACTGCAACTTGATCACATCTGTAACATGTAGGATAACATATTCACAGGACTTGAACTTCTTTGGGGAGTCATTATTCTGCCTACCAGAGAGTACTGATCTTTAGAGATTTTATTTGAAATTACAATTTAAAAAATTCATACTTCTACTAGGCTGTTTTTATCACAGCAACGATAAGTCCTTGAGGAAGTTGCTGTTTGGAGTGCCAAGGTCTCTTCTCACAGAGAGCAGACCCAAATTTCCTTGTGGGTTTAGCAGAGAATCCTAATCCCCTGGGAGAATGAATTCTAAGGGTTGCAGGTCACATCCCACAGCCACACTTCTGGACTGTAAGCTGCTCACCTCCGTATCAGGGTCCACGTGGAGCTTGCATGCCACCCCTTTTGCGCAGGACCCCCTCCACAAGCCTTGTGGTTTCCCATCCCGAGGTACCAGGACAGGTCACACCTGGACGGTGGAAGGGAGAATCGGGCGGATCAAACGGAACAAGGAACAGTGCAAGATGAGGTAGGTCTGAGTGAAAGGAGTCAATGGGCATAAAGATTATTGGACACCCATTAACCAATATTACCAGGCACGGTAGAGAATGTTTTCATCACCCTAGAAAGTTCCTTCATGCACTTTTCCAAGGACCCTTGTGCTACCCGGAAGCAATTAACATTCTGATTTCTATTTCCTGTCAATTTTTCCCCATTCCCCCTTTTTTTTTTTAAATTTTTTTTAATGTTTATTTATTTTTGAGACAGAGAGAGACAGAGCATGAACAGGGGAGGGTCAGAGAGAGAGGGAGACACAGAATCCGAAGCAGGCTCCAGGCTCTGAGCTGTCAGCACAGAGCCCGACGCGGGGCTCGAACCCACAGACCGTAAGATCATGACCTGAGCCGAAGTCGGACACTTAACCAACTGAGCCACCCAGGCGCCCCTTTCCCCATTCTCTATAAATGAGTTTTTCCTGTCTTTGAACTTTATATAAATGAAATCATACAATATCTACTCTTTTCTTCTTCATTTCTTTCACTCAATATGATGTTTTTGAGACTTATTTACATCATCACATGCATCATAAGCATTCTTTTCATCAGTGAGCAGCATTACATTTGTGAATACACCAAAATTTATTGATCCTTTCTGCTGATGCACCAACGTTTTCAAATTTTTGCTATTATAATTAAAGTTGCAACAACCAATCTTGTTGTAGAAGGCTGTTGGACTGACAACTTCCACTGTCTCAGAGGGCCCTAGGCAGTAGCCCCCATGTTACCACAGCAGGGCAGTATATAAGTAATGGGGGAGACCTGGTATATGTGTCACTTGAACAGTCATACCTGAGGTCTGGTACTTATAAGCAAACTTCTTGAACCAGTGCTTGGCTTGTCAGAAGGCAGGGAAATAACAGCAGGACAATAGGAAATTCCAAATGGAAGGATGTAGCTCCAGGGAGCCTGGGTGGCTCGGTCAGTTGAGCGTCCACCTCTTGATTTCAACTCATGATCTCATGGTTCGTGGGATAGAGCACCACGTCAAGCTCCACACTAAGCATGAAGCCTTCTTGAGATTCTCTCCCCTCCCCCGCCCCTCCCGTGTGCGCAAGAGCCCTCTCTCTTAAATAAGTAAATAAACAAGTAAATTTCCTATTTAAAAAAGTGAGGAATGAACCAATACCAAGAGAAACCAAAGAACGAAGGATGAAGTTGATAGGGAGGCCTTCCACTACAAACCTGCTGATACCTTATCCATGTAACTCCCTTGACTGGATAGAAGAATAACCTAGACTCTCAACCCTAGGGATTCTCCAACGCATACTTCCTAAGTTAGACCAGAGGTGATGTTAAGCAGGTAGTTGAGTGATGCCCAGATCATGGGCTAGGAATGTCAGGTTGGGACAAATCTGTATCTCTCAATCTAGGAAGTCACGAAAGGTCCTGTATCACACCACCCATCCAGCATTGGGGTTTTGCTGGGCAGGATGTGGAGGCAAGGAAATGAAGAATGTGGGTGAGGAGAGATGAAATCCAAGCAATCAATCACAGACTCTGGGCAGAATAGGGAGAAGAATATTCTAGAAGGGGTGAAATGAAAGCAACCAAAGAACAAGAGTTCAGAAGGGCTGGAAAAACAAACAGGTATGCTGGGTTTAGGGATGTAAATTGTGCTCAGAATATAAAATATGGGAATACACAAAGCACTTTTAAGTGATAACAAGACACAGATGTATCACGAGAGCAGCAGAGAAATTAAGGTAACAGTCATTGGCACGGAGGCCATAAATAAACTGTGCGATTCAAGTGTGGGCAAGTCATCCACATGGGCACAGATCATCCAAGTTATGGAGGAAGTTGGGTGGGAAGATGGTAGCCAGTGTCAAAATCCTTAGTGAGGGCTTGTGAGTGACGGGGAGGCAGGAGTTGGCTGACCATATGGAGAGATGGAGAGAGAGAGAGAGAGAGACTAAAACGAAATATGGGGGCACCTCAGTGGCTCAGTTGAGCGTCTGACTCTTGGTTTTGGCTCAGGTCACGATCTCATGGTTTTGGGAGTTCGAGCCCCACGTTGGGCTCTGCACTGGCAACACGGAGCATTCTTGGGATTCTCTCTCTCCCTGTGTCTCTGTCCCTCCCTCACCTGCACTGTCTCCGTGTCTCTCAAAATAAATTAATAAAAACTTTGGGGGGGGGGGAATGCTAAATAATGAAATGGGAAGATAATAAAATGTACAGTTGCTTTGTTGGAAATAAATTTTATTGCTCTGAGAAAAATCACAAAGTAATCACTCTAGTGGGCCAAAAATAAAAACAATACTGTTGGCAACAAATTTTACTGCTATGTCAATAAAGCACAAGTAGTTATTAATCCCCATCAGAGAAATGATTACTAGTAAATGTTATACTTCAAAAGAAAAATCGCTAGATTTTTCAAAGTTGATGGTTTATTCTTAAATGTAAGTCATACTAAATTTAATATAGTGGAGTGACTGTGCAGATGACAGATCTGTGGGTTTTTTTTCTCTTTTTCAGCCAGGAAGGCACCAGAAAACTGCTCTACCTTTATTGACAGCAGCTTCCCTTCCAAAGGGGATGGGATAGCATAGATTGAACATAGTTATTGTCCCCGAATTTGATGTGGACACAATGGAATATCTTGGAGAATCGTCTCTAAAAAGGTGAGTTACTTTCATGGCTTTTGAAGTAGCAAGGGATACATCCCTTAGGAGGACCTGATGGTCTACTTGGGGGAATATTCTGTGTTGAGGATTGAAAATTTAAAACTGCTTGATCCCTGAAAGTGTAGACCCCTAGACAGGAAATAAAGTCAGTAGCTTTGGGCAAGAGATATATATTAAGCGCACGAGCTCAGCTGACACCTTACGAGATGACTGTGTTTGAATTTGAATGCTAAGTATTAAGGACTGTGACCCAGATGGCCAGGCTTCAGCAGGTTCAGGTCGTTCCCTGGAGAACCACGACGAACTATATCAAGTCTGGGCCCACCTGGATCGGCACAGGCCCCACCCAGAAAGGAATGGCACCCTTTGTCATCCAGAGAACCATCTTCTCCACGGTAATACCGTATATTTGGGAAGAAAATCAACAGAAGCTCACAAAGCAGAAACCAGTCCTCCTGCCTATGTAAGCTGGACAAAAGCACCCTTCGACCATCATGAATGTGGTGCCATCCACAGTCCCAGGGGCAGAGGACTCTCACCTTCCCTAGTCTCTTCTTGTCCCATGCATCCCTGTCTTGGGGGTCTCTGTGGGTATCCTCCTATAACCCAGCCAAACTTCCTCCTAGATTAGCATGCCGTCACTGAACTCCAGGCAATTAGAAAGTG
Source organism: Lynx canadensis (assembly GCF_007474595.2). NCBI lineage: Eukaryota > Metazoa > Chordata > Mammalia > Carnivora > Felidae > Lynx > Lynx canadensis. The sequence goes on from NC_044312.2 coordinate 6,333,446, forward strand.
CCCTTCTGTCTACAAATAAGTCTCCCAGCCAGGGGCTCTGCCTGACCTAGAGTCTTCCTGCTCTACTCCCCACACAGAGATGGGGCATGACCTAAGTTCGTGTATCATGACCCAAGAGTTCTTGGGAAGTACACTATGCTCCCCAGCCAGCTGTGGCTCTCAACTGGGCCACACACCCCTGTTCTGGCATGGCTCACACTATAGTGAGCAGATCAAGAATCAGGCCCTGGCCCTCCCTGTCTTGTCAAATCCTCTAAATTACTGTATGCCAGTTGCGGCCAATGAAGGCACCATTTACACTCAACCCAAAAGGTGGACCGGAAATTGAAGTTCTACAGGAATGCCTCTAGCTGTGTGTCAAGGGTGGGGGCAGATTTCCTGGGGCAGCTCCTATCAGTCCTATGGACAAAGCAGTTTCTGGAGAAATAAGATGTCGGAGGGTAGGGCTGGGGAGGAGCTGCTGGTGGAGGTGACGAGGGGGTGTCTGTGTCCCTCCGCACCCCCATTTAAGGTGCATGCATTCACCTGCCAGCCTTTTCACAAAGACCAAACTGGGTAAGCTCTCACGTGGGCTCACAAGACTGAGAATAGACATCCCAAAGAATGGGAAAATGTGAAATACTTGGGCCAGAGCGGAACAGCACGGTCACTTCGCAGAAACAAAGTACCATCTGTGGTCGGGGAAGGTGGGACTCCACGTGGTAACTCCAGACACTAGCACCGCTAGTCCCCTCCATCATACCTGGTGTGTAGAATCTGGCCTCCCCACTGGGCAGGCCACAGGTAGTCACTGCTCACCGCGGGATGATTATATGGCACCATCTGTATGCTTATTAAGGTCACTTGGAGCCAGTAATTGTTCAAAGGACTTCCCTTTCAACCTAAATTCCTTCTCCAAAAGTATCTGCACTTCAGGATTGCTTGAAGAGGACAGGATTTCAACCAAGGAGTGAAGTGCATGACAAAAGCCATCAGGAGCAGAAAGTCTGGGACATTAAATCCTACAAGTAAAATTTTGCTCTTCTGGAGAGCCTTTACTCCCCTAGAGATACCATTTCTAGATTGCCAGACGTCTCCGAACGCCCTAGGACTGTGGGAGAACTGCACGTTCAGCATTACCTAATTTCCTCATAAATCTCTCGCCTTTTAATCAGCTAAGTGGCTATCTGCTGAAGTTCCCTGATTTATGGATATCTTTTGAGGGCTGAGGATGCGTCCAGATACTAAGTGATTAAATGTGGATGAAAATGGCACATCACCATAATAACGACAGAAAAGAGAGTCGTGACTAGGCAGACAGAAGACCTCAGAGCCAACGCAGACGGCGTCGTAAAAGGGCAGGCTCCAGGGCTGCAGGGAAAACGGCACGATCAGGCTGGTTTTTACATGAAAACCTTCCCAGCTCCTCTCACTAGACACGCACCTGCTGGCTCAGCAGCTCCAGGGGAACCGTACCCCTCAGAATTCAGTGTTTCAAGAGCCATGGGGGCTGCAAGCTGCCAAGCTGAAACAAATCTTGGCTTCTCTGTTCCCCCAAGCCACCAAACTCTGTGCCCTGCAAGAGAGGTTTCCACTTCTCTGAGAATTCCATCCTTCACCTGCTCATCAAAGCCAATCCCTGCTGATGGCAGTCGTCAGAACACCCTCTTTTAAAACAAAACACTTCGATTTAATAGGATATTACAGAGGTACTATAAAATGACAATGGTTTAGGTCACAGGTCTCTGTAAGGAACACCTGTTAAAGCGCCACCTGCTGGGCACACCACAGATAACACATACAAATTCTCCACGAGCCACTGGTCCCAGAAGGGTGAGAAATGTTAACCGCCTGTCCGCAAGAGAACCTACTTTCAAAGCGCAAACGGTGAAAATGGCACCAGCAAAGACTCTCCTTCCAGTGCAACCACAGTCCAACTGCACAATTTATCACTTCTGTACGACACTAGAGAACAACCTAGCAGCCCTATTGTAACATTCAGGAGGGTTTTTTTTAACGATATGAGTATCTACAAAAAAAAGATCGAAACATCAATACTGTTCTAATAGGCTGGAAAAGTATTTACAAGAGGTTCTCGACGTAAGAACGTGTTGTGTTTCAAAAGCTTGTGTGTGAGCCGGATATTTGAGGACACATTTTCCATGGAAGTGTTATTATGGAGACCGGGGAAGTGACAGTCTTCACGAACTGAATATTGAAGCCGGGATGCACAGCTTTGCGGTACCATTATTTAATTGCTGAATGTCATTCACAGCCTTGCTTCTCTGGAAGACCGAATTCTAAGTTTTAATTCGGGATGCTAACATGGGAACTCCTTTGCCCCTGCCTCTCCAGAGGGAGCAGGAGACGAGAAAAAACACCACGTTTAGGGGGATGGGTGGAAAGGGCAGGGCAGGGTAAGAGAATACTGCCTAAAAGTATCTGCATAAAAACCCTTACTTTAGGTCAGTCTCCCCTTAAATTCTCTGAACTGGGACCAAAGACAAAGTTCACTTAATAAATGCCCAAGAGGTGAGATGACCAAGGTCTAGAAAGATGAATAAAGGCCACAGTGGACCTGAAAGAGCTCAGCCCGTGGTGAGGAAGGGCAGGTAAACAGCAAGCGCTAAGTGCTACAAGGAAGATATGAACAAGGGCCCCGGTAGCCTACAGGAGCAGAGGCCCGGCCTGGATGGCCTGAAAAACGCTTCAGAGAAAGAGATGACAGTTGAGTTAAACCTTAACAGACACGTGGGATGCTGTCACCTGAGATTCTCCATTTCACTGTCCCTACATACAGGTTTATGCCAAAGCAAGATATTTTAAAAGTTTTTTATGTTTATTTACTTATTTTTTAAAAAAGTTTATTTTTGACAGAGAAAGAGCGACAGACAGAGCATGAGTGGGGAAGGGGCAGAGAGAGGGAGACACAGAATCTGAAGCAGGCTCCAGGCTCTGAGCTGTCAGCACAGAGCCCGACGCGGGGCTTGAACTCACGGACTGCGAGATCATGACCTGAGCTAAAGTCAGACGCTCAACCGACTGAGCCACGCAGGTGCCCCTGTTTATTTACTTATTTTGAGAGAGAGAGAGAGAGAGAGAGAGAGAGAGAGACAGAGAGAATCCAAGCAGGCTCCATGCTGTCAGCGCTGAGTCTGATGCAGGGCTCGAACCCACAACCCGCGATATCGTAACATGAGCCGAAATCAAGAGTCAGATGCTTGACCGACTGAGCCACCCGGGCACCCCCCAAAGAAGGATATTTTAAGAAATAATGTACTAATCAAACTGAAAGTCTTCCCCAAAGGGCCAAACACTGTAACCTAAACTTGTCCACTCATTGGTAGCTGTGAATGGTACCGAGCAAAAACCAACCATTAGTTTTAATCAGCTGCAGAGAATAAAAGTTTATTTCACTCAAAAAAGTAAAAAAAAGAAAAAAAAAATTAGAGGTGCCTGGGTGGCTCAGGTCATGATCTTGAGGTTCACAGGTTCAAGCCCCACGTCAGGCTCTACGGTAGTGCTAGAGCTGGCTTGGGATTCTCTCTCCCTTCTCCATTTGCACTCGCTCTCTCAAAATAAATAAATAAATTTTAAAAATATATATTTAGGGGCGCCTGGGTGGCGCAGTCGGTTAAGCGTCCGACTTCAGCCAGGTCACGATCTCGCGGTCCGTGAGTTCGAGCCCCGCGTCGGGCTCTGGGCTGATGGCTCGGAGCCTGGAGCCTGTTTCCGATTCTGTGTCTCCCTCTCTCTCTGCTCCTCCCCCGTTCATGCTCTGTCTCTCTCTGTCCCAAAAATAAATAAACGTTGAAAAAAAAAAATTTTTTTTAAATAAATAAATAAATAAAAATATATATTTAAAAAATTTTAATTAAGATAATTCAATTTTAAAAAGATTATTCTGGCAAATGATCTGTGGGTTCATTCTGAACTTCCCTCCATCCCAACACAGCCCCAGATAGGTCTGCCACCTTACAGAAGACATGATCCTAAAATGTTGGATATGGAGAAATCTGGAATATATAAAGTTATTAAAAAAATTTTTTTTAACATTTACTCATTTTGGAGAGACACAGAGAACAGAGCGTGAGTGGGGGAGTGGCAGAGAGAGAGGGAGACAGAATCCGAAGCAGGCTCCAGGCTCTGAGCTGTCAGCACAGAGACGGACGCGGGGCTCAAACCCACTGACAGTGAGATCATGACCCGAGCCGAAGTCGGACGCTCAACAGACTGAGCCGCCCAGGCGCCCCTAATAAAGTCACTTAAAATCCAGAAGGGGAACTGGTTAATCAAAGAAACCACACAGTGAATGTATTTCCATGAAATCAAAATCTTTTAATAACATGAACATTTACCCTCAATTTCTTTATTACATTAGAAAAAAGTTTACATACACAGTTTTTGTAAAGTGGCATAGTGGTAGTTGATGTCTCATGGCACGTTACAAACACTTGGTGAGAAGTAGTGTGGCACCCTCTTTGAACAACGGAGACAGCGTTCCTCAGTCTACCGTATGGACCCTTCTTTCCTACATCTACGATACTCACACTTGTATCTCGGGATTTCTCAAGGGCTACCGACCCATGTCGCCATATGCAATCACCAGACCTCACTGTGGTATGAAGGCCACAAGGCTTGTGGACAACAAGTGTCTCAAGCGAGACAAAACCCAGAAGCCTCTAACTGTGGAAACCTACCCCAAACCACACCGACTCCCCCAACTTCTGACTGCCCAGCCCAGCTGGACAGCCCACTTTCAGGCCCTGTCCTGAGGCCGGATCGTGCCTGGTTGTCTCCCCCCAATGCTCTCCCGCCTGTGCCTCCGAGACCCCAGTACGGGGGCACAGCTTGTCTCCCAGACGCTAACAGATACTGGTTCTCAAACAGAGACACGATCCCAGCCACCCTGTCTTCTGTTCTATTTTCATATTTCTACTTTTGATACATTATTTTGTATTCCTTTGTAAAATTTAACCACCGGATCCAGTCCAATGCTACGGGGCTCACTCCCCACCTACCAATTTTCCAAGTGTCCCCTCGGTGCTCAGCGGGCTCTGCTCGCCCCTGGCGACGGCTCCCGGCTTCCCAGGAAGCCTCAGGCGTGTGCAACCCTTCTTGTCCAGCTACAAGGCGGCCGAGGGGGCCTCCTGCAGGTTCTCCTCGAGCTTCAGTCCTAGGTTGTCGACTCCGATGCTGGTGATGGGCGGCACGCTGCTCTCTGCCGGCTCGGCTGTGCGCGTGGGGGTGGAGCAGTAGAGGACGAACCCCACCATGATGACGGTGAAGGACAGGAGGTAGAGGCCCGAAAACTAGGAGGAGAACAGGCTGTGGGTCGTGGTCTCCGACAAACACACGATGGCTGCCGCCCTTTGCCAACTGTGCTTTCAGGGTGACCCTCTCACAATCTTTTTTTCCTGAAAGTTGCCTAAGGAGACACTCGCTCATGCCCCAAACCCCCCAGTACGGATGCCGATGATCGTACGCACTCTGGCCACAGCAGCCGGCGCCTCAGCCAAGGGGACCCTTGGATCTCTAGAGAATGGAAATTTTGCCTCGCTCTGTGATAACCCAGCTGTACTCCCACCTTGCAACCAGTCCCACTCAGTGGAAAGAATCGAAAGTCAGCCTGGACACCACAAGAGAGTCAATTTCAGACCATAAGCACAATTTATAATACTGATGTGAAACAGAGGAAGATGGGACCTAAGATACAATGCGGATGTACAGATGTGACAAGTTCTCAACAACCCTTCATGTGTGAGAATGTGGTGAAATCCATTTTGGGGGCACCTTAGTCTGACTCTTGATTTCGGCTCAGGTCACGACCTCATGGTTTATGGGTTCAAGCCCCACGTCGGGCTTTGTATTAACAGCTCAGAGCCTGGAGCCTGCTTCCGGTTCGGTGTCTCCCCAGCTCTCTGCCCCTCCCCTGCTCATTCTTTATCTCTCTCTCTCAAAACTAAATAAAAATAAACTTGAAAAAATGAAATAAAATCCACTTTGTTAAAATATAATAAATTATCTTGTCACCTGCACAGGGAAGGGAGCCCCTACAGGAGGAATCCCATACCCTCTCTGCTCCCAGAAGGACTGATTACAGCAAGAACCCGCTCTGACAGACACACCACCGAGACATGGAGTTCCTGGTGGCTTTCTCCAACCTGCCCCTCTCTGTTTAGGAAAACAACTACCCAGAGCAAAATGCAGTGAAGACACAACACTAATTTACCGTGTATTCTTACCAAAAACGGCCTGACATACCCCCAAAGTTTAAATAAATATGCACTCTGTATATTCGCTCTTATTGGAGTTGAGGATCCATACAAAACGTCAAGTATTAAGGAAATTAACACTTGTTTTTAACAGCACCAAAGATAAAACACAGAAAGAGAAAAGCTGAAGACTGACCAAGGATGGTGCAGTAAAACTTAGGGAAACCAGGCAGCACGATTAATGTGTAATTAAGTGCCTAGGACCATTTTTTTCCCTGGCAACAAGCGAACTCAACTTATGACTGGTCCTGCTAACCTGATTTTAAAGTTAAGAATGGGGTGTGCTATTTGTTCAAGCCAATAAATATTTTTAAAGTAGCCGAGATTTCATAGTGTACCCCAAAGAGTTCTAATGTCTAAAAAGAGTTCTAATGAGGGGGTGACAAAGAAAAACAATCAGAAAACACAACAGGTTGGGAAAGGAGATGAGGAGAAAGAAGAATCTAGATACACTCCCAAAGGGGGAAGGAGGAACTAACCAGGGGTGTGAAATGAGCGTTAAGAGCATTGCTGCTCACCTCCAGCAGTGGGCTTCTGCCAGTCACCATTGGTTTCCACACGTGAATTTTTTAAAGGCTCTCGATTACTTCTTCCCCTTGAGCCTTTAGAACTCTCTAAGGAATGGAACAGCCACAGCCCTCCGCAAAGTGCGGAAGCCTTCAAAGTCAATGACAATGAGGCAAAGTCAGTGTTGATGTCAAGCTGAACAGCAGAACCTGGCTTTAGTTCTGGGATCCAATACTCAGCATGGTCCTCAACACACAGCTGGTATTTAATAAATATTTGTTGGGGAGAAAATATTCAGAGTATATTAGGGAAAGTTAAAGCTATTTAGAGCACGCTAAACGTTTAAAGTCAGTGTTATAAAGCCAGTACTTATGTTCGCCTATAAAATGTTCACTGTTACTTGTGGGTAAATCTACATAACTTGGTCAAAACACGTCCTCTTTGGTTTGGTGGTTTTAAATGTTTAGAAGAAAAAGTAACTTTTCCTTTGAAGAAGCAGGTGATCAAATGGAGACACTTCTCTTAGAGGGGAGAGACTCTGAGGAAATGGGGTAAGTTTCCTGAATTAGAGGCTCTTACCTTCACCTTTTTTCTTACTTTGAATTCTACGCTTTGTATCTGGATCTCTGCAGGAAGTTTCTTGTAGCTCCTCTGGTCGGTAAGTATTTACTCAAGATCAATTCCAGAGGAGGCAAAATTTTTAAACTTTTTCAACTCTCTGATTTTTTAAAAAATCAGAGCCAAAGTGGGGCGCCTGGGGCTCAGCTGGTTAAGCATACAACCTCAGCTCAGATCGTGATCTCATGGTTTGTGGGTCTGGGCCCCGTGTCGAGCTCTGTGCTGACAGCTGAGAGCCTGGAGCCTGCTTGCTATTCTGTGTCTCCCTCTCTCTCTGCCCCTCCCCCACTCGTGTTCTGTGTCTCTCTGCTGCCCTCTCTCAAAAATAAACATTAAAAAAATTTTTTAATAAAAAATCAGAGCCAACATTATTTCAGATACTACAATTTTTAAAAAGTGGTAGTATATTGGGCTTATAATCCTGTCTTTAAAAACCGGTTCTACAACACGAAGTATCTTCTTTAAGCTCTGAATGGTTTTCCACCTCTGTAATTTACTCTGAAGATCACAGCAGATCTGCTCTTTGCTCTACAAGCCTCAAAACAGCCTTTGACCAAAACAACCAAGTCTGATCTAAGAGTGAGCTGCTAGACATGCAGGGACAAAGAAACATACAGCAAAAGAACTGGGAAGGAATTTTAAAGTCTGCACGCTCCAGTTTTGAGAATAATAATTTAAAGGTATGTGGTCAAAAAAATGGCTTTTTCATATAACGTTAAGAGCAGTGAAAGAGGAAATATCTGCATGAAGGGAGCTTATAATAAGTAGTGGCAGGTGTATTTTCACTTCAAAGCTTTTATTTCTTTAACCTTACTTCTTCCTTCCCACTTGGGTATTATTTTACTTAGAAAATTTTACTTACTAAAAAGAAAAAAGTACAGGTGAGTGAAGTTGTATGTGACACAACCTGCCAACTGCTAAGTTTAACTGCAAAACAGAAACACCATCACCTCCTAGTGGTAGCTATGTGAAATGCAAACACAGCATCAATCTTTCTTGCCCCCCTCCCCAACAACTGACTCACTTTGAAGGCCTACTTTATAGCCCTTAGCAATTGTTCTCATTAAAAAAAAAAAAAAAAAAAAAAAAAAAAAAATCCTAGGCTTGTTAGATCACTTCTCTGATTCATTTTCACATGTTATTTTTTAATGATGCTACCAAGAAGCTATAAATACCCTTTCAGTTTTAGTTCAGGAATACCTTAACCAGCAAGTTTGTAAAGATAACAGCTAGCTCCTGTTACATGTAACGTTGCAGGGCAAAAATGGTTTATGCTTCTTTAAGCAGAAATTTCTGAGAACCCACGGAACTAGGCTTTGTGAGTTCACGGCCAATTCCTGGGAATAGTGTAAATCCGTGCCAAGCAATTTCTGCCTGGATACAAAATTCTACAAGGACCAAGGACTGTAGCTGTTGTTCCCAAATGAAACTAAAATTATCAAGCAACAGCCAACATTCTATTTGTTCAAATCGCTTGCTGTGATGGCAAGCTCGTCAACGGGCATCTACTGAAGGTACAACTAAAGAAAGACGGGTTTCTGATGCAGCAGTTCTCAAGCTCCCAAGACCTTCGAGGGGACCCAAGACCCTTTCAGAAGTCTGTAACATCAAAAGTCTTCTTATAATACTAAGAAGATGCTACTTGCCTGGAGTGCAGGGGGACTTTCCAGTGAAATTCTTTTTTTTTTTTTTATGTTGATTCACTTTTTGCGAGAGAAACAGACCGAGCACAAGCAGGAGAGGGACAGAGAGAGACGGAGACACAGAATCGGAAGCAGGTTCCAGGCCCTGAGCTGTCAGCACAGAGCCCGACGTGGGGCTCAAACTCATGAACGGTGAGATCGTGACCTGAGCCGAAGTCGGACGCTTCACCGACTGAGCCACCCAGGCGCCCCTGTCAGTGAATTCTTGCCCCAAAAATGAGGTTTAATTTTGGATCTAAAATATTAAAGAAACCCATCACTTCTTTTAGACCAAGCAAGTGTTCCTATTTGCTTACCTTATAGCCAAACAGAAAGAGTCCAAAGAAAAGACTGTAGAGGTCGGCTGTCAGGATGCCCAAGTTCACAGAAGTGGCACTAGTGACCTGAATCACCAGCGGCATAAAGCTGTACAGGCAAAACATACAGAGGGCAAACGCCACAAACAGCAGGGCTGTGGGGGAACACAAAAGTGGAATACCGAATGTCACAGGAGGAAATCAGAAGGCAAGGACACTTTGAAGGCTTGGCTGCCGAATAAAATTCCCTAACTGTTTGACACACTATCTACAGAGTCTCTTGTTAACACTCAGCATTGCCAATGAGGCACAGAAAGCTCTCAGGAAAAATATAATAATAAGACATGACATAGAGGAGGGACTTCAAAACTGCAACAGGGTGTTGAGGGGGAAGGGCACAGAAACTTGCTCACGGTGGGACTGGTTCAACAGCTCCAGCCGCCCCACGCAGAGAGATCTTGTGATAAAAGGTCAATAAAAGCAGAATAACGATCAAGAAGCATAACCCATAATCTTTTGTTCATCTCATTAAATTCAGTGCTCCCAGAAAGCACAGTATAACCATCCTCTATCGGACAGACAGAGTGTGGGTGCTCACTATTTAGCTTTGCAACCGCCTCTTCAATCTCACCCCCATACCTGACACACACCCACACACAGCCACTCACACCCCGGCAATCGAAGTTATTTAACTGAACTAAATTATCCAAGCCCGGCAAATGAACACGGCATTTTACGTACTGCTTATAACTTCTTTCCACCCATCATTAAATAAGGTTGGAGTCTTTCCTGTTTCACCACTGTTTTCTTCTACATTATTGATTAGTGCGGGTGCCCAGGAATACCAGAGAGAAGCAATGGAAGGTGGTGGGTGATTACGCGCCATCAGATGATTCGGGTTAATGTTTCACAAATTACATCAAGCAGACAACCTTCACAAGAGCTTTGAGGACTCGTGATACAGATCTAATTGACAGGGAGTGTGACCGAAGGTCAGTCTTGCTCAGAATTCCTAGGACAGCAAAACTATTCCTGAAGGCTAAGGTTAAGAATTAACTCCTGTGGAAGGTTCATTTACAAGTTCTCACGGAGAGCTCCCTGTAGACCACTGGAGCCCTCTGTGTACTGAATTACTCTGTGATTTTACAAAAATGACTAAATATTATGTAAATGAAGGTATTTATTTCTTGATGCGTGTTTTTGTCACTTAGAGGAAAAGGATACTGACCAAAAAAAGGATGAACATTTATGAACATACCGATTTTCCAGTCCCACTGAATGCTGGCAATATCCTTACATTCAACGATCGATCTAAGATTAAAACAAGAGGTCACAGTGAGATCTTACTCATTTTCACTTGTTTATAAGCATTTTAGTTGCTATACATCAGCTAAGGTGAAGAATTATGTTGATTCTTTTTTGAGGATTACATTGATTTTTAAATTTTGGTAAGTATGTTTAATAAAAATGACATAGAATAAAATCAAAGGGGCCCATAAACACGTTTGATGCCTGTAGAAGCAGTTTTCAAACAGTGGTCAGCTATAGAAGGAAAACATGACAGTGTGTCTTCCATTTGAAGTGGGAGATAATAGTTTCTGGAAATCATTGAAAAACAGTCTTTCTTGGTAATGCCCCAACCACACTCTAAGCAGAAATCCCAAGCATCATGCACACGTAAGAAAATGAGGCATAGGGGCGCCTGGGTGGCTCAGTCGGTTAAGCGTCCGACTTCGGCTCAGGTCATGATCTCGCAGTGTGTGAGTTCGAGCCCCACGTCGGGCTCTGTGCTGACAGCTCAGAGCCTGGAGCCTGCTTTAGATACTGTGTCTCCCCCACTCTCTGCCCCTCCTCTGCTCATGCTCTGTCTCTGTCTCAAAAATAATTAAAAACATCTAAAAAAAAGAAAGAAAATGAGGCATATTTTTTGCCATTTCTAGAATCTTCTAGGGGTGCTGGGTGGCTCAGCTGGTTAAGCATCCAGCTCTTGGTTTCGGCTCAGGTCATGATCTCACAGTCTTGAGTTCAAGCCCCACATCGGCCTCTGCGCTGACAGTGCAGAGCCTGCTTGGGATTCTCTCTCTCTCTCCCCCCACTCTCTCTGTCCCTCCCTACCTGCTCTCTCTCTCTCAAAACACATAAAATAAACAAAAAACAAAACAAAACAAAAGAGTCTCCTCATAGATAGTTAGCAAGTCACCGATTTCAAATCGGAATCTGGGCCAAATCAACAATGAACAGTAGTAGCTGGAAAGTGATCATGTATGATAAATGTGCTTCTCTGGGTTTTTTTGTTTTTTTGTTTTTTTTTTTTTTTAGTTTATTTTTGACAGAGACAGAGGGGAGCTGGGGAGGGACCGAGAGAGAGGGAGACACAGAACCCGAAGCAGGCTCCAGGCTCCAAGCCGTCAGCACAGAGCCCGACGCGGGGCTCGAACTCACGAAGCGTGAGATCATGACCTGGGCCAAAGCCGGACGCTCAACCGACTGAGCCCCCCAGGCGCCCCTTCTTCTTTGGTTTTTGAGGGAAATCTTAGACTCTTACAGCTGTATGCCGCTGATGATGGTTCCGAATAGGCCCACCATTCCTAAAAACTCCTGCCTGCTCAGCCTCTTCACGATATACTCTTCACACACGTTAGAAACAGCATAGAGAGAAGCTCCGAGAAGGACCAAGATGTCGCCAATCAGCACGTCACTACCTGCAGGAAGACAAGGCACAGAACACAACACAGTGTCAATATAGGGGACCCTAGCTCGCTCGCTTCCAGCAGTTTATCTGGTTCACATTCGTTTAAGTAAGCCTTTATGGAAGGACAAACCCTGATTTCTAAAAGTCTAAGGACCCTTCTTCTCCTCAATTTCTGGCACAATTCTGCCATGATTCTTCTCACAGTTCAACCCCTCAGCAGACTATACGATCAGAAAATGGAGCCATAATGTAAGGCCTCAGGAAATGATTCTATGACAGAGAAATTGATGGAATTTATGGCAGCGGATTAACTGAAAACTACAGGGAAGGAAGCTACCCAGTCCAGGTTATCTTCTCTCAAAGGGCACAATAAAGTCACTCGGAGGTTGGGCGAATTCGACACCGTATTTAGATTTTATACCATCAATTGCCTGAACTTTGGCCCAAAGCATGTCCACGTCCACATGTTCTCATCCATGGAGGCACTGAAAAAGAGGTCAGTCATCCAGTGGACATGAAACTTCCTTTTGATAAAAAAAACCAACAATCTACAGTAGCTTTTCCAGTAAACTAATCTCAATGTATGGGCCCAAAGATTAATTGTAAATATATCAACAATTGTCTCTCTCATGAGATGAAACAAAACTATTCATTGTGACAAAAAGGCACGAGCACCGTGCACAGGTAAGAACATAAAAAACTGCTTTGCAGGGGCACCTGGGTGGCTCAGTCGGTTAAGTGTCCGACTTGGCTCAGGTCATGATCTCAAGTTTACGGGTTCGAGCCCCACATCAGCTGACAGCTCAGAGCCTGGAGCCTGCTTCAGATTCTGTGTCTCCCTCTCTCTCTGCCCCTCCCCTGCTCGTGCTCACTCACTCAGTCTCTCTCTTTCTCAAAAATAAATAAATTGGGGCGCCTGGGTGGCTCAGTCGGTTAAGCGGCCGACTTCGGCTCAGGTCATGATCTCGCAGTCCGTGAGTTCGAGCCCCGCGTCGGGCTCTGTGCTGACAGCTCGGTGCCTGGAGCCTGCTTCAGATTCTGTGTCTCCCTCTCTCTCTGCCCCTCCCCTGCTCGTGCTCACTCACTCGCTCTCTCTCTCTCTCTCAAAAATAAATAAACATTAAAAAAAAAAAAGCTGCTTTGTGGAAGTGGTTACAACAGCAGAAGCAAACAGATCTCAAAATAAAAAACTTAAAAGACAGTTTATAAGCAAGACACGTTTTCTGTCTTTTACCATATATCTTTGCAATATAAAAGCAAAAACACGAGGCGCCTGGGTGGCTCAGTCAGTTTAGAGTCCGGCTCTTGATTTTGGCTCAGGTCATGATCCCAGGGCTGTGGGATCGAGCCCCGCGTTGGGCTCCTCACGGGGCATGGGGCCTGCGTGGGATTCTCTCTCCTCTCCCTCTGCCCCTGCCCCCTGCTCCCATTCTGTCTCTCAAAATAAATAAATTAAAACATTTTTTAAAAAAAAGCAAAAGTACAAGCAAAACATTTTTCTGGGACGGAACCAGAAACAAAGTAGCACAGCCTCACCTGAATTGTCTTCTCTCCCTGCGAGTATGTCGGCACCGACCATCGTCCCCACGCCCAGCAGACAGACAGCTACAGCAATCAAGTGGATCACTCTGTATCTTGCATAGAGAACAAACCACGAGAGCGCCATCAACACAGGAATCCCAAAGCAGTCCAAAAGCTGCATGGAAGGAGAAACAAACAACTTAAACCATCTCTCCTCAGCTAAACGATGGAGTCAGCACCTAACTACTACCAGCTGTGTACCTTTCGTGTGCATTTCACGGATTTACCCCATTGCCTGGACTCCCCAGTACCCGGGTTAGCTCATCTAACCTTCACGATTCTACGAGACTGAAAACGCATTTCCCATTTCACAGAGCAGGAAAACCAAGGCGCAGAGAGGTCACGTGAGCTGCCCCAACTCCCACAGTCAGAAGCGGGAGAGCCGGTTGCTGCCCCCAGGAATTCCTCCCAGCAGCCGGTGCTACCTCGACACTCCCGCCTGTGTTTACCCCTGTAAGTCCAGGAGGCAGAGCTGCGGGCCCTCGTGCACCCTTGACCCGAGTCAACAAATACTTTCGCCCCTCCCAGGTGGGAGACGCTACAAGAGAAGCTGGAGACGGAGGTGTGTGTGAGACACGGCCCTCAGGGGCACAAAGAAAGCCAGACGCAGGTGGAATAAGTCGTCACACAACCAGATACTTCAGTGCCTTTGGGCCAAGAGCTGCAGAGAAGTAGCAGGGATTGTCAGAAGGCCCCGAGACACCAGCGCCCTGAGCAAGTGTGCGGCCCCACCGCGTGGGACAACACCTGCTCCCGGCAAATCCTCTCGCTCATCTCCATCGTCTACTCCTAAACACTTGCCACACCTCTGACGCTGCCGGGCGGAAAGGCAGGGGAGTGAACAGTGGCAAAATCCCAGCAAATCCAAAATCGGTGGCAAGATAAAGAAAAAATGGGGGATTTTATTCACTCAATTCTCGAGGTCACAGATTTTGCAGAGTGCATTCAAGGATAAAATACATGCCATACGCTAATTATACTCCTGAAACTGTTTTATTGCTCACTCTGTTTCTTGTTTTGTTTTGTTTTTAACCTTGTCGCTGATTCGCTCTGTAGCTCTCTGGTTTGGGACAAGGCAGGCCCCTAAATCTCCAGCAGCCTGTTTCATGCTGTCCACTGCTGTTTAGTGATTGCCTTTCACTGCAATGTCATTACTGGAGGCGGACGCGCCGACATGGGAATGGGCACTGTGCCTTGTTATTTATTCCAGCTGCAGAATGCTAATCCCCTAAGTGCTTTACTGAGCCTGCCGGAACAACAAATCATTAAGCGATGCACATGGTAATAGCCCGTCCCAGAAGACACCAGCAGAATCCAGCCATGATGACTTAACAAAGTCTACACTAGAATTCCTTCAACAAAAAAAGTACAAAAGGTCACTCTCAAAAACTCTCACAGCAAACTCCCTATCCTGAAATCGTGTCTTCAAATCAAACTTATATTGGCTCTATTTTTTAACAATTTTGGGGGGCCATATAAGGGAGCTGCCCATGGGGTGCAGCCACTCACCAGCCGCGTGCTCCCCAGCCGGTCCCCCTCTGCGTCAAAATATGAGAGGAAGAGAGCAGACCCAGATGATCTCACGGGTCCCTTCTTACCATAACGTTCCATGACTTCTCATCTGATATCTAGCACATATGGCCTTCTAACTACATTGATTCTCCTTTTCACAATGTACTCTTGGTGATGGAAATCTTCTCTTTGATACTTTCAGTCCCAAGAGCCTCCCTATTTAATTTAATCTTTAAAAATTATTGGACGGCCACAGTAGACAAGGCACTATAAGTAAGACGCTGGGGGAAGCAGAGGTACAAAAATGAGTTGGATTTTATTAGAAATACCTTATTAAAGACAGAGCACAGAGGAGAACATGAGATTGAATTAGACCTTAGAGAACGGAGGACAGGGGCTTCAAAAAGCACTGTGTTCTAGAAAGAATAGAACTGCACAATGCAGGAGAAGCTGGCTGAGGGTGGGGAACCAGCAGAGGTGGCTGTAAAGTGAGAGGAAGCACGAGTACCAAACTAGCCCGTGGGGTGTCAATGGCCACGTCTGTGAGCACCATATTACATTACTGGTAATTACTACATTACTGGCCATAATTACAGAATCTTTTTAAATTTTTTTTAATGTTTATTTTTGAGAGAGAGAGAGAGCACAAGCAGGGGAGAGCAGAGAGAGAGAGGGAGACACAGAATCTGAAGCAGGCTCCAGGCTCCCAGCTGTCAGTACAGAGCTTGTGGTGGGGCTCGAGTTCACGAACTGGGAGATCATGACCTGAGCCAAAGTCAGACACTTAACTGACAGAGCCACCCAGGCACCCCTGTAATTACAGAATCTTTGAAGGAATCCTTAGGGAGAGACCACGTGGCCCAAACTCCCTTTCACCCAGGCCACAGATTTACTCAAGCAGAGACTTGGCTGGAAGGATCCCAGCGACACGCACCCTCCGCGGAGCTGGGAGCTGTAGCGGTCACATGCCCTTCTCGTACTGTACTCCTTGCGAGCACCGAAAAGCAAACACCTTTTGACAACCAAATGCTTACGTTTTCCTAAGAGGCTAGAAGTGAAAGAAATTTTTTTCAGTGGTAAAGGACATGAATTTCAGTCAAAAAGACCCAACTGTAAGAGTTCCACTTAGCTGTGTTTAGACCTTGTACCATTTCAAAACTTGTCATTGTCAGTCGTCAAGAGATCAAAGTTTCTGGGCGCTCTAGTCAAGTAATTAAATTGTGCCTGAGATTATAAGGATAAACGTGACTAGAAAAATGCCATCTTCCACACTCTCATACCCTCATTACCCATAGCTGAAAGCACACATAATCCTATTCATGATGAATTTCATTCTTTCAGTAACTCCTGGTCTTAATTGTTACGAAATCCTGGGTTTTTTACATGCCTCCTGTGGTATCCATCTTAACCCATATTTCCCCAAGCCAGTCAAAAGCCAAAAAGTCTGCTGAAGACAATCCTTAGCACAATTAGTACAATGTTACAGAACAGAAAACGCTTAATAAGATGCATTCAGCATTTAATGTATATTCACATGGGAAAAATACCGAATTTTCACCAATCCTTTTGTCTTCCAAGTGAAATAAGTCCAATTTCACTTTAATTTTTCCATGGTCCTAAAATGTGAAGACGAAATAAACACATCTCTGTATTTTAGGGGCACCTGGGTGGTTCAGTCAGCTAAGCTTCTGACTTGGACCCAGGTCATTATCTCACAGTTGGTGGGTTCGAGCCCCACATCAGGCTCTGTGCTGACAGCTCAGAACCTGGAGGCTGCTTCGGAGTCTGTGTCTCCCTCTCTCTGCCACTCCCCCACTCACGCTCTGTGTGTGTCTCTCTCTCAAAAATAAACATTAAAAAAAAAAAGAACATCTCTGTATTTTAAATAGTGAGAAAACCGATGCATCAGAAAGTTATAAATCTAGGGGCACCTGGCTGACTAAGTCAGTTGAGCATCTGGCTCAGGTCGTGATTTCACAGTCATGGCACCAAGCCCCACATCAGGCTCTGCAATGGGCGTGGAAGCCACTTGGGACTCTCTCTCTCTCTCTCTCTCTCTCTCTCTCTATCTATATATATATATATACCTCTGCCCTTCCCCCACTTGCATGCACTGTCTCTCTCTCTCAAAAAAAAAAAAAAAGTTACAAACCTATTAAACTGTGAAGTGTAAACCTGGCCCCGGAGTCTCCCTTTATAAAGTGTGTTGTCGTTCCCACTAGTGAATCGGTGCCATCACGCAGCCCGTAAGTCTGCTAACATTAAGACAACTGAATCAGTCTTCCTCAACCCCACCAAGTGAAAAAGTACTGCTCTGCAGGAACACATTTCTTTCAGTCCATCAACAATCAACCTAAAAAAGGAATAAGGAGATCGCTTTTGCCTTTGGCCACGCAGGACGCTGAGTCTCTACCCCATGTGTCTACGAGGTTCCTTCCAACAAGTCCAATGGCCCCTTTGTCTTGAATATCTACTTTACTAGCACACCTCCCAGTTTTCTGTGGCACACAAAAGTATACTCACTTTACGGGCCGTGTTCAAACAAACTTAAAACAACTCTTGTCAACATCACAGCATCAATTGCCAACTAAATATTTCTGCTTCCTTCGGTATCAACTGTTCTACTGGGGAGCAGCACTGGCAGGTTGGGAACTGATTAACTTGTATACGTTTTCACTGATTCCAGGAGATCTTACTCATTAGCACATATGCTCCACTGAAAAACAGACAGCATCCACCTGTGTTTAGATCTCCTGCAAGGGAACAGGTTTTCGATAAAGTTGGCTTAGCAAACATGGCTTCAGCTTCTTTCCTTGAACTGAAAACTCCAAACCGGTCAGAGACTGCCCCTTACCTGGACACTGGTTAGAGTCGTATACTGGTACGCTCTGACAATCAGGTAATTGGCTTCCACGTCCGCTAGTCCAAGCAGGACGTACTTCCACCATTTTCTCTTCAAGATGTGCAGAAGGTTATCACTACCTGGTGGAAAGAAATCTGGGTTGGCACATGGTGCTTGAAAGCGATACCATGGGGATGCCTGGGTGGCTCAGTCGGTCAAGCGTCTGGCTCTCGACTTCAGCTCAGGTCATGATCGCGTGGTTCACGAGTTCGAGCCCCACAGTGGGGTCTGCACTGACCCCTGCTAGGGGTCTCAGTCTCCCGTCTGCACTGACAGTGTGGAGTCTGCTTGGGAGTCTCAGCCTCCCTCTCTCTCTCTGCCCCTCCCCTGTTTGTGTGCTCTGTTTCTCTCTGTCTCTCAAAATAAATAAGTAATACTTTTTTAAAGAAAGAAAAGAGGGCCGCCTGGGTGGCTCAGTCGATTAAGCTTCCAACTTCTGCTCAGATCATGATTTCATGGTTCGTGAGTTCAAGCCCCACGTCGGGCTCTGTGCTGACAGCTCAGAGCCCAGAGCCTGCTTCAGATTCTGTGTCTCCCTCTCTCTGTCTCTGCTCCTCCCCCGCTTGTGCTCCCTCTCTTTCTCTCTCTCAGAAATGAATAAACATTAGAAAAAGAAAAGAAAAGAAAAGATTACTATGCATGTTCAATTTAGATATTAAAGAGTCAAAGCAAATGTCCATTATGTATTATGAATGTGGTGCTTCCTAATTTCCATTATTCATAACCTAAATGCCTACAGTAACTCAGCAGAGTCAGTTAGATTTTTTTCTGTTAGGAGACCCAGCCTAAGGTGTCATCATAGACAAGTGTTCAAAGAAAACACCAGAGAGAAAGTAAGTAGGAGAAAAGTGGTTAAATTTCCTTTCCTACTGTCACATCAATATAACATCCAGATATGGGCTTGGATGCGGCCATTGCTGATAAGCTACACATTATCCTAGAAATGAAAAGTTTTCTTATAAATCCATTTGGTCATTTAATCTCTGCACTTGGTCATTCTTTTGGAAGAGATGTGCTTTCAAGAGAAAATTAAGTCAGTGATAAGTCTGGAAAAAAGACTCACATCATCGAAGAAACGCCTTTTATTGCCCAAATTCTACTTATTTAAGTGAACTGCAATTCACTTCTTTGGAGAATCTGGCAGGCAGGAGATACACAGTTAGCACATACAGGAGAAGGCTTTACGATAAGATAATCTATAAGTGAGAATGATAACCAAAGAATTGTCATCAAAGTCCAATTCGCAGGAACATCCTGAAGTCAAACAGTCAGTCCCACTCAACATGACATGGCTTGGAAGGTCCCTGCCATCACCCCTTGGGGGACCTCACTGACATATTTATGAATCACGCTAACTTCCTTCAAGAGTTCAGAACAGCTCACAGAGGAGTGGAGTCTGGGGCTAGTAAACCACGTGTCCAATTCTGTTTCCAACTCCTAACATTCTTGCCAAACCTGGTGCTCTCCCCTTGAAATGTTCCCCCCCCCCCCCCACACTGGCTTCCATTTTCTTTCAAAAATAAGTCCCCTATCCCAACACAGAAATACCACTGACCTATTAAGGTTCATATCACAAGAGGATTAGCAAACACCAGTGATTTCACGATGTGGCTTGAAATGCCAAAGATGGAAAGACAGCCCCCTCTTGGTCAGTCTGGGTTACCCCTCGTTTTCACATTCGGGGATTCAAGCTCTTTTTGCTTTTTAGGTTTACTTATTTATCTTCAGAGAGACAGACGCAGCACAAGTCGGGAAGGGCACAGAGAGAGAGGGAGAGAGAGAGAATCCCAAGCAGGCTCCACACTGTCAGCGCGGAGCATGATGCAGGGCTCGAACCCACAAAACTGAGAGATCGTGACCCGAGCCGATCGTGACTAAGACGCTTCACCAGCTGAGCCACCCAGACACCCCTCACGCTCTCCTCTTACGGGAAGGACGTCTGTCATGACTAACAGCCCCTCGTGCACAGCATGGGCTCAGGGGCAGGCTGCCTGGCTTGGAAGCCGGCTCCACCAGTCACTACCTGTGTGACTCACAACCAGCCATGGTGGGCTGTGCGACTCTGTTTCCTCATCTGCGAAGTAGGGATAACGGTAATATTCACTTTGCTTCCTTGGGAGGACTTGGTGACGTAACATGTTAACAAAATGAGGTAAACAATTCAAACGATATCTGGCACAAGAGGTCAGTCAGAACCTTTCCCATTTTTTGCATAGCAGCTACAAATCATAAATCTGTAACAATTCTAAAACAACGTAACCAAGGGCACCTGGGTGTTTCAGTTGGTTAAGTATCTGGCTTCAGCTCAGGTCATGATCTCGTGGTTCATGGATTCGAGCCCTGCATTGGGCTCTGTGCTGACAGCTCAGAGCCTGCTTTGGATTCTGTGTCTCCCTCTCTCTACTCCTCCCCCTTGCACTTTATCTCTCTCTCAAAAATAAACATAAAAAAAAAAAAAATTAAAACAACTTAACCAGCCAGTAATAAGGATGTTAATTCCTTCTCTCCCTCTCCCTCTCTCTCTGCCCCTCCCCACTTGTGATGTCTCTTTTTTAATATTATTAAAAAATAAATATTTTTTAAAAGTGGGGGGGCACCTGAGTGGCTCAGGAGGTTAAGTGTCTGACTCCTGATTTTGGGTCAGGTCATGATCTCATGGCTCATGAGATCAAGCCCTACATCAGGCTGTCTGTCAGCACAGGATTCTCTCTCTCTCCCTCTCTCTGCCCCTCCCCTGCTCTACTCTCTCTCTCTCAAAATAAACAAACATTAAAACAAAAAAAGATGTTAACTCCTTGCCAATTCCTTTGTCTTTCTCACAACATAGACTTGATCTACACACAACCCGTGCTCCCTCTAACATTCTCCACTTGGCTGGAAATGTGTATTTTGGAGAGTGAGGCTCTTTTTAAGGGTTTTTAATATTGTCTCTTAAATGTATCAACCACAGGGGAAAAAATAAAACCTGACTCTTTTTTTAAAAAAATTTTTTTTCAACGTTTTTTATTTATTTTTGGGACAGAGAGAGACAGAGCATGAACGGGGGAGGGGCAGAGAGAGAGGGAGACACAGAATCGGAAACAGGCTCCAGGCTCTGAGCCATCAGCCCAGAGCCTGACGCGGGGCTCGAACTCACGGACCGCGAGATCGTGACCTGGCTGAAGTCGGACGCTTAACCGACTGCGCCACCCAGGCGCCCCAAACCTGACTCTTAATGGAGCTTCCGCTTTTTTAATTTTATTCATTTTTTTTTTAAGTAATCTCTACCTCCAACGTGGGGCTCGAACTCACAACCCCGAGATCTAGAGTCCCATGCTTTACCAACTGAGCCAGTCAGATGTCCCAGCACTTTTTCAGATTCCTTGACAACTTCTACTGGTACCGTCTGGTGCTCCCTGTTCTTTTTTTTTTTTTTTTTTTTTTAATTTTTTTAATGTTTATTTATTTTTGAGACAGAGAGAGACAGAGCATGAGCGGGGGAGGGTCAGAGACAGGGAGACAGAATCCGAAACAGGCTCCAGGCTCTGAGCTGTCAGCACAGAGCCCGATGCGGGGCTCGAACTCAGACCGCAAGATCATGACCTGAGCCGAAGTCAGCTGCTTAACCGACTGAGCCACCCAGACGCCCCTGGTGCTCCCTGTTCTTAACAATTTCACAGAGTTATACATAAATCTCCAATTGCTATTTGCATACCATTCAGAGTTGCCCTCCTTTTCTAATAACTTGGATGAAAAACAGTTTCCTGTTCTTGGTTTGACCTCGCATTTTATTTTTTAAGTAATCAGAAGCCCAACATTTTTATAAAGATAACTGGCTGCAAAGGCCACTCTCACGTTGTACCGACCTGATTGGAATGCCAGCATCACCGTATAAAAAAGAAGCAGCAGGCAATAGTTGATAAAGCTCTGAAGCATGGGCGTGTTCACTCTGTATCTTTCTGCCAGGTACTGGCTGGTAATGGCCGTCCCGCATATACACAAGGACAACATCTGACCCAATGCAACTGTCTTCAAGATGTTCCTGGAAAACAAAGGAGAAACTCAGAACAACTTGCAAGTAAATTATACCTTACGTGCGCGTGCCCGCACACACACACATACTAAACACAAAGAAAAATGTAAATTATTCCAGGCGGTTCTTTATTTCACTGTTTTGCTTACTTCATGAACACAAAAACCGAAGTGTTGTATTTTAGGGGCGCCCGGGTGGCTCAGTCGGTTGAGCGCCCGACTTCAGCTCAGGTCATGATCTCACGGTCTGTGGGTTCGAGCC
Organism: Lynx canadensis; assembly: GCF_007474595.2. Lineage (NCBI taxonomy): Eukaryota > Metazoa > Chordata > Mammalia > Carnivora > Felidae > Lynx > Lynx canadensis. The sequence goes on from NC_044312.2 coordinate 6,355,784, forward strand.
CCGTATCAGGCTCTGTGCTGACAGCTCAGAGCCTGGAGCCTGTTTTGGATTCTGTGTCTCCCTCTCTCTCTCCACCTCTCTCCTGCTTGTGCTCTTTCTCTCTCTCTCAAAAATAAATAAACATTAAAAAAAAAAATTTTTTAATAATAAAGCATTGTATTTTAACAAACTACATCTTTCACTCTTTGACATTTCTGATTTCCCACATTTCTCATTCCCACAAAGGTACATATTCCCAAACTTCACTGATCATTTTAATGTTTTTTGTTTGCTTGTTTTTTAGAGAGAAACAGAGCACAAACAGGAGAGGGGCAGAGAGAGACACACACACAGCATCCGAAGCAGGCTCCAGGCTCCGAACTGTCAGCACAGAGCCTGACGTGGGGCTCGAACTTGTGAACTGTGAGATGATAACCTGAGCTGAAGTCGGATACTTAATCTGCTGAGCTGCCCAGGAGCCCCTTCACTGATCATTTTAGAGATCATTTTGATCACTTTGCTGTGTCACATTCTATCTGAAGGGTGTGTGATTTTTTTTTTTTTTAATTTTTTTTTTTTCAACGTTTATTTATTTTTGGGACAGAGAGAGACAGAGCATGAACGGGGGAGGGGCAGAGAGAGAGGGAGACACAGAATCGGAAACAGGCTCCAGGCTCTGAGCCATCAGCCCAGAGCCTGACGCGGGGCTCAAACTCACGGACCGCGAGATCGTGACCTGGCTGAAGTCGGACGCTTAACCGACTGCGCCACCCAGGCGCCCCAAGGGTGTGTGATTTTTTAATGCAACTTTAACTGTAGTTTTAAATTCTTCCTATTCATTAAATGTTTACCATTTTTTCCTCCTTTCATTGTCCCAGAGACTTGATTTCTTCAACTAAGGCTTTCACTGTTGCCTGCACGCTTGAATCACAGAGATTTTTAAATTTTTTTTCAATGTTTATTATTTTTGAGAGACAGAGAGCAAGCAGGGAAGGGGCTGAGAGAGAGGGAGGCACAGAATCCCCGAAGCAGGCTCCAGGCTCTGAGCCGTCAGCACGGAGCCCGACGCGGGGCTCGAACTCAAGAACCGCGAGATCATGACCTGAGCCGAAGTCAGTCGCCTAACCAACTGAGCCACTCAGGCATCCCCACAGAGATTTTTTTTTTTTTTTCAACGTTTATTTATTTCTGGGACAGAGAGAGACAGAGCATGAACGGGAGAGGGGCAGAGAGAGAGGGAGACACAGAATCGGAAACAGGCTCCAGGCTCCGAGCCATCAGCCCAGAGCCCGACGCGGGGCTCGAACTCACGGACCGCGAGATCATGACCTGGCTGAAGTCGGACGCTTAACCGACTGCGCCACCCAGGCGCCCCCACAGAGATTTTTTAAATGCCAACGTCCAGCTGCACCTGGGACCCACTTTGCCATCACGTCTGGCGGTGGGTCCCAGGCACCGGTGACATTCCAAGCTCCCTGAGTGATTCCAGGGTGCGGCCAAGACTCGGAATCACTGCTCTCGAGGCTGGCACTTTGGATCCACAGAATAAGACCAGGTCTGTGCCTTTCGGTATTTAAAAAAAAAAGAGGCGTCGTAACAACCAACTAAAGCCAGGTCAGTGTCGATGGAAAGTACAGAATGACATGAAAGGCGCCCCAGGGGGAGAACGTACAGAACCCAGTGGCCCATTAAACCTCCGGAGGAAGCACTGAAAATGATCTCGGGGTTTCCTTTCCAGAGTAGGTGACTGGACACATACAAGGCGGCTGACCAGGTCAGGGAATACAGGATGAGAAGCAGGTGTGGGCAAGGGAAGGGGAGTGAGTTCACTGGAAAAGCAGGAGAGATGGAGATGGCTGTACCATCCGAGGGAAAAACAGTAAAAGGTTTGTGACAGGGGGACTCTTAAGAAGGCCCCTAGTGAGTCTCTGCTTCCTGGCTGTTTTGTCCCATGTAATCTCGTCTTGAGCGTGGGCAGGATCTGTGACTTGCTTCTAACCATTAGAACACAGTAAAAGTAATGGGATATCATTTCCACCAACATATTCCACGAGGTCACAACTCCCACCTTGCAAGTCAACTCTTTTGCCCCTCCTCCTCACTAGCTCCGATGAAACAAGGTGCCACATACACAGACCCACGTGGCAAGGAGCTGAGGGTGCTGGGGCACCGAGGCCATCTGTCCACCGGTCTGCCATGAAAGGAATCCCGCCAGCATGAACATGAGCCTGGAAGCGGACCCCTCCCCGCGGGAGGCTGCGGGGGGGTCCCCGGCCCCGGCCGACACGGTGACTGCAGGCTCGCGAGAGACCCCGGGACACAGGGCAGAGGTAAGCCACGCCCAGATGCCTGATCCACAAAAACTGTGACAGTAAGTGTATCTTATTTTAAGTCGCTAAGTTTGTGGTAATTTGTTAAACAGCAACAGATAACAAACACCAAGTTTAAACTCTGGACTTCAGAGAGTTAGACCATAATCTGCTTTGTTCTCCACTACACATCCAGTGCCTCGCACTTCATTGTCACCCGATAAATATTTGTTGAACACACGTCAGTGGATGAAGACAGAATCGTATGTGCCCAAATAGATGAACTGCAAGATCAGAGAAAGACTAGAAATTGTAAGAGTACCGTGAGGGGTCCCGAGGTGGCTCAGGGGGCTAAGCATCTGACTCTTGATTTGGGCTCAGGTCATCACCTCACAGTCGTGGGATCGAGCCCTGTGTCTGGACACTGCAGAGCCTGCTTGGATTCTCTCTCTCCCTCCCTCCCTCCCTCTCTGCCCCTCCCCTGCTCATGAGCCCTCTCTAAATAAAAAACAAACAAAATTTTTTTTTTTATTTTTTTTTTCAACGTTTATTTTTGGGACAGAGAGAGACAGAGCATGAACGGGGGAGGGGCAGAGAGAGAGGGAGACACAGAATTGGAAACAGGCTCCAGGCTCCGAGCCATCAGCCCAGAGCCTGACGCGGGGCTCGAACTCCCGGACCGCGAGATCGTGACCTGGCTGAAGTCGGACACTCAACCGACTGCGCCACCCAGGCGCCCCAAAAACAAACAAAATTTTTAAAAAAGAGTACCATGATACAGAAGTGAAGAGTGGAAAACATTTTTTTTTTTTAATTTTTTTTTTTTAAATTTTTTTTTTTTTCAACGTTTATTTATTTTTGGGACAGAGAGAGACAGAGCATGAACGGGGGAGGGGCAGAGAGAGAGGGAGACACAGAATCAGAAACAGGCTCCAGGCTCTGAGCCATCAGCCCAGAGCCTGACGCGGGGCTTGAACTCACGGACCGCGAGATCGTGACCTGGCTGAAGTCGGACGCTTAACCGACTGCGCCACCCAGGCGCCCCTTCTTTTTTTTTTTTTTTTTTTTAATTTTTTTTTTTTTTTGAGTGGAAAACATTTTTAAGAGGAAGAGATCATCAATACCATAGTATCAAAAACTACAGGGAGAAGAAGCGGCATCATAGTTAAAGAGACACAGCTGGATTGGCAAGCTGGAAGTCGCTTACACCTTTGAAAGAAAGCTTTTCCTCGTGGTAATGCCTAACGTCAGATTCCAGGAGGCAGAGCGAGCAGAACATGAGCAAGTAAATGTACCAAGCATAAATAGCTGTTTTTTTTTTTAAATGATGAAAAGGAGAATAGGAATAAGGAAAGAGTTTGAAGAATAAGCAGCAATGTTGAAGGGTTTACCATCAACATCACCACCACCACCATCATCATCATCATCATCATCATCTTGCTAAAAGTACTGAGGAAGCTTAAATATGTCTGGCAGATGAGCAGAAGGCACTACGAGTAAAAACCTGAAGACTGACAAAAAAGAAACTGAAGACAGATCACGAAGATAGCTCCTGGAAAGGTCAGGAAGCAGGACGGAGAACACTGAAACTTTTGTTTAAAATGCACTCTATATACATACTTCCTCCCAGAGTTGCTCTAAGTGAGGTAGCAAATACCAAAACTGCAGAAGATAGAATATCTGTTCTAAGAGTTTACAATTACAATGTATTTTTTTCCTGTGGAATGTTTGTTTCAGTAATTTGCAACTCATCTCCAACAATCCTAGTACAGGGCAGAAAGAGAAAGGGGACGTTTGCTGGGAGAGTTGACCCTTAACACACTAGCAGAGCCTTGGCAGTGTATCAGGACAAGAAGGTAAAAAGTGAGTGGGCTCTCTCTGTGCCTCAGAGGTTCAGAGTCTGCCGGGGATAAGCAGGCATGTAAACTAGGAATTAGGGCCCAGCAAGACCAGGGCTATCACGGGCTAGTTTTAAAGACTTTAAGAATTCACCAGACAAGCATGGTCAGAAAACGCATTCCAATTCTAAGCAGAAAGAGTGGTATATATACCAAGGCACCGAGCCCTAAAACAATATGGCACATTCAAGTGGGTTGATTGCAAAGAGTGTTGGGACAGAAAAATGGCAGCAAATGAGGATGAAAAGTCAATAGCAGCCAGATCCAGAAGGGCCTTAGATGTAATGATGCTCTGAAGGCGGCATCGTATCTTGCTGGTGGTGAGGTCACTGAAGTCTTCTGACGAGGAGGGCAGTGAAGTGACTAGAAAGGCAGGAATTGAGCATTCTTGGGTCCCTAAACATGTCACAGCACAGAGCACCCAAGGCTTACCCTTAATCCCTAACATGAAACCCAGTTACAGAGGGTAGTTGACAGAGAGAGGAGTCTGGAATCAGAACCAGTTTTCTAGATCAGACAACGGGATAGATCATAGTACGGTCAATCAAGACCCCAAACACAGCAGGAAAAGGCACATGTGGAAAGGAGAATAACTCCATTTCAAACATGCTGGATTCTGTTTCAACTATGAGACAGTCAAGGAAAAATATCCAGTAAGCAGTTTGGAGCTGGGAAAAAGGATGGGGTTGCAGAAATAAATGTGAGAACCAAGAGCATGGAGATGGTAACTGAAGGTGGGATATGAGTCATATTACTAAGACATGTCCCTAAAAAATAAAAACAGGGTGAAAAAAAAAAAAAAACACTCTGGGAAACAACAACACTAAGGGGCCAGAGGAGGAAGAGGAATTAGAGATGGGGATAAAAGGGCATGGCCAGAGAAGAGGGAGAGAAAAGGAAGAACATTCTGGAAGCAGAAGATGGCATTTCAAGGAGGAGGTTCTCTACCATTGGGGCCACGGCAAATTTCTCTTAACTGCTCCACTCTCCACAAATCCAGTCCCTACTGGGTGGCAGGAGTTAATGTTCCAGCTGCTAACCTGATGGGATCCCTCCCACGCTTCCTGACACCTTTCTGTGGATCCCCTTTGCCCTTAGACGAAAGCCAAACTTGAAAATGGCCCACAGAGACACCCACCATCTGACCCCTGGCTTGCTTGCCTGTCTCATCTTGGACTCCTCTCTCGCAGCTTTCATTCGCTCTATAGGGAAATCTCCATAGGATAGTTCACATAGAACAAAGTACAGTGTAGAGCCAACATGTATTTATGGATCTACCAGGGAGCTTAAAAACTAAAATACTGGCAACGTCAACATAGCCCCCTTGGGTTCTCCCCAGTGTCAGCTCTCTGGGGTAACTTCTTATTCCAGAACTTGGTATTTATCATTCCATGCATTTACATACATTTTAATATTTCTGTAAATATCCCTAAGCAATATAGTGTTGTTTTGCTTGTTTTTAAATTTTATAGAGACAGCATGATACGTATGTATACTTTTGCAACCCGCTATTTTGATCAACATTGTCTGAGTGTCATCCAAGTTGGTACGTTAGTTCTGGTTCAGTGCTTTCTACATGATCATATCACTTTATCCGTTCCCTTCCTGATATTTAGGTTGTATCCCTGTGTGTGTGTGTGTGTGTGTGTGTGTGTGTGTGCGCGCACACGTATTTTTATTTAAAAAAAGCCTCTACAAACGTTCCTGTATATGCCTCCTGACGTACATATCTAAGAGTTTTCCTGGCATTCAGCAAATTGGTGCAAATGGCTTGTTGATGTGCCAAGACAGAATCTCCTCAGGATCGGGGTGCCTGGGGGGCTCAGTCGGTTATGCATCAGACTCTTGATCTCGGCTCAGGTCATGATTCCAGGGTCGTGGGAAGGAGCACTGTGTGCCAGGCTCTGTGCTGACAGTGTGGAGCCTGCTTGGGATTCTCTCTCTCCCTCTCTCTGCTCCTCCCCCACTCTCGTTCATATGCTCTCTCTCTCTCTCTCTCAAAGAAATAAACATTAAAAAACTAGGCTCCTCAGGGACACCTGGATGGCTCAGTCGGTTAAGCGTCCGACTTCGGTTCAGGTCATGACCTCACGGTCTGTGAGTTCGAGTCCCACGTCTGTGCTGACAGCTCAGAGCCTGGAGCCTGCTTCGGATTCTGTCTCTCCCCCTCTCTCTGCCCCTCCCCCACTCGCACTCTGCCTCCGTCTCAAAAATAAACAAACATTAAAAAAAAAAATCTCCTCAGGATGGCCCGATAGGAACTACTCAGAGTACCCTACAAATAGAATGACCTCCTATGTTTCAGGAAGTTTAAAGGAATCATTTGCTCTGGAGAAATACCTAACAGAGGAATTGTTGCTCTTAGGGCAGAAGCATCTTCAGTTTTACTTGTTTTGCTTGAAGGTTCTTCAAAGGATTCTATTACTTCATGCAGAAATGTTGTTTACTCAGTTACTTTTCAGGTTAGGAACTGAAGGCACCCCCACCCTTTGAAGGGAAGAGTAAGATCAGTAACTGGCTAGAGGGAAAGGCATCTTTTTTTTTTTAACGTTTTTATTTATTTTTGAGAGAGAGAGAGACAGAGCATGAGCAGGGGAGGGGCAGAGAGAGAGAGGGAGACACAGAATCCGAAGCAGGCTCCAGGCTCTGAGCTGTCGGCACAGAGCCCGACGTGGGGCTCGAACTCACAGACTGTGAGATCATGACCTGAGCCGAAATCGGACGCTTAACCAATGGAGCCACCCAGGTGCCCCGGAAAGGCATCTTTTTAAGGCTACTGAAGGACATTTTCATCCAGGTGAGTTCAGGACTTGCTCCCACAAAGGGCAGCATTCTTTCTAGGAAGACTCTCCCTATCACAGGCACATGAGGCGAAATGGGTCCAGGGTTTCTGACCTCTTCCTCTTGGGCTCACTTCTTTCTGAAGGAGACGCTGATTCTACATTTGAGGCCGCTCTATCCAAGACAAAAGAAATTTGCCACTTGGTCCGTATAGAACATTAGGAGTCTACAGAAGTTAAGGGGCCAAAGTCAAAATGAGGAAAAGTGTATGCATTTCGTGTCACTGTCCCCAGCCTCATACCTCCCCCTCTGGAATCATGTGAGGAAGGGTAGGTCAACAAAGAAATGGTTCCACTTTTCCTGCATTTCAGTGTTCAACTGGTATCACTATAGCACACATTCTCAGCATAATCCTTACAACCCCGAGAAGAGGGACTACCCTCCTGTTCCAAACGAGGAAAATGACACAAATTCACCCACAGTCACACAGGGAGTAGAAGGCAGAGGAAGTCAGGGCTCTCAGCTTTTAAAAGATCAGGGGTCCAAATGTGCTTAAAGAAAAAGACCCAGGGAAACCTCTCCTCCCCTCCCTGGAAGAAAGTCTCGGGAAGACAGGACTTTGGTCATAATCCCTACTTTTTCTTACAGGGAAGAGACTGTGACCCAGAAGAAGGAAGTGTTTTGCCCCAGATGACACAGAGGCAGAATGGATGCCCAACTTTTCTGGTCATTAAATATCTGCTGTTCCCCCTGCAGCACACAGGTCTTGGGATAATACGTGAGATCATCCCTCATAGTTGGTATCTTCTTATTTTCTGTATCTCTCTCTCCTCACTCTCCTTCCCCCACATCCCTCTCTTCACCCTCCTTCACATCTCCATTATGATTTCAGAACAGAGCTTTTATTAGGAAACCCTGTCTCTGAAGGATCCCTGCACCCACCTTGCTGTCGGGAAAGGAGTCTAGCCCCATCTCTCTCCTACCAGTACGAACCTTCCTTCCCTGCACATCAGCGGGGAGCCGGGTGTCCAAAGTACAGGGCGCCAGAAAGCCAGTAAGTGGCCCATAACCTAACCAAAGCCAGAACATTTTTCACGTCCCACAATGGACTCAAAAGCAATTATAAATTTGAAATAAGTGAGAATAAGAAGTCTGGAAGCACTAAGCCCTGTTCACAAATTGACAGAATTCCTCTAGGAAGCTCACATCTGCAATCTAAAATAGCACAATTAAGCAAGCTGTCCTCCAACTATAAAGTATCACCATTTTCTAAAAAAAAAAAAAAAGAAAGAAAAGAAAAGAAAGAAAAAGTCACAAATTGAGTACAGAGATTTAACGTTACAGGAATGCACTCCTCTTGGCTCCAAATCATAATGACCTCATCTATAATGGGAAAGCAAGAGAACGAGAGAGAGACAAGGAGGGAGAGGGAGAGAGATAGAGAGACAGGCTGAAATGGGTGGAGGTTGAACAAAGGGGGAAAGAAGAGAAAAATACTCTGACTTGCAGAGAGATACCAAAGGCCCCAAGACAAGTGCTGCTATGCCTTCACGCTGAATTGCCTGCGTTTCCCCACAAGGTCCTCGTTCACATGAATTCTGAACTGAGCACAGGGACTCTCCAACCCGTAACAAAACCTGTTCCATTCTGAGGGAAGCTGCCAGAAGCAACGTGCCTCTAACCATGGGATATGTCCTGTCACGAGTTTTCAAACGGAACCCCTCCTGTGGTGAACGTCAATGGCAGGATATGGTCCAACTCTAAGACATGTTTCCCGAGGCGGCTTCCGCGGTGGGAGCCAGGCCTCCAGAAAGCAGAGCAAACACGGGCTCTCGACCCTTGGGGCGCAGGCGTGGGAAAGTGGGTGGAAAATTGACTGAATATGGTCCCTGCTGACCACATTCCCATTTGAATGTATTGTGTGAATTTAAGAATATAAGGATTGAAAGAAAAGAAGAGTTTTAAAGTATTTTATTTCCCCTCTTCCTTCTTGCAGAAGACATAAGAATGCTTATCTTTATATTCCTCCCATTCCAAAATACAGACTCACGCACACACTTGTTACTGACACTGTATCTTCTGTCTCCTCTTATTCATTTATTCAGTCAGTAAACTCGTCAGTCATGGATTCACCAAAGTCTGTTGGGTGCCTAACACCTGCCAAGCAAAAGGGATTTAGAATTGAAAGGGCCAAGTGTTTCCTGGTCCCAGACCCTATCCTATCTTGACCAGGTCAGGGGGCTCACGCTCTGTGCCCTGAACAGACACCACATCCCTCTATTGTAGCACCTGCCACACTGTTTCTGATTCTTCTCCAACCAACACTATACTCCGACAGAACACGGACAGCGCATCCTCCATGGTTAACACAGTGCTTAATGGACATCCGCCATTTTTAAACACGCTAAGGAGCTTTTTGTCTGGTCCAGGAGCTAGACCTCCCAACACAACAACATGAGGAAGCGTCAGTGCCGAGCTGGGTGTGTGGCCAATGGGAAGAAAGGGTCCAGACTGCCCAGAGAAGGTTCACAGGGGATGAAACACTCGATTACGGACCAGAAAAGTGAGCAATTTCCAGGAAGATTCAGGAATGAAGAAAAAGCTATACGAGTTCTTGCCTACTTCAAACACCAGTTTTACATCAAATATACATGAGATGCAATGATTGGATTGATTCATTTCTTTAGCTTCTTGACTTGAAAAGTCAGACCAGTAGTCCTCCACTTGTGTATATTAAAAAAAAAAATCATTGGAGGATTAAAAACAAAACAAACAAACAAAAAAAGAAACACAACAAAAACCCTGACCTCAAACCAGCTGAATCAGATTCTCAGGAGGTGGGGTCCAGATATCCTCCTTGCAGAGCCCCCTCGGTGAGTCTAACATGCAAGGAGGATTACAAACCGCTGAGTTAGTCTCTCCCTTTTATTTGAAGAAAAAGAAGAATTCTTGGGGAGCCTGGGTGGCTCAGTCGGTTGAGTATCCGACTTCGGCTCAGGTCATGCATGGTCTCACAGCTCGTGAGTTTGAGCCCTGGGTTGGGCTCTGTGCTGACAGCTCAGAGCCTGGAGCCTGCTTCAGATTCTGTGTCTCCCTCTCTCTCTGCCCCTCACCCACTCGCATTCTCTGTCTCTCTCAAAAATAAACATTTAAAAACATTTTTTTAATAAAATAAAATTTAATTTAATTTAAAAAAAGAAGAGTTCCAAACGACTCATAAAATGCATTGTTGGAATGCAAATGTCACGTTTTCCTTCACTTTATGTCTCAATCAATCTCTGCTGCTGCACTGCACATTGTCAGCTAAAGGCCGGATTTCATGAACAGGGCTAAAAGACTTGCACGGAGCACAGCTTCCTTGGGGAGATTTTAAAACCCACCCCTCTGTATTTACCTGCCATCTGGTATTTACCTGCCACCTTGTACCATATTTACCTGGTACAGAACAGTAACTTCCAGCCCTTTTATAAAAATCCTGTTACACATCTGAAAAGAAAATACTCATTCAGACCAAATCTTCTCATTTAGCATCTAGATTAGCCAGTGTCTATTATGAGAGCATTTTAAAGTATACTGCAGCAGGCTAGAAAATTAGTAAGTAGTCTTTATTACCCAGCGAGAAGCAGCCTCAATGACAGGTTATATTCTTCCTATGTCTACATTTCTATGATTCAAAAATTTAGCCATTTGTGTATCATCTAATTCTAATTAAGGCACAAGGAGCCAGCGCTTTGGAAGAACCCCCGTTCTCGTGCGAAAAGGCATCACCAAGATCACAAAAGCCAAATTTCAAAGACTGGAAAGTGTACTAGTACGCGTCATTACCTCGAAGGCAAGCAAGGAACCACTAGATGACGTCCTACTTCAGGGAGCAGAGCTCTAGAATGGTGGGTGCTTCCCATTCTGAGGTCTCTCAGCTCTAGGAATCCATGGAACGAATGGCAGTCGTCTGGTCGGAATCTGGTTTTGACACTTCAAAACACCGAACGGTACTTCTGACCGCTGCTGGCAAGAATGCAAAATGACTCGGTCGTTACTGGGGGACACGACAGGGAGGGCGTTTCTAGCAGTTTCACTTCTAGGGGTCTGTCGCAAAGATACTCTGGCAAAAACACAAAAGGCGCAGTGCATACAGGCTCTTATCTGTAACGGTAAAAGACTAACGAAAAACCCTAAATGTCTGACAACAGGGAGCCAGCCAATAAACACAAAGGAGTGCTGTATTGCTATAAAAAGTGAGGCAAGCATCTCTGTAAACTGTCATACAGTGACCACCAGGACCGCCTTTAAAAAGAAGCAAATGTGGACGACAAAGGGTATGGAATGCTAACGTTTACCTCTATCTGTTATTTTTAAGTGTAAAGATAAAACACAAACTGTTTTCAAAGCTATCTATAGGTCAGGAAAGACAGCAAACTAAAATATAATGTCTAATACACCTTGCTTTATAGATTTGTCTTAGGAGCCTTGTAAATGTTTTAGATTATAATCACAGAGCAAAAATTGAAGTTTCAAAAAGCCACACCTAAAATAAAAACCAAAATGTTACACGACTTAAGGATGTTTTAAGTTGATAGCAAAACCAAGTAGAGAGGAATTATTTCAAGTGACTTAAAAAAAAAAATTTTTTTTAAGTTTATATATTTTTGAGAGGAAACAGTGGGTGGAGGCAGAGAGAAAGAGGGAAAGAGAGAATCTCAGGCAGGCTCTGCACTTGTCAGCAAGGAGCCCAACGCGGGGCTCAAACCCAAAAACTGTGAGATCGTGACCTGAGCTGAAATCAAGAGTTGGACACTTAACCTACTGAGGCACCCAGGTTCCCCTCAAGTGACTTTAAAACACACTGATTTGACAGTACATTCCTAATGGAATCTACCAAAGAAACAACAAGAACTGTAAAATATCTCAAACTGTTTGGAGGCACTACTGACATTAATTTGAGGTTGCGTGTATATACTATGAAATAAAGCAGGAAAAAATTATGCTGGTGTTATCGATTTATAGTATAGGAAAAAGGAGATGAAGATATAAGACTAAATAGGGTACACTAAAAACCCTTATAGTTCTGAACTTTACTGAACGCCAGAATTAACTCATAAGGCATTTTATATGTTTTAAAAATGTGTAATCCTATCCCTGTCCCCGGAAAAGCCAGTCGAAAACAATGACTGACCAGCAATCATGAAAACTCTTAGAGCCCGGATATGGCAACTAGATAACTATTTCCCAGAAAAAAGAACTAGGAATCCCTGGAGAATGGTTGATTTCTGACCTGGGGCTAGAAATGTACAAAATCAGTCTGGAATACCTTGTCACACCAGATGTCAAGGTGGTGATCAAAAGACTACTGGAGTCATGACAAAAAGACAATCTGTACATCAAGAAGAACAACTTCAAAGGATTGAGATGCCTCAAATATGTTTCAATCCATGAGTTAGTAAGCAATGATTAAAATTTTTAAAAACAAAACTCACTGGTCATCTTTAAAGGATGCTAGGGAATCAACAGCCCATTATTTTGAAAACTGATACAGAGGAAGCAAACATTCACCCCGCCCTTCCTACACAAATGATGCCTCAGGGTAATGAGTGGATGACAGTTTGTTTTTTTTGAAATATGTGGATAATTAAAAACAGAATGACAGAAATACAATGGCTTAGAACTCCTAATAAAATAATGAATCGAGGCAATAAACATCAATAGCTCCTCCCGATGGCAAGCTACAATACCTATGAAATATCCTTGCCAGAAAAAAACAGGACCACAAGGTGTTTAATGGGATCTGTGGACCAGGTCAATGAAAATATTATGGAGAATCTATGGATTTGGATGGGAAAAAAAATACATCCTGATTTTCAGTAACATTTAACTGAAGGTTAACATTCCCTCCAATTATAAACACAGGCAACAAACTATAGTAGTACCTAAGACCGGGCCGCCAACCCATCACAAGCATTCACTGATCGTTCGACCACTGTTGCTGAAATTCAAAATATCACTTACATTCATCACTACTCCAAAATTATTATAGTTAGATACCCATTGTGAGATCTCTTATTTAATGTGTTCTTTTCATTTTTTTATTTTATTTTACTTTTTTAAAGAGAACCCGAGCGGGGGATGGTAAAGAGAGAGAGAAAGAAAGGATCCCAAACAGATTCTGCACTGAGCGTGGAGCTCGATCCCACGACCCTGGGATCATGACCTGAGCCAAAATCAAGACTCAGCCACTCAACCAATGAGCCACCCAGGAACCCCTAATGTGTTATTTAAAAGAAACATATAGAGGCACCTGGGTGGCTCAGTGGGTTAAGCGACCAGCTTTGGTTCAGGTCATGATCTAACCGTCTATGGGTTCGAGTCCCATGTTGGGCTCTGTGCTGACAGTTCAATGCCTGGAACCTGCTTCAGATTCTGTGTCTCCCTCTCTCTGCCCCTCCCCTGCTGGCGCGCGCTCTCTCTCTCTCCCAAAAATAAATATTTAAAAAAGTCTTTAAAAGAAATATATTTTTTTAATATATGAAATTTATTGTCAAATTAGTTTCCATACAACACCCAGTGCTCATCCCAAAAGATGCCCTCTTCAATGCCCATCACCTACTCTCCCCTCCCTCCCACCCCCCACCAACCCTCAGTTGTTCTCAGTTTTTTTTTTGTTTTGTTTTGTTTTTAATATATGAAATTTATTGTCAAATTGGTTTCCATACAACACCCAGTGCTCATCCCAAAAGATGTCCTCTTCAATACCCATCACCTACCCTACCCTCCCTCCCACCCCCCCATCAACCCTCAGTTTGTTCTCAATTTTTAAGAGTCTCTTATGCTTTGGCTCTCTCCCACTCTAACCTCTTTTTTTTTTTTTTCCTTCCCTCCCGCATGGGTTTCTGTTAAGTTTCTCAGGGTCCACATAAGAGTGAAAACATATAGCATCTGTCTTTCTCTCTATGACTTATTTCACTTAGCATAAAAAAAAAATTTTTTTAAGAAACATTAACATATATCACAATGTGTTTTTATTTTTAATTTTTTAATGCTTTTATTTATTTTTGAGGAGAGAGAGAGAGAGAGAGAGCGAGAGAGAGCAAGCACAAGTGTAACAAGGGCAGAGAGAGGGGGAGACACAGAATCCAAAGCAGGCTCCAGGCTCTGAGCTGTCAGCACATAGCCTGACGTGGGGCTCGAACCCAAGAACTCTGAGATCATGACCTAAGCCAAAGTTGGATGCTCAACCGACTGAGCCACCCAGGTGCCCCTCACGATGTGTTTTTAATAGTTTAATACCCAAATAGATGTAACTGGTTTCCATTATAATCCTACATATGTTATTTTATGCATTTAAAAACATTTTATTTATTTACTTTAAACTTTTTTAATATTTATATATTTTTGAGAAAGAGAGAGAGCATACAAACGCACACAGGTGAGTAGGGGAGGGACAGAGAGAGGCGGGGGAACAGAAGATCCCAAGCAGGATCTGTGCTGACAGCAGAAAGCCCGACACAGGGCTCAAACTCACAAACTGTGAGATCATGACCCGGACCAAAGTGGGATGTTCAACCAACCAAGCCACTCAGGAGTCCCCAAAAACATATTGAGAAGGAAATATTGTAAACCCACCAGAAAGATACAGTCAGCAAAACCCAGGATGTGGTCACCTCTACATGACAAACTGTTTCTTCAGAAATAAACTGCAAGAAAAAAAGAGCAAGACGAAGCCTACAGAAGAAAGAGATGTCAACAAAGCCACCTGTTGAAATGGATGGACTTACACGCATTTTGATGTGAAGAAACTATTTTAAAAATTATGTGATAGTTGGGGAAACTTGAACATGGACTAGATATTGGATATTAAGGAGTTATTGCTAACTTTTAGGTGGAACAATATATGACTATGCTTTTTAAGCCCTTATCTTTTAGAGAGTAATACTGAAATATTTATGCATGAAGTTGTATGATGCCTGAGACTTACTTTCAGATAACCTAGAAGGGAGGAAGTGGAGAGGTATAAGTGAAAACAAGATGAGCTGATAAGTATCGCAAATGGGTGACAGGCAAAAATAAACTCAAAATGGATAAAAGATCTAAATGTAAGACCTGAAACCATAAAAATCCTAGAGGAGGACATAGGCAATAAGCTCTCTGACACCAGCCTCAGCAACATTTTTCTAAATAGGCCTATATGTCTCTTCACGCAAAGGAAATAAAAGCAAAAATAAACTGTTGGTACTACAAAATAAAAGACTTCTACACAGCACAGGAAACAATCAACAAAACTAAAAGGTAACTTAATGAGAGAAAATATTTGCAAATAACATATCCGATAAAGGGTTAGTGTCCAAAACATATAAAGAACTTATACCATTAAACACCAAACAAACAAACAAAACAAATAATCTAATTTAAAAATGGGCAGAAGTGGGGTGCCTGGGTGGCTGAGTCAGCGGAGTGTCCGACTTTGGCTCAGGTCATGATCTCACAGTTCATGGGTTCGAGCCCCATGTTGGGCTCTGTGATGACAGCTCTGAGCCTGGAGCCTGCTTCAGATTCTGTGTCTCCTTCTCTCTCTACCCCTCCCCCGCTCATGCTCTATCCCTCAAAAATAAATAAAACATTAAAGAAAAAATGGGCAGAAGACATGAACAGTCATTTCTCCGGAGAAGACATCCAGATGGCCAAGAGACACATGAAAAGATGTTCCACATCACTCATCACCAGGGAAATACAAATCAAAACCACAATGAGATACCACCTCACACCCGTCAGAATGGCTACAATCAAAAACACAAGAAATAACAAGTGTTATGGAGAGAAAGGAACCCTCTTGCACTGTTGCTGGGAATGCAAACTGGTGCAGCCACTCTGGAAAACAGTATGGATGGTCCTCAAAAAGTTAAAAGTAGGACTACCCTACGATCCAGTAATTGCACTACTGGGTATTTGCCCAAAAAATACAAAAACACAAATTCAAAGGGATACATGCACCCTTATGTTTATAGCAGCATTATTCATAATAGCCAGGTTATGGAAGCAGCCCAAGTGTCCATCAATTGCTGAATGGATATACACACACATATATATATAATATTAGCCATACAACAGAATGAAATCTTGCCATATGTAACAACACAGATGGAGCTAGAGAGTATAATACCAAGCGAAATAAAACACAGAAAAACAAATACTATACGATTTCACTCATATGTGGCATTTAAGACACAAAACAAATGAGCAAACGGGAAAAGAGAGAGAGAAAAACCAAAAAACAGACTCTCGACTATAGAGAACAAACTGATGGTTACCAGAAGGGCGGTAAGTCAGGGGATGGGTGAAGGAGGTGACAGGGATTAAGGAGAGCACTTGTCACGATGAGCACCAGGTGATAGAACACTGTGTGTTAACCATACTGGAATTAAAAAGTAATTTAAAAAGGGGTGGCTCAGTGGATTAAATATCTGACTTCGGCTCAGGTCATGATCTCGCGGTTCATGGGTTTGAGCCCCATGTCGGGCTCTTTGCTGACAGTTCAGAGCCTGGAGCCTGCTTTGGATTCTGTGTCTCCCTCTCTCTCTCTCTGCCCCTCTCTGCTCCCACTCTCTCTCTCTCTCAAAAATAAACATTTAAAAATTTTTTAAAAAGTAATTAAAAAAAAGAAAATAGGTAATAGGTACATCACAGCAGGCAATCATCTCTACTTCTATTTCAATGTTCCCATAATGAAGTTTTTTTCTAAGCATAACAGAAACCCTACATTATCCATGATAAGGCTGTGCAGACTCACCAAAACATCACATGTATCTGCTTACAGCTATAATTACTCCAACCAAGGGTGCTAACACTCATTCTCTCTTGCTAACAGAAGCTTTGGTGTCTGATTAAAAGGGAAAGATAATAAATTCATTATTACTTTTAAACGTGCAGAGTAAAGGAGTTTCAAAAATCTTTCAAAATACAGAATTCAGGGAAAAATAATAAGTTTATAATGGAGAAAAACCCTGAAGATTGCTGACCTAATAAAAAATATCTCATACTATATTCTATTTAGTATATGTGTTTGGCTCCCCGGGTAGGTTGTAGGCTCCTAAAAGGCAGAAACGATGATGTTTTCATTTTTATCGAGTATGTGAATCACTATGGGCTGGCTGAACTGTTACAGAGGTGAAAAAGGCCA